>NC_138981.1:31807745-32407745 GCF_964341445.2 Mesoplodon mirus
GGCATTAATTCCAGAGAAATGAAAATTCTTATTCACACAAAAACTTGTACATGAGCGTTCTTTGCAGATGTATTTGTAATGCACAGAACCTGGAAACAACTCACTGAGATATCCTTCAACAGGTGAAAGGCTAAACGAACTGTGGTACATCTATCCAATGGAATACTACTCAGAAATAAAAAAGAACAACCAATGATATACAATAACCTGGAAGACTCTCCAGATAATCTTGCTGAGCAAAAAAGCCAATCCTAAATGGTTACATATTGTATAAATCCATGTACATAACATTCTAGAGATGACAAAATTATCCAGATGGATATCAGACTAGTGGCTTCCAGGGGTTAGGAAGTAGATGGGGGCAGGAGGGAAGTGGATCTGGCCAAAAAAAGGTAAGATGGGGGTTCCTTGTTGTGATGGAGATATATTCTGTACCTTGATTGTTCTGTCAATATCCTGGTTGTGATATTGTACTACAGTTTTGCAATATGTTATCACTGCGAGGGACTCGGTAAAATGATAAACAAGATCTACTGGGTGTTTTTCTTTCTTTCTTTCTTTCTTTCTTTTTTTTACAGCTGCAAGTAAATCTACAATTATCTAAAAAAAATTTTGTAAATAATTAAAAAAAGATGACAGCCTGGGTTTGGCCCATGGGCCAACATTTTCAGATTCCTGATACAGTACATTGATATATATGCACATAAACCAATACAGGGGTAAAACACACTGAAGAATAAATGGCAGCAATGTCATGTTTACAACTATCTTTGCGCTTGCTCCTCTTTGTTTTAAAGGCTACTGTGATTGGGTTATGAATAACAACATATTTAAGAGCTACAATTCTCTAGTTCAAGAAGACTTTAAATCTGCAAATAAGAATTCTGGGTATCTTTTAACTAAATATTTAGAATACTGGAAAAACAGGCTTTAAATGACACTTTGTCATTACTTAATATTCAATAAACATTTCACATATGTATTTATTGAAAGCCTAGACCAAGTTATTAATGTGCAAGAGTGATGAAAATAATATAAATCTGTGTGGATGACATTTAAATTGCAGCTTCAACGAACCTATAGGCTCAAATCAAAATCCTTTCCTAATTCTTGTTTAAAAAAGTTTTAAGGTTAAGTGGGCCATCCTAAGAAACAACAGATGACAGTGATCCAAAAATTTGGGGCTTAAAATTTGAGGACCTTCTTTGTTTTGCCAATGTTTCAAGCACTTGGCTACCTGAAAGCTTTACTGGTGTCTTTGAAGAGTTCTACGAAATGGAGGGGTTCTGACACTTAGACTTCATTAGTTTCCTGACAAAGCTGGAGAGAAGGTTAGAGAGGACTTGTGTAGCAGATGAAGCTACACATGCTATTCTCTCTAATAAGCTTTGAGAGAGTGATAGAGTGAAAGAGACAGGTCTTTACTTGAGTGGCATTCTATTTTGAAGGTCTCACTAAAGAACACTTTAAAAATAAATTTTAAAAAACCCTCACAAGTGATGACCATTTATAATTTGGCTCAATATTTTTCCTGAGCCTCATAAGAATATACTTACTCACTGAAGCCTGAAAGTGGAAGCCTTTATAGAAACTAGAGAAAGTATTATATTTGACTCTAAATGAGGTTTCAAAAATGGACTGGATTTAGAGGAGGATTTTAAAAAATGGTTTATGTAGGTTTTACTTCCAAAAGTCCATTCAATCTTTTAAAAGTGATTAAAAATTCTGAAGTCTGGTTACTTGAAAATAGTCTACAGCCCTTATTATATTAAACATTGTTGTTTAAATATTCCTATAATATGTTGGATCCAATTGATGCCTCAAAAAACTAAAGCACTCATATTTCCTTAATCATTTTTAGAGGACTAGAAGTTTTATTGTGAAGTTTCAGGGTTAGCTTTATTTCGTAGCTTTATTTAGGGTATTGAAAAGTCTATTGAGTTACCGAACCACGTTTAATATATGTGCGCAGGTGTACATATGTGTATACCTTTTTCATTATTAATTAATTTGTCTTCAAAGCTACATGCTTCTCTTCACATTAGTACATGAAGTACTTTTTTAGGATTTCAAGATTCTGTGGTAATACCTTTAGAAAACTGGAGAAGAGAGTAAGACTAAAGATAGGTATAAATCCGTATTTTTTAAATTTAAAAAAAGGGATTTGGGGAAGGATCACGTCAATAAATCCTCAATTTGAAAACAGAAAAGTCTGATAATAAGGTTGGTTCTTGAAATGGGGGTGTGCCGAAAAATATTCAATCTGTGGATTGAGACAAGTTAGAAGCAACAGTTTAATCCATGAGAAAAAATAAACTGTGTTAGGCTCTCACTTCTACCTTATAGTCCCTATTTTTTCCCTATTTTCTTCAGTTATTGGAAAGAGAGTAAAATGAAACAATATATGGTTTAACTCAAGTGAAGTTGAACTTGAACTAGTTAAGGGATGGTTCTGATGGTGATTCAAGTAGGGAATTGAGGCATTTTCTCTGTTCCCCAGTCCAATCCATTTTTCCCCACAGGTAGTATAGGTACCAGTAACGGGATATTCACTGTTCTTCCTTCTCGAAACTTACAATGTTGCTGTCACTTGTTTATCTTATCCATAAGCTCTGGTCACCCAATACACTGTTGCTAATATTATTTTGAACAAAGAGATAACTATTATATCATTAGGAATAAGAAAAATAAAAGATTTGATTTTACTTTCATTCCTACCTTCTCTAACGCTCTTCTTTTCTTTATGTAGATCCAAGTTTCTGACCTACATGATTTTCTTTCTCTCTGAAGTACTTCTTTTGACATTTCTTGTAAGGCAGACCTACTGGCAACAAATTCCCTCAGTGTTTGTTTGTGTGATAAAGTATTTATTCGTCCTTCACTTCTGAAGGATAAGTTACTGACACAGAATTCTAGGTTGGTAGGGTTTTCTTTCTGTCAACAATTTAAATATTTCACTCCACTCTTTTCTCACTGGCCTGGTCCAACCCATTTTTTGCCCTTCTTTTTTCTGCTGAGTGCCTGCAAGACTGATCCTCACAAATGACATATTTTTAGCTCGCTGGATGACTTGTGTCTGGTGGTCTTGGCCAATGGGAGGCACAGACATCAGACCACAGGCAGGGAGAGAGAGGGTCTGAGGCATTATTTTCCTATCCCCCTCCACCTTATTTGGTCCTTATTTCCCACAGTGGCAGGTTACATCCCTAACTTCCCTGTCAGAAACTCACTCTTCCACTGCCCTATCTCTTACTGAATTTAGAAAATGCGACTTCCTTCATTTGACACTTCAGACTTGGAAAGGGGGGCATATAATAATGTGCTACTGCTGGTAGTCTGTACCATGATAACCCTTTTTGTGTCCTTTAAATCTGCCCACACCTCTCAAAATAGTCCCTTTATTGTGTTTTATTGAACCATCTGTGTCAGATTCTATTTCTTTCCAAAGTCATGGCTGATACAGGGAGATGAGAAAAATCAATAGCTTCTCCCTTTGAAGTAATAAAGTATAAAATGAAAATGAATGGGATTCATAGTTACTTTAATACAGTATGCTTCTGTGTATATAAACAATCTCTAGATTTGTCATAACTGTATCTGGTGGTTTGAGTATAAAATACTTATTAGAACTTAAGATTAAAGTTTAGCACCTCTCTACTGAATTGCATATGGAGTTTTCACTCCAGAAGTAAGGGTTAAAGCAATCAATGTCTTGTCATTTAGAACAGGAATCATATAACGATTCACTTGCTTACAATGTACTCTACTCAGTGATAAAAGGCCTAAAATTGTGTATCTGAGTGTTTGTGTCTGTATGAATAAGTCACTCTACACCCATACACCCTCCGCTCTGCAAGAACATGGTAACTGAAAAACCTTATTACAGCGCTGCAAAATATGCATGAAGTTATCAAGTTGTTAGATTCCAAGCGGTCTTATTTTTTTTCTGGCCTCTGTGCCCCTACACTAGCCCATAAGCTTGCACATTTTCCCATTATGCTTAACTAAAGAGATGCTTTAAAAACAAAACTTGAGAAGTATATGCCTCTATAGAAGGTGTACTATTTCAACAGATATGAACCAATGTGGGGAGGGGAGGTAGAAATGGCCCCCAATTTTTTCTCATCTCAGTAAAGTTCAGAACTTTATATAAATATCTTAGCTATCAAGCCTGCTTTTACCCAGTTTATTACCTGTGAAGCTGTATAAATCTTAACGTTTTAAATGATGCTAAATAATTGAATACATGGGGAAAATGACACAGACCCATCCCAATTTATGTAAAATAATGCCTTTAGAGTTTTCAATTACTTAAGAAATCTTTCCTTATTTATTTTTAAATTTAGCTCACTGGGTACTTTCTAATTAATTTGTCATCTGTTTCATGATACAGAGATTATTGGTCAATATAGGAATATAAGCAAGGACCAGTCTTCATTTTACAACATGTATCATAAAACTGCAGGCAGAAGAAGAGTAATTTTTTTTTTTTTTTTTTCTTTTTGCGGTATGCGGGCCTCTCACTGTTGTGGCCTCTCCCGTTGCGGAGCACAGGCTCCGGATGCGCAGGCCCAGCGGCCATGGCTCACGGGCCCAGCCGCTCCGCGGCATATGGGATCCTCCCAGACCGGGGCACGAACCCGTATCCCCTGCATCGGCAGGTGGACTCTCAACCACTGCGCCACCAGGGAGGCCCAAGAAGAGTAATTTTAAAATGCACTAATGCATGACTTTAAAAAGATGTTCTGCATTCATGAAAAATTATAGGTCTCTATCAATCCCTCTATAAACAATTACAACATTATCATTTAAAATTATTTCGACATCACACACAGATGGTGTATATTTAGTTATAGTCATTTAAATTTTTAAAGAAGTGTTTCCCTTTCAAAACTGCAGATGTGGACCCTTTCTTATTTTCCCTTTCTTTTTGTAATCATGTACATAATATTGTCGATAACACATAATAACATAATAGACAATACATTATAGGTGTATTAGAAATATGAAAACACAATCTAATCCCAATGTGAAGCACTGTTAAAGGGCACAAAACGATGAAAGAAATCAAAAAAGATCTTGTAAGTGGAGAGAGACACTGTGTTAATGGATTGGAATACTCAACATGGTAAAGATGTCGATTCTCTCCAAATTGACATATAGGTTTGATGCAATTTCTACCAAAATAACAACAAGGTCTTTTTTGTAGACACAGACAAGCTTATTCTAAAATTTCTATGGAAAGACATAGCCCTATAATAGCTAAAACAATCTTGACAAACAAGAATAAAGTGAGATGAATCATACCACCCAATGTTAAGACTAACTATGTAACTACAGTAATCAAGACACTGTGGAAATGGCAGAGGGATAGAGTTATAGACTGATGCAACAGAACAGAGAACTGAGAAATACACCTACACAAACGTGTCCAACTGATCTTCAAAATAGTTGTAAAAGCAATTAAATGGAGGAACAGGTCTTTTCAAGAAAGGTGCTGGTGCAAATGAACACCTACTATAGTTAAAAAAATTAACTTAGGTCTCACACTTTACACAAAATTGACTCAACTTATAAAAAATAAAACTATAAATCTTTTAGAAATGTATGTAGGAAATAGTATTTGTGACTTAAGCAAACATTTTTTATACTTGACACATAAAGCACAATCCATAAACAGAAAAATGGATAAATCGGACTTCATCAAAATTTTAAAAGTTTGGCCGTGCAAAGGAACCTGCTAAGAAAGTGAAATACAAGACACAGAATGGGAGGAAATACTTGCACATCACTCATATGGACAAGGACTAGTATCTAGAATATATAAATTACCCAGAAAAGTCAAAAGTTAAAAAAATCAACTAGAGAATGGACAAAAGACATAAAGATATACTTTACTGAAGAGTATATACAGATGACAAATAAATGCATTAAAAAGAATTCATCATTACTAGCCATTAGGGAAATGCAAATTAAAACCACAGTGAGATAACAGTACACATCTATCAGATTGGCCAAAATAAAAAATAATGACAACACCAAGGGCTAGCAAGGATGTGGAGAAACTAGCTCACTCATACAGTGCTGGCGAGAATGTAAAATTCTACATCCACTCTGGAAAACAGTTTGGCAGTTTAAAAAACAACAACAACAAAAGAAAATATGAAGCCGCCATATGACACAGAAATTATATTCCCAGCATTTATTCCAGAGAAATGAAAACTTATGTCCACACAAAAGCCTACACATGATTCTTCACAACAGCTTTATTGGTCATAGCTCCAAACCGCTAGAAACCAAAATGTCTCCCCATCGGGGAATGGTTTACTAAACTGTGGGACATCCATCACAATAAATGAATCAGTAATATACATTTGCAATAAAAAGTAAACTATTTGCCACATGCAACAACTTAGATGGATCTCAAGGGAATTATGCTGAGTGAAAAAGCCAGTTCCAAAGTATTAACTTCTATATTATTCCATTTGTATAATATTTTTGAAGTGACAAAATTAGACACATGAAAATTGCTGTCACGGGTAAGGGATAAGAGAGGGTGGCAGCGGGGAAGTGGAGGTTATCAAAAGACACCAGGAGGGATCCTGTGGTCATGCAAGTGATCTAAATTTTGGCTGTAATGGTGGATGCACTATCTTACATATGTTAAAACTGTACTGAACACACACACACACAGAAACGAGTACTAGGAAAAATTGGGAAATCTGAATAAAATGAGTTCATTGTATCAATGCCAATATTCTGGTTGTGATTTTATACTATATTTTGCAAGATATTACCATTGGGGGTAACTGGGTAAATGTTATAGAGTATCTGGTCTGTGTTATATATTTTTTATAACTGCTCTTAATTTTATAATTAGCTCAATTAAATGTTTTATTTAAAAAAAACTTGCTCAAACTACTCAAGCTTGTGTCACAGGTGGGACTCAAGAGCAGGTGAGAGGCCTACACCCTAGCTTCTTGCCATAGTTCTCTACTGGCCCTCAGAGGTCCCTGGGTGCGAGGAGGTGGACTGGAATTGGAATGTGGGCACAATCTAAGCACCGTATGGACTTTCTAACTTCTAAGCTATCATCAGATTTTAAAGCTACCATTGGTTTAGAGGGAGCTTTTGGGAAGAAATATAAATCCTATAGTCTTGATAAATTGTACGGGAAAGCAATGGTTAAGATCATGCTGCTGACCTCTGCCACCCAATAGGGTGTGTGTGTGTGTGTGTGTGTGTGTGTGTGTGTGTGTGTGTGTGTGTGTGTGAGATATTTTAGAGCAGTAACCTTTCTAAGCCTCACTTTCCTTAGCTGTTAAATTGGGGATAATAACCATACCTAGCTCATAGAAGTTGCTCAAAGACACAGCTAGCAAAAGGTAAATTCAAACCTAGGCAGCCTGGTGCAAGAGCTGTACCCTTAGGATATGATCTGTTCCTCCTGGATCCCCACATCTCCCATGGTCCCCATTCATGAATAAGGACACTCCAGTCTAATTCATACTGAGGAAGAGAAACATTTTCCAAAGTTGCATAAAACCTGCCTACTTGGTCCTGCCAACTTATGTTATTATGCAAAGCAAGGACCAGTGTTTCCTTTCTTCTTCCCTTCAGGCTACGCCCTGGGTGGCACTTCAGAGGCATAAAAATAGGGCCCTTTACAGAGCCACCTACCAGAAGGATGACAATTCTTTTACCACCAAAAAGCTGGCAAAAGTTTCTTTGATTTTAGAGGCTTCATCAAACTCCAAGACTGGGTAACCTCCTGCAATCTCTAACAATGGAGGCTGAGTGACAATTTACCATTTTTCTGTCCTCGGAAAAACTCCCAGGATGGTAAGGACAGGGAATAGTTATTATCCTTCCAGTTTCATTTGTGATATTATTCAATGTGTCTTATGCATTAAATAGGCTTATTTCATCAACTCATTCCCCATCGATCTGTGACAGAAAGAAGCAAGTTTGATACAAGAAGCAGTGACTAAATGTCTCTCAACCTGTTCATGCATAGAGTGAACAGAACATCAGAATACTTCAAAGTGAGGATACATGACTTTAGCAGCATTACCTAATATTTGAGGGAAACAGTTGTACAATATGAAATGATTTATTACTTTCAGAGCAGTCCAATCTAAGAATTTCCAAATTCTATAAAATGTACAGTTGTTTTTCTTCCTTTTGCTACACGAAAAACTTTGGGACGTAGGATTTTCCTATCACTGAGCAATAACAACCAAATACAGGAATAAACAAGATACTTCACTGACCTGGGGATTTTGGGACATTGCTTTGGGTACAAAGTGGGCAAGGGTATTTAAAAAAGAAGAATGTCTCACTCTTCTCATTTTTAAATATTTTGTGATATATGCCATGGTTTATACAAAAGCACATATATGTGTTGCTTTATCTTGATATATTTTGTACTTTTTTGTCAGTTAAAATTATTTAATTCCTCTATTTAAAAATTCAGTAATAAAGCATAAATCAGCATGTGAATCTCATGCACCCACATACACACATGTATATACTCACGCAAAAGCACAGCACGGTAATCTACAATTTCCCTACAGAGTTCTTTTAAACTAAACATAATAGTTACCAAAAGGGATTCATAGTTCTTGAATTGATTTCAAATTAATCTGCCAGCCAGCTCCAAATGAATTTCCATTCCTATAACATGAAAGTTGTCCCATGACAAAACTTTCAGTGGGAACAAATTCATTCCTTCTTATGTCTATCATTTGCAAGGCACTATGGTGTGTCACTTGGAAAGGGATCTGAATTACAATTTTTCCCCAAAGCCATACCAGGTATTTGAAATACAGAATTTTAAAGAGCATCGATGTTCAAACCCATCAAATTATACACATTATGTGTACCTTTCTGTATATCAATTATACCTCAACAAAGCTGTTAACAGAATAAGGGCACTGATGAACTCACTTTGAGGTCTGTACTCTTTTGAACCCATATATTTGACACCAGAGACCACCTTTTCTTGCTTTGTTCTACCTCACATGTATGCTCTGGCAGTGAAGATGCTCTAAATCAGAAAACTGTATATAAATACACACACACACACACACACACACACACACACAGAAACCATGGGATGTATAGAAGGAATCTGGTACTTTAAATTGCATGGTGATCGCTGCATACCTTAGATGCCTCTTGTGGTTTAATAAAGCATCACCCTAGTATTATGTAGGTAGTATCATTTATATTTGGCTGATAAAAAAAAAACACCTGATATTCAGCAAGTTAAGAAATCAGCCAGTTCAAAGTCAGAAGTGAGATTTTTTTTTTTTCTTTTTGCGGTACGCGGGCCTCTCACTGTTGTGGCCTCTCCCGTTGCGGAGCACAGGCTCCGGATGCGCAGGCTCAGCGGCCATGGCTCACAGGCCCAGCCGCTCCACGGCATGTGGGATCTTCCCGGACTGGGGCACGAACCCGTGTCCCCGGCATCGGCAGGCGGACTCTCAACCACTGCGCCACCAGGGAAGCCCAGAAGTGAGATTTTTGAATCCTGTTATGTTAAACTCTAAACCCCATGCTTTGTACTACCATAATCTTTAAGAGTATTATCAGATAATGCTTAAAAAATCTGCTGAGTTAAGGATTGGATAACAATGACTAAGGTAATTAAATGTATCTAGGTTTAAGTGAAGGCTTCCATCAATACTGAGAAAACTCTCAAAACACCCTTGCTACTCACTGAGAAACAGCATCACTATCATAAAGATTCTTGCTAAAAAACACTAAATCTCAGGCACACCCCAAAGCTACTGAATCAGAATCTGAAATTTAACAGAAATCTGAGGTAATTTGGATTCACATTAAAGTCTGAGAAGCACTTATGTATACAACTATCTTCCAGTTGTAGCAAGACACAGAAATAACTATGAAGCAATGTGAACATTTCATGAGAAAAAAGAGTGTGAAAACCTCTTCATTTATTCCTTTATTACTTTTGAAGAGATTTTATAATGATCTGTTAACTTTTAATAGCATTGACCAGATACATACCCGGGTTTAAATAAAAAAAGAGATTCCAGAATGTAGTCAAATTATTTTTCTTAAATTCTAGCTTTTAAAAAAAATTGCCATTCCTTGGCTAACCACTGGTATGGATAGTCGATTTTTTAATTATATAAGGTAATCACATTAGTGGGTGAGAAAGTCAGCAAAATCAAAGTTTTGTTGTTTCTTGTATAATTTTAAAGCACGCTGACAGCAATATGATAATCATAAAATCTGAAATAAGTATTCAACACACAGATGCCAATTTGCTTAGAATTACATAAGCATGGAGTTAGGTTAGTTTCAAACATAGTTAAAGTAAATAATGGCTAAAGAGAAAAATAAATATTTTCTTAAGACTCTGAGTTCAGCTCAATCTATTTATTCTCTATGTTTACAAGGTGGTTATTTAGAATAAAATGATACTTTAACCTTGGTTTGTTTTTTCCCTGAAATGGTCAATTGGGGAAAAAACTGTTTGACTGAAGAAGTATTAGTAGTTTTGTGACTGAGTAGGCAATGTCTCAGAATTTACTTCCTCCAAAGACTAATAAAGAAGAAATTAGTATCTGTCCTGTTTACAGGAACATAGCTTCTTGAGCACTACTGATCTTACCTAATGCTGTAGAAATAAAAAGAACAAAGAATTGCCAATGAATAATTTTTAAACAGCTAAGGACTATGGAGGTGTTGAAAGTTATACCTAAAAAAGAAAAAACAAACTATGTTTAGTTACTGCTGATCCATGAAGCAGAACAAATGTGCTTGGCAAAAGAAAATCTGGAAGGTTTTTATGTGAACACTCCTGTTTAAGTGACAAAATGCCAATGGAATCTTGACATTTCACAACAGATGTCAACTGTCACAAAGTAAAAATATTAGCTTTTCCAGGGGCCCTCTAGTCAGGGAAACCAATAAATCCATAATGTACTAATGGCATTTTCCAAACTTTATTTGGATCATCATACTTATTTATTAATTTTGTTAATTTCATTATAATTTAGTCACAGAGACAACCAGAAAATCCCATCATTAAATAGCAATGGCTCTTGATTAATATTTTAAGATAGTTTTCAAACCAAATTCTTAATACATCTGATAAAATAAATGAGAAACTATCCATTAAATTAAAAAATACTTTTACTCATTTCTATATGAGTAAAAATTATTTTATCAATAGTAAGAAGAAAATTTCCTCAAAAAATAAAATATTTTTTTAAATTTTGCATTTAAGTATCTGAGAATATATTCCCAGTAATCTTGACCAGTTGTAAACCTAATTTCAGCAATACTTCTAATGCTTAATTATGTATACATTTGCTTTACTTCCTGTCACATGGGTTAGTTTGTCCAGAACTGACACTGTTTTTTCAGTACATTTTTTAATTTTTTTGTTACACCTTAGATGCTTTTAAAGTGAATTTGAAATATTTGCTCTTAAAATTATAATAAAAATTCATGGATTACAAAAGAGATTGATGTATCAAATTAAGAAAATTGCCTCAACAAATTCTAGAGTTTATAATTATCCTTAAAATTGGAGCACTGGGGTATATTATAGTTATCACATTTTTCCATGTGTCTTACACAAGGGCATTTTACTCCTCCTTTAGTCTTTTTTCCCTACATTTCGATATAGATTTTGATCATACTATTCTTGTTTTAGTGGGGAGATGATGCAAATCATTTGAAATCAGTTTTAATATTCAACAACTTTAAGGTTCACTATTTTATGTAATGCTTCACAGAAAGAATAAATTAGAGAAAAAATAGTCTCATCATACTAAAATAGAAATATTTAGATTGGATGCTCTGATAAATAGATAACATAGTATCAGTTATTAGTATTTGGTTAGAAAAATTCCAAAATGTGTACAAGACTGGGGAACAAATTCAGTTTTAGATCAAGATTTTTATTTCACTCAAAAAAAAAAAGACCGTCCACTGATTATATGTTTATAATTTTTACAAGACAATAATTTCTTTAATAACCTAAAAGCTACTTGAATGATTATTTAAGGAGTAGACTGACTTATAAGAAAGGATATTATAATTTTTTTCAATCATACCATTTTATTACTCTTACATGTTATCCTTCTATATATTTGTGTTATTTTAAGGTATGGATAGGTTGTTGATTTTGAAAGACCCTATATATTCATGCATGAGAAAGAGAGACTGCACTGGAAGTGATCTCTTTGGCACAATATTCAAAGAAACTTCTTATGTGACACTCTCAATCATGAGCAGACATTTAGCAACTATCATGAACAATTTAATCTTATAACACTGGGCAAATATCACTGGCCCAGTCATTAAAATCAACAAACCTAAATAAACACCCAGGGTTAATTCCAAATAAATACCACTACTATACTGAACAAAATCAATAGAGAAATAATTATTAAATAATTTTAGTTAAATGAGCACTTCTTATTCCAGAATAATGTTGATAAAAGAGATTGCCACTCACATGGAACATTCTCTAGGATAGATCACATGCTGGGTCACAAAGCAAGCCATGGTAAATTTAAGAAAATTGAAATCATATAGCATCTTTTCCAACCACAATGCTACGAGATTAGAAATCAACTATAAGGAAAAAAATGAAAAAAACCCACAAACGTGTGGAGGCTAAACAATATGCTACTAAACAACCATTGGATCACTGAAGAAATCAAAGACGAAATCAAAAAATACTTGGAGACAAATGAAAACAAAACATGACAATCCAAACCCTATAGGATGCAGCAAAAGCAGTTCTATGAGGAAAGTTTATAGCAATACAAGCTTACCTCAGGAAACAAGAATCTCAAATAAACAATCTGACTTTACACCTAAAGCAACTAAGAGAAAGAAGAACAAACAAAACCCAAAGTTAGTAAAAGGAAAGAAATCATAAATATCAGAGCAAAAGTAATTGAAATAGAGACTAAGAAAACAATAGAAAAGATCAATGAAACTAAAACCTGGTTCTTTGAAAGATAAACAGAATTGATAAACCTTTGGCCACACGAAGAAAAAAAGGGTGAGGGCCCAAATCAATAAAATTATGAATGAAAAATAAGTTACAACCAACACCACAAAAATACAAAGGATCATAAGAGACTACTACAAGCAGCTGCATGCCAATAAATTGGACAACCTAGAAGAAATGGACAAATTTTTAGAAAGGTACAATCTCCTAATACTGAACCAGGAAGAAATAGAAAATATGAACAGACCAATTACAAGTACTGAAATTGAATTTGTGATTAAAAAACTCCCAACAAACAAAAGTCCAGCACCAGATGGCTTCACAGTTGAATACTACCAAGCATTTAAACATTTAGAGAAGAGTTAACACCTATCCTTCTGAAACTATTCCAAAAAGTTGCAGAGGAAGGAACACTTCTGAACTCATTCTATGAGGCTACCATCACCCTGATACCAAAGCCAGACAAAGATACTACAAAAAAAGAAAATTGTAGGCCAATATCACTGTTGAACACAGATGCAAAAATCCTCGACAGAATACTAGCAAACTGAATCCAACAATACATTAAAAGGATTATACACCATGATCAAGTGGGATTTATCCCAGATATGCAAGGATTTTTCAATATCTACAAATCAATTAATGTCATACACCACACTAACAAATTGAATAAAAACCACATGATCATCTCAGTAGATGCAGAAAAAGCTTTTGATAAAATTCAACATCGATTTATGATAAAAACTCTCCAGAAAGCAGGCATACAGGGAATATATCCCAACAAAATAAAGGCCATATGTGACAAACCCACAGCTAACATCATACTCAACAGTGAAAAGCTGAAATCACTTCCTTTCTAAGATCAGGAACAAGACAACGATGTCCACCCTCACCAATTTTGTTCAACAGAGCTTTGGAAATCCTAGCCACAGCAATCAGAGAAGAAAAAGAAATAAAAGGAATCCAAATTGGAAAAGAAGAAGTGAAGCTGTCAATGTTTACAGATGACATCATACTATACACAGAAAGTCCTAAAGAAACTACCAGAAAACTACTAGGGCTCATCAATTATTTCAGTAAAGTCACAGGATACAAATTTAATATGCAGAAGTCTGTTGCATTTCTATACACTAACAATGAAAGATCAGAAAGAGAAATTAAGGAAACAATCCCATCTACCATCACATCACAAAGGATAAAATACATAGGAATAAACCTGCCTAAGGAGGCAAAAGACCTGTACTCCGAAAACTGTAAGATGGTGATGAAAGAAATCGAAGATGACACAAAAAGATGGAAAGATAACTCTGTTTTGGATTGGAAGAACCAATATTGTCAAAATAACTATGCTACCAAAGGCAACCTACATATTCAATGCAATCCCTATCAAATTACCAATGGCATTTTTCACAGAACTGGAACAAAAAATTTTTAAATTTGTATGGAAACACAAAGGACCCCAAATAGGCAAAGAAATCTTGAGAAAGAAAAACAGAGCTGGAGGAATCAGCCTCCCTTACTTCAGACTATACTACAAAGCTACAGTAATCAAAAGAGTATGGTACTGGCACAGAAAGAGACACATAGATCAATGGACTGGATAGAAAGCCTAGAAATAAACCCATGCACATATTGTCACCTTATCTTTGATAAAGGAGTCAAGAATATACAATAGAGAAAAGACAGTCTCTTCAATAAGTGGTGCTGGGAAAACTGGACAGATACATGTAAAAGAATGAAAACAGAACATTTTCTAACACTGTACATAAAAATAAACCCCAAATGGATTAAAGACCTAAATGTAAGACCATATACTATAAAACTCCTAGAGGAAAACATAGGCAGAACACTCTTTGACATAAATTGCAGCAATATTTTTTGGATCTGTCTCCTAGAGTAATGGAAATAAAAAGAAAAATAAGCAAATGAGACCTAATTAAACGTAAAAGCTTTTGCATAGCAAAGGAAACCATAAACGAACCAAAAAGACAACCTACAGAATGGGAGAAAATATTTTCAAATGATGCGACCAACAAAGGATTAATCTCCAAAATATAAAAACAGCTCATAAAGCTCAATATCAAAAACAAAAACCAAGGGCTTCCCTGGTGGCGCAGTGGTTGAGAGTCCGCCTGCCGATGCAGGGGACACGGGTTTGTGCCCTGGTCCGGGGGGATCCCACATGCCGCAGAGCGGCTGGGCCCGTGAGCCATGGCCACTGAGCCTGAGCGTCCGGAGCCTGTGCTCCGCAGTGGGAGAGGCCACAACAGTGAGAGGCCCGCGTACCGCAAAAAAAAACCCAAAACATAAAAAACAAAAAACAAAAAACCAAACAACCCAGTTAAAAAATGGGCAGAAGATCTAAATAGACATTTCTCCAAATAAGACATACAGATGGCCAAAACACACATGAAAAAATGTTCAACATCACTAATTATTAGAGAAATGCAATTCAAAAGTACAATGAGATATCAGTCAGAATAGCCATCATCAAAAGGTTTACAAACAGTAAATGCTGGAGAGGGTGTGGAGAAAATGGATCCCTCCTATACTGCAGGTGGGAATGTAAATTGGTACAGTCACTATGGAGAACAGTATGGAGGTTCCTTAAAAACTAAAAACAGAGCTACCATATGATCCAGCAATCCCTCTCCTGGGCATACATCCAGAGAAGACCATATTTTGAAAAACTACATGCACCCCAATGTTCATAGCAGCACCATTTACAATAGCCAAGACACGGAAGCAACCTAAATGTCCATTGACAGAGGAATGGATAAAGAAGGTCTGGTACATTTAAACAATGGAATATTATGCAGCCATAAAGAAGGGTGAAATAATGCCATTTGCAGCAACATGGATGGACCTAGAGATTATCATATTAAGGGAAGTAAGCCAGAGAAAGAAGGACAAATATCATATGATATCAGTCATATGTGAAATCTAAAAAAGAAAATGATACAAATGAACTTATGTACAAAACAGAAACATACCCACAGACATAGACAACAAATTTATGGTTACCAAAGGGGAAAGGGGGGAGGGATAAATTAGAAGTTTGGGATTGACATATTCATACTACTATATATAAAATAGATAACCAACAAGGACCTACTGTATAGCACATGAAACCATACTCAGTATTTTGTAATAACCTATAAGGGAAAAGAATCTGAAAAAATAGATATATGTGTATGTATAACTGAATCACTTTGCTGTACACCTGAAAGTAACACAACATACTTCAGTAAAAATAATTTTTATAAAAGATATCACCACTCATATTTCCTATGAAAGGCACTCCATGAATATTTGTTGGTAAAAATATTTTAATATTAGTCAAGTGTGATGATATAAATCGGATTTTATATAAGCACCTTCTTAAACTTTTAACTGCATAACAAACACCACTTGATTATCTTCAAAACAAAAATGGAAAGAATATGACAGGAAGACTAATGAAGCAAGATATATATCTGGTTTTTATGCTCTAATAACTTCAAAGCTTTAGGTAGGTTACTTAACCTCTCTGGCTCCCCAGTTTTCTCACCTGTAAACAGGACTGGATGATCTCTCAAATGAATTCCAACTCTAAAATTCTCTTTTTCTATGGCCTACCTGAAGAATTCTTTCTTTAACCAATTAATTCCATTTACATCCTTGATTTTTTGTAACGCTACACTAAAAAAGAATTGATAAAATACCACAACACCTATTAGAGATTTTTATTATCTGAGCTATCATAAAAATGGTTGGACTTATTCTACAAGCTAGTCCATATATATCTGCCTTCTTATAACGGCATGATGCAAAGCTTCTAGTGGCAGAGACCTCTGTAAAATATCAATATGTTAGATAGCAATTTAACCTGCTAATACTCCCTTTCCTGTTCAGTAGATCTTTGCCTAGCAGTTTGGATTCAAAAGACTTCAAAGCTTTCATACTCTAGACAGGCCATGACAGATTAATTCTCTCCTATTCTGCACTCCTCACTCCTTTAGGACTTGTAATATGAGGTTTAAAATGATCCTATGCCTGTCTGTGTTAAATGGGTATTAGCTAAAGACTAATTTCTTGGTGATTATACGTACCAAGGAAGAAAAATTTCACAACTTAAGTAGGATTCTAGTTTTTTCCTTTTACTATTGAAAGTTTAATCGTATGTCTGCGTGAGAGTTTAGATTTCACAGACACTTTGGTTTATTGACAGTCTCACAAACTCAGTTACATTTCATAACATTTATATCCATAATCAAGGAAAAGTCATTTTACACATTTATGTACAAAAATAAAATGTTATCATGTGTTCTCAATTGTCTAATTATTTTCCGTCTGCATACACAAGCCAGCATGCTGCATGATATGCATACAGCAACAAATTTCCTTCCAGATATTTTTGGTCTAGTTCAAAATACAAACAAATATACTAGGTACAACTGAAGAGCAAAACATAGAGAAGTCATAGTGTAATGTATCATAATGTATAGTACTTAATGTTTAAAAATTAGTTATCAACAGGCACACAAAAAGAGGAAATTATCCTTGAGTTTGATGGTAACACTATTCAAGCATCAAGCATGGTTATATTTCTCTAACTATTTTTCCCTAGTATGGCTGCAAGCTTATATGATCATTAAAAATCCTTTAAAATCATTTCATTCTGTGCTAGGATGAGAAGAGGTTTAACACATATTTTAAATCAGTCATAAACTACACATTGATTCTGATTTAAAATAGAAACTGACTTTTCAGCTGAGAATGTATATCTGTCACAAATCTCTGCAGAAAAAATATATTCATATTTTAATTTTAGGTTTCAGATACAAACGTTTACTGAATTCTTGAACCAACACGTGTTGGAGAAATACATTTGAGGAAAAAAATGATTATTGTGTACATACTCAAAATTATTCACTTTAGATTTTAATTATTAAATGGTAAAGGAAATGTTTCATTTTTAAATAAAACATACAGTATTAAGATATTGTGACTATGCACACCACCATTAATTTTTCCTTTTACTTCTTATAAAAGAGTTCCTTCTTTGGCATTAATAAAAAGCTATATCCAGATGTCTTTAGCCCCTTCATAAATACATAACTGAATAACACATCTTGAGCACATCCCTAGTCACCATCTTATAATACGTGAAAAAATTCAGAGATTTTAAATATAACTTACTTGCAATTTTCCTATTTTCAAAAAGGCATAGTTGCTCTTTTGGTGTTATCAAGGGGTTTCTGGAGACCAACGTGGAAAAAGGTATCCATTTCTGAGAAATACCCACTGCAGGAAAGAGGGTGTTATTTGCATTTAATATAAATACTACCTACATCACCTTCATTCCCTTTAATTAGAAAACAGAAAACCTTGTGTGTTCCTAACATAAAAAGATAAAAGTTTCTTCTCAATATGGTAGTTGATTGCAAAAAGCCATTCTGTGTGTAGAGATGGTCCTTCTACCAATTATTTGTAGCATCATGCTATTTTCATTTAGAAAGGTCAGAGGAGTTCTTTGCTTAAACCAATGTGATTTTCCTAATAAGCTCACCATGCTAGGCGATCCAACAGAATGGCTCTGTATGTTAATAAGGAGAGTAAATGGCGTTTCTTGACAGAACTGTTCTTTCAATGATGGTTCATTCTAAGAGATTAACCTAGCCATACTTGTCTATGGCCACATAAACACTATTAAATAGGTTATGTAGCATCCTTCTCATTCGACTCTTACACTTTGCTGTTTTGTATTAATATTTGGAAATAAAATATATCACTCCATCTGTTAGTAATCATGATGATGAAATTATGTCATACCATAATAGAAGCAAATCTAAGGTATTAGAGAGCCCTGTTCTTTTTAAATGCTCCTGTAGGATATCCCATTTTGCACAGTGATCCTTTTTTTTTTTTTTTTTTTTTTTGTGGTACGCGGGCCTCTCACTGTTGTGGCCTCTCCCGTTGCGGAGCACAGGCTCCGGACGCGCAGGCTCAGCGGCCATGGCTCACGGGCCCAGCTGCTCCGCGGCATGTGGGATCTTCCCGGACCGGGGCACGAACCCGTGTCCCTTGCATCAGCAGGCGGACTCACAACCACTGCACCACCAGGGAAGCCCACAGTCATCCTTTTTATTCTTCTAAGTCTCTTGCCTTCCTTTACATTTAGTTAGTGGTCAATTCACTATCAGAGGAATGCATTTTTTTTCTGGTGGGCATTGAGGATGAATAAAAAAGAAATCACCCTATCACTAAAGATGCCATAGCCTCAAATGTCCTACTCACTCTAGCTGCATCTATAGAGATTCCCACCAGCACAAAAGATCAAACTATAGTATCTACAGATCTGGCCAAAATGCCTTTCAGAAATGGGATTATTCCCACAGCAGTTATTCTTGTTACCAGTTTCCACAAGAGTCTGAGGAAAATTTTCCATTGTTTCCTACAGTTATTAGAGTGTTGGCTCCTAATGACATGAATATACAACTTGCTATTGTTTCAGCCCAATGTTTTATGCATGATATTTTAAGAACTGTACAAAACACAACATTAAAATTCTAAAGTGAAAAATAATAGCATTATGGCTCATTACATTCTGTATTGTGGTAGTCTGAACTGTGAGTAGCTGTACTGTCATCCTGTCAAATCTCCCTAAAAGATCTGCTATAATGTTTTACTGAATGTCATTCATTTCACAGATATTACTACACTAAAGCGTTCCAGTTCGGAAGCATATTGTAAATGTTTTGAAATGTTTTCACCTAGTCACCTGAGAACTACCTGCACAGAAAACTGTCAATTATACCAACAACAACAAAAGTTCTGCTGCTAGTAATAGTTTTCATCAAACACAAAAGAAATAACATACTGAGTATTTTGATATAATTTTCCAACGTTATCATTACATTCCTGACTCTTCTTAGAGACAGAATTTCCAAGATTTCCTAAAAGACTTGAGGGAAGATGATAGAAACATTTATCTAAAAATTTTCATTGCTCTTAAGGTGAAATGACCGGCAAATAAATGACAGCAGTTGGCCCTAGAGACATCTTTTTCTACTTTAGCCTGGGGTGTCCTTAAAGCCCTTATACAATGATATTGTATGATATTCCAAGGTCCTTTGCTGCCATCATTTTATCATCTTTACACAGTCTCTCCCACCGCAGCTTTGCTCGTAACTGAAGGATCATCTGCCATTGGTGGTTTGCTCTGAATTAATTCTATTATGCACTACATATTCAATTAAGACTCATGTTGGGGCAAGGCTCTCTTGACTTTTGTAACTGCTTATTAAATAGCCAAGATGTTGTAAAAGGAACAAGTGACAAATTAAATAAAAAACACGTATGAGGCTTTGAATAGCAGCCAGAATAATACCAGGTTGAATTAATTATATTAAATATATGCAGAAGGGGAAAATAAAATATCTACTATTATACGAATGAGTCATTTAAATATACATGTTTGAAGATAAGCACTTTCAAAGGAATTATTATACACTCCAGAGCATATGGTACTATACTGAGCACGTTTTAAAAGTGTCCTTAAAACAACATGTTTTGTCCTAATAAATATTTTTTAAATAGACTTTATTTTCTAGAGGAGTTTTAGGTTCACAGCAAAATTGAGAGGAATGTACAGAGACTGCCTATACATCCTCTGTTCCCCAATATGCACAGCCTACTCCACATCAAATTTCTACATGAGAGTGGTACATGTGTTACAGTTAACGAACCTACATTGATATAGCATCACCCACAGTCCATTGTTCACATTAGGGTTCTTGGTGTTACACATTCTATGGATTTTGACACAAGTATAATGATAGGTATCCACCACTACACTATCAAACTGAGTCATTAACTGCCTTAAAAATCCAATGTGTTCCGCCTATTCACCACTTTCTGCCTCCAACCCCTGGAAATCACTGACCCTTTGATTGTTTCCACAGCTTTGCCTTTTCTAGAATGTCATGTGGTTGGAATCATAACAGTATGTAGTCTTTTCAGATTGGCTTCTTTCACTTAGCAATATGCATTTAAGATTACTCCATGTCTTTTCCAGGCTTGATAGCTCATTTCTTTTTAGTGCTGAATAATAGTCCCATTGCCTGGCTGTACCACAGTTTACTGATCCATTACCCTACTGAAGGACAAGTTGGTTTCTTCCAAGTTTTGGCAATTGTGAACAAAACTGTTATAAACATTCATGTGCAGCTTTTTTTGTGGACATGTTTTCAACTCATATGGGTAAATACCATGGAGTGTAACTGCTGGATCATATGGTAAGAGTATGTTTTGTTTATTAAGAAACCACCAAACTATCTTCCAAAGTAGCTGCGCCATTCTGCATTCCCACCAACAATGAGTGAGAGCTCTTGTTGTTCCACATCCTCACCAGTATTCGGTGCTGTTAGTATTTTGGTTTTGACCATCCTAATAGGTATGTATTAGAAAATTACTTTTTAAAGCAATAATAATTTTCCTTTTCTAAAGTGGTAGTTTTCTTAGTCTTTAAGAAACACTCAGAAACCCAAATTTTCACAGTCTTTCATCCACGTACTTTTCAATAACATAGACAACAGCATTGCCGTACTAAAAATATTCAAGTTGTATCTTTTCATAAGAACATCAAATAATTAAAAGCAGGAAAATAACAAGAGAAAAATAATAAGTTCTACATCAGGTTGGTATCTCTTTAAGAAATAATCATTATGGTTTGAAAATGTGAAAGACTAATATGCATATTTTCTGTTATACTTATATCAATATTATTAGGAAATTCATAAAATGACTTACTGAAAAGTACGAAAATGTTTTGTATCAGCTTAATATGAAATTGTCTCAAAAGTGAAATAGGATTAGTTTACTGTTATATATTCTTACAGAATCCATTCTGTTTTTCTGTGCTTATCACCTTATATACTCATTTATTTAAAAAAAAACAGAAAATTTATTGCCAGCCTATTTTGTTGATGACAGCCTGCAAGGCACTGCAGTACAGAAATTGTATCTATGCCTGCATGACCCCTCAATGCTCATTTCTTCAATTAGCATTTGTCGGCCTAATTGCTAGGTATCATGCTAGCTGAGAGGAGTATGATGGAAAATTACAACAGTAACAACAACAAATCACACACATATGACATCAGTCCTAGGTCTCTAGAGCCTATATTCTAGAGGGTGATGCAAATACAAAAAAAAAACAGCAATGAAAAGCAGGTTTATTAAGGGAACCACTGGTGTTTGGGAAGCACAGAGGAGAATCATTTAAGCCAGATTTATGTATATTAGCTCAAATTCCTGCAAAATCATTACACTTTTAAATTTGGATACTCTTCTCTTTGATATAGAAGACAGAGACAAAAGAGAAGCCTTTATGTTAATTTTAGTGTGTCACAATAATATGCATATACTGTCTCCTAAAACATAACGATCTGGTGTATCTTCTATTAATATATGAGCAGTATATGAATGTGGATTTTAATTTTAATTGACTTTGTGAAGTTAACGAATACCAGGAGATTAAATATAAAACATTAAAACCTCTATAGTTGAGATGGCATGACAATTTCATGCCTTGATACATATTACCTATTTAAAATACACAGCACTGATGAAGAAAATATAAAAAGAGGAAAAAAAGCATAATCACACAGCAGGGCTTAGACTCAAGCTTGGCATCTCTGTGGATCAGATAAAGTAGCTACAGGTCCTAATAGGCTCTTTTCCCCAGACACACAGTGTCACTGCATTTCCACTCCTTCACTAAGAGTCTACATGTAAGGAAGGAACCAGAGTTAAGATCACTGCTTGAAGTCACAGGTTAAAATGAAGGCCTACCCAGTAATCATTCTTGAAAGGACTAAGTTTTTGAAAATTCTGCTGACCTGATGCCTGAACCTCTATCTTTATAGAAAACTATTAAACTAGTGATATGTGAAGAAAAAAACCCACCATGATCGCAGAAAACAACCCCAAAGAAAAAGGATTGAGTACAGCCCTCAGTATCTCTAATCACCACCACAACAGAGGAACCCCAAGATGCTATCTCCATCTAGATTGCGATTCCAGGAGACATATGGGGACAACATCACAGTTAGGGAGGAATAAAGGGAGGAACAAAGAGAAGAAAAGACATAACAAAAACCATGACAATAAAAGCAAATCTCTTCAATTAAAAGGATCCAGAAACCTGTGACTTAAATAAAAACCTAAAAAAGGCAGAAATTCACCACTACCACCACCACAATGATTCCAAGGATTCAGTCTAGATAAAATCATTCTCACAGAAGTGTCTGTAAAAAAATTTAAATGAATATGTTGAGGGTTTTCAACAACAAAATTAGACAGTAAAATTCAACTAAAAAATAAGAGTTCCTACAGAAGTGAATGGGTGGAATTACAGAGAAGAACGATTTAAAAACAATAGCTGATAATCTTACAGAACTAAGGATAGACAAGAGTACTCAGTTCAAAGAGCACTGTGAGTACCAAGCAGGAAAAAGATAAATTTACACCCAGATGCCCTATAGTGAAACTGTAGAACATCATGATAATGTAACACATCTGAAGACCTATTAGGAAAATGCAGGTTATGTCTAAGGGAATGACTGTCAGACTCTTCAAAAGATCTAATCAGCCATAACTTTGTGACTGAAAATAAGCATATGAAATAATAACATGAAAAGAATAACATGAAAAAATGTGCTGACCTATAATTTTAACTAAAACTATTATTCAGAACATTTTCAGACAAAGACCAAGAAAGATGATTACCTCTGAATGTTCACTGAATTACTGAAGGGTATATTTCAGCAAGATGAAAACTGAACCTAAAGCTTTAGAAGTATTTTTATTAAAGTTAAAAACAACCAATATAATAAGGCACAATTAAAATTAAAAAAAATCAAGCTACGTTGTCATTTCTCCCAAATTAAGTTCAATATAATCCCAATAAATATACCAACAGTTTTTAAATGAGGCTTTTATAAATTTTACCTAAAATTCACATGCAAACAGAGGGTTAGGATTATCTAAGAAAATTTTAAAAAACAAGGTAGGGTGCTTTGCCTTACCACATGTCAATGCTATTATAAATCTACAGTAATTGAGATGTATGGTGTTGGCACAGGAATTGGAAAATGAAGGAAATAACAGAAAAGAATGCCCAGAAATACATGTCCATAAATTAATCTTGATACACAATAGAGGTAGCAGTATAGATGAGTAGGGAAAAGACAGACATTTTTAAATGGTGGATAATTGTTTAGTTGTTCTAAAACACTCTATTGTTAAAAAAAAAAAAACTAAAGATGATTTCCAGGTTTATTAACAGAACTAAATGTGGAGGAGTACAACTTTAACATTTTAAAAGAATATATAGGAGAAAATAAGACCTAGACTCACAGCTCAGTCAAAACAATGGCAAAGGGCATGAACAGATAATTCATAGAAGAATAAATAAAAGGGACCATGAATAAAGATCCATTATCATGGAAATGGAAATTAATATGAGATAAAAATTCACACTTATCAGATTGGGAAAATTTTAAATGTGTCAATATCTAGTTGATAAGGATATGTAAAATAGGGGATGCATGCACCATTTGGCAAAATGTTATATTATCCACAATCATTTTTTGTTTGACATATTCAATAATAATCAACATGATAAGTAAAAATAGCTCTCTTTAAATCAGAAAATGAATGGACATGACCCTGTCCTTAAGAACTAATCCATGTGTTTGCCATGTCCATTTGAAAATTCTTTATTCATTCCTCATATAGATCTTGAATATTTAGTATGTACCACCTATCTTTGTTAAAGGCAATGCTGAAGACTTGCCTTTCAATTTCAGTGCCTTATCAACATGAATCATTTCAGATTCACAAGTGAACTTACCCTAGTTAGAAAACTATCTTTTTCATTCTATAGAAAAATGCTTCCTTTTATTATCTGAGCTATGTATTTTGAGCTAATTGGTGTTGAGCTATGAAGCCTTGCTTACTATGGGTTTATTCATTTCCTTTGTTGTTAATTAGATTTTAATTTATATATATTTCTTTAGCCCTTTAAGCAAATGGTTAGACTTAAGGGCACCACTGATAGTAAGTACTATTATTACATATTATTAGTCAAACATCTATAAAAAGATAAATATGAAACCAAGTGATAGAATATCAGAACTCTTTCTTAAAAAAAAAAATAGTAACGAAACCTTACAAGTTGTTTACGAAGTTAAACTTAATTCATGTCCCCAAAGTAGTAAGAATGATATTGATATGTAACTGTGGAAAAGAAAGATTTACCAAAAAAAAAGCAAACTGATTTATAAAGTGCCTATAATTTAAAACTATTTTAAATGTCCTATTTTTTCTTTTATTTAACAACTTGCACTAATATTTGAGATGAAAACAGTGTATAAAAATAATCTTGCACTTAAAATCTTCTCTCAAGTCTAATCTACCAGCCAAAAAAAAAAAAATCTATTAAAAGACACTGGACAGTCTTCTATGCTAGCACTTTGCCTCTACTAGGTGAAAAAAACATCATCAACCCTTAGCACAGTTTGTGAAGGAAGCATAAACATTTTACAATCTTTTTTTGGCTTACATATAAATGTTGAAACTTATTCTGCTAGAACAAATTTCCAAATGTACAGTTCTTTTTTTTCCTGATAGAAATGCATTGTTAAGTGCATGGATAAGGTCCCATCCCTGCTAGAGAATAATTCTGAAAACAAGAAATGAAATTCTGACAGGAAGTTTCAAGTACCTTTTAAGGGACTAGGTGATGAAGATGATGCTAGAATGACATTTACCTCAGGGTAGCAAGTCATGAGTTAGGAAGGATGAGCCCTTAAGCCCTGCAGTCTAAGCAGTTGTTCATCAGCAAAATAATCTAGTTCATTTTTATTTCCTTATTTATTTATCTTTTATTTTTTACTGCCTATGGTAAAGTTGCACCCCAAAATTTTGACCAGGACATAATTGTAATCCCACACAACATTCAGGGCTAGGGAAGGTCCTAGGTTACTCTAGAGTTAGGGTGTTAAATCAACAAATAGTAAAATATCCTGAGAGCAAAGTAAAATCAAAGAAGTCAGAATTGAAGTTGAGTGGGTCTCCACTATTCTTCAGATGGAGAACATTTCTCTTCATTGTAAAAGGAGTAAAGATAAAGGAAACTTCTTTATGTGTATAGACTGGAGAATATCCACAAAGTAATCTATTTTCAAATACATTAGCACCGAAGGAAAGGAGGCCCAAGTTACATTTTCTTTATGACCACAGTAGGTTATGAGAGAGAGTCTGGACTATGCCAGTATGGGCCTGGCATTCTAATTCTGAAAAGTAATTATAATTACTTTGAAAAAAATTCTCATAATGCATTCTATTAAAACTCATGCCTGAATTATGGAAACACAGGGGATGTGGCCACAAAGGCCTAGAAAAGTAAGAAGGGCAATCGGAGAATAAGGAAAAATTATGCAGAAAATGTGAAGGAAATGATGCTCGGTGTGGACAACACATTCTCAGTGTGACAACCAGGATGGTGTATCTAGTTGATTGTCTACTTAATTTATCACTGGCATCTGAGGCTTAGGACGCCATTAGGCTAAGTATAGGTAATTTTTGTTTTCCCCAGAGAATCTACCTTAGAATGGATAAGTCTATACTGAGTGTGCCTACTGTTTGTCTGAATTTGGTCTAGATCACCACTATCACAGGTGCACATAAATTCAATCCACCTCGGGGCTCATACTGGGAACCCTGAAGGATTTCTAAGCATGCTTCAAAACTCAAAACATGCCATTGTAGATAAACAAATTACAATACTCATTAGAAGCTGGCAAACTATTACTTTTTATTTTTTTATTACAATTGAATATAAAACCAACATATATTGTTCGATAGGCCCTTTGTGGGCTTAGCTATATAAAAATGCTGAGAATTCATGCTAATGTATTTTATTTCTTCATTTTGCATTTTAGTTGAAATCTCAGGTAACTTTAGCAAAAGAGGATCCAGTAAGTTACTGTTAAAGAAGGGTTCCACAACACCAATAGAGCTATATTAAATTCCAGTATCTCATTTCAAGAATCAGTTTTGCCAAATATAAATTCATGATATAAAATAAACTAAAAATACCAATATGGGTCCAATAAAACACATAAAGATAAATTTCTCAATTTTTATATCGTACCTTCTAGGATATTTAATAAAAAACATTTCTAGCCCTAAGATTCCATACTGATGGGCCTCTTAGTTAAAATTCCTGAACTAATTACAAGCTTAATCATCAACACAGTTTTTAGTTAACATAAAATAAATACACGTGGTATTGACATGTCTTTTTAGTACTAAATATTAGTGCTTTATAAGCAACTGAATTATTTAGTCACCTTTTTTTTTTCTTCAGAGTGGAATATCCTCGGCATTATGGATTTAACACTGATGAGTCTGACTATTCCTGAGAAAAATCAAAACTCCAGTATATGTAGAATACTGATATTTTACTGAGGCACATATGTCACTTATGCTAGTGCGTGATCCAAGGTGAGCCCTCCAGCATTCTCTTTTCAAAGCAGCCTAGACCACCCCTTATCTTTGTGTAGGCAGTGATTCCTCTAACTTGAAGCTAACTTTCCTCCTTCGTGAAACATACACCACCATTCATCTCCCTATCATCTCTCCAACCTCTGTTACCCCAAAGAGAGCTGATAATGCTGGCAACAGAAAGGTAGACAGAATATTTTACAATGGAGATGATTCTTGAACCAGCAAAGTGGAAGTTTGGGGTACTTAAAAGCTTTTGCACAGCAAAGGAAACCATAAACAACATTCAGAATGGGAGAAAATATTTGCAAACGAAGCAACTGACAAAGGATTAATCTCCAAAATATACAAACAGCTCATGCAGCTCTATGTCAAAAAAACAAACAACCCAATCAAAAAATGGGCAGAAGATCTAAATAGACATTTCTCCAAAGAAGACATACAGATGGCCAAAAAACACATGAAAAGATGCTCAACATCACTAATTATCAGAGAAATGCAAATCAAAGCTACAATGAGGTATTACCTCACACCAGTCAGAAAGGCCATCATCAAATATTGACAAACAATAAGTGCTGGAGAGGGTGTGGAGAAAAGAGAACACTCCTACACACACTGATGGAAATGTAAACTGGTGCAGCCACTATGGAAACAGTGTGGAGGTTCCTTAAAAAAAATGAAGCTACCATATGATCCAGCAATCCCTCTCCTGGGCATATATCCAGAGAAAACCATACTTCAAAAAGATACATGCACCCCAATGTTCATTGCAGCACTATTTACAACAGCCAGGACATGAAAGTAACCTAAATGTCCGTCAACAGAGAAATGGATAAAGACGATGTGGTACATACATACAATGAAATATTACTCAGCCATAAAAAAAGAAAGAAATAATGCCATTTGCAACAACATGCATGGATCTAGAGATTATCATATTAAGGGAAGTAAGCCAGAGAGAGAAAGACAAGTATCATATGATATCACTCATTTGTGGAATCTAATTAAAAATGATACAAATGATCTTATTTACAAAAACAGAAACAGACTCACAGATACCGAAAACAAACTTATGATTGCCAAAGGGGAAAGGTGAGGGGAGGGATAAATTAAAAGTTTGTGATTAACATATACACACTACTATATATAAAATAGATAACCAATAAAGACCTACTGTAGAGCACGGGGAGCTCTACTCAATAACTTATATGGGTAAAGAATCTGAAAAAGAATGAATACATGTATATTTATAACTGAATCACTGTGCTGTACACCTGAAACTAACACAGTTGATTGTAAATCAACTATACTACAATAAACTTTTTTAAAAGTGCAATGTTTTGTTTCTTGAAGTGATTGAACTGCATTATGTTCCCTATAGAAAACTAAATAACTACAGAACTGTTTTACTAATTACAATGTTCAATACCTCATCAAGTAGGTGTCGGAGGTTTAGCAAAAGTTGAAAGGTGGTTATCTTGAAATAAGACATAGGCAACAAATACATGAATCTTGATGGATGCAGATTTTAGGAGAAAAAACAGGTCTTGGGTATCTGTCTTCATCCAGTGACAGGTGAGAGAGATGCTACCTCAGCCAGGGGACCAACCATAACTGAGCATTAGTTGAACAAAAAACTTTAAGAAGCATTTGTATTTCTGTAGCAGGAAGCATGGAAGACCAGATTGTTCTTTCAGCATTTCTACTTGAGAAGAAACAGTTCAACAAGTGAAAAGGAGTAAAAAGAAACAAGCTGTTAAATACAGACAAAAAAGTGGTCTATTGCAGAGAAAACATGCTGGGCACGTATTACACAGCCACTGTCATCATCATTTACTCGTTAGAGCTTTCAGTTCAGGTGAGTTCAGAGTTAAGAATTATATGGGGGTGATATAGTGCTGTGTGTGTGTGTGTGTGTGAGTGTGTGTGTGTGTGTTCATGGTAGAGTTTATTTTAATAGCTTTATAAATGACTTGAGTTTATACAATCATTAAGGGTCTGATGGGGTCTCTGTAATTGTTCAGTTATACTTTACTGCCTTTTATGAGTGGAATTATATGGTTTAGTGGTATTTGCAAATTTGGAGGTTTGCAAAGGTCTCAGGACATATACCTTTGGGCTACTGAGAGTTTGTTTTATATACATGTGTAAATAAGCTGTCTCCATATAATTTTATTTATTATAGCTTTATAATAATCTCCAAAATGGATATAGCTATAGGTGATTTAATAGGGTGTTACTTTCTGTAGCCTGCCTTGTTCCATATTATATTTGGTTGATGTCTCTAGTAAGATAATGTTTATGTTTTTATTTTTTGATTTGCTTTTTCCCCCTTCCTGGCTTTTTTTCCCCAGACATTATTAATAGGTACTCAAGATAGATTATTGGACAAGGGTTGAAAATATCAAGAAACAGCAAATGGTCAGTTTTTTAAAAAATTTCTCAAACAGACTTTTGTTTTTTGGGGTTTCTTTGGCCACACGGCACAGGGGATTTTAATTCCCTGACCAGGGATCGAACCCGCACTCCCTGCTTTGGAAGTATGGAGTCTTAACCACTGGACCGCCAGGGAAGTCCATCTCAAACTGACTTTTTTTTTTTTTTTTTTTTTTTTTTTTGCTGTACGCGGGCCTCTCACTGCTGTGGCCTCTCCCGTTGCGGAGCACAGGCTCCGGACGCACAGGCTCAGCGGCCATGGCTCACGGGCCCAGCCGCTCCGCGGCATATGGGATCCTCCCAGACCGGGGCACGAACCCGTATCCCCTGCATCGGCAGGCGGACTCTCAACCACTGCGCCACCAGGGAGGCCCTCAAACTGACTTTTAAGACACAAAATGGTATATCTGACTAAAGTAAGGCTCAGAGTTTATCCTGCGGCAACAGAACAGGGAAGAGAATAAAGAATGACAGCCACACCACTCTATCCACAGGCACAGCAGTGGAGAATCACCAGGGCTGAGGACAGGAGGTGCCCACTGTACACAAATTCTTTGCCCAGTCTCATCTGAATTGTCCCAGGTGGGTCCTTCTGCAATACCTTGGAGCAATTACAATCAACTCCCTCACAACAGAGGGTAAGCACATTGTCTCCCAGACAATGGTGAGATTTAAAAGGAAAGGTCTCACTTTTGGCACCTGTGAAGAAACTGAACAGCAGTAGAAGGCACCCCATTACACTTGTCCTCAACTAGAAAAATTTTTAATATATTCCCAGAGTATCTAATAATATGGTCATTATTTGTCTGCAGAAAAAGAGAGAAAATATAAGCAAAATATAAGGGAATGATAGATATATAAACAAAAGCAATTTCAGTAGGAGCAGCTGAATAAACTATTAGCTTGAAGAGAAAGGATCAATATGAGACCACTGTATTCTTTTATTATATAAATTATATATAGCCATGAAACATACATGAATAGAATCTTGACTGTATTTATCTTTATTATTTTTAGAAATTAATTAGTCAAATTTTCCAGAGCTGTGGTTAAAACAACAAGGACTTTGGCCACCCAAACTAAGATTTATTACTCTGATATTCCAAAATATTATAAAAAGGTGCCATTTGTGGCAATATTTTAATGCCAATCTTAATTATCTTAAAGACCTAGAAAACAGCAATTACTATTAGTGAATATTTATTGAATATGAAGTAAATGTATAGCATTGTATTGAATGCACTACTAATATTGGTAAGTTATAGTTCCAATATTTTCATAGTGTACAAATATTACATATATATTTTTTTAATAATGATTCTTTTTTTACCTAGACTGAAAAACCTAATTATTCATCAAACACCTTACATGTATCAAGCACTGTGCTAAATACTGTGAGCAATTATCTATCTCCTTGTCTATTTTATAATCCCTGCTCTAAAGATTTCATTCCATTTGATGAAACATTAAGTATGAAAACATGATAAAATAATTCAACGATGTAAGTCAGAAAATAAATATTGACCAGGAGAGTGGTAAAGAACATTTGTGATCTAAATGCAGAGAAGCAAGAATTTACTGGGGTTGAAGAAAGCTGGGAAAGATGCTGCACTGGGCAAAATTAATAGGGGAATTCAAGTACAGGGAGGAAATGATCAGAGTTATTTTTTGGCTAAAATTAATGCAGGGGAAAGTTAGTAACTCAACCATAATTTAAAGGATGAAAAGGAACAAAAGAAAAATAGAGTAGAGAGAATAGTGAATGGTTTATTTACATTATGTGGCCCATAAAGTTGAAGTCATCAGTTTATGGGGAGTTTCTCACGTAGTCTTTCTCAAGAGTCAAGTTTGAAACTACATATATCGGGAGGGAGGTGACTGAAATTTTTGCCTTATAGTGGGATCCCAACTTATGATAAGGACATTAAAATCAGAACCAACAGAAGCAAATGACACAAACTGTAATGAGAAGTAGAGCCATGCATGATCTAGTTATCTCCACATTGGTCCAGGGAAGAGTCAAGACCATAATGGGTCAGATCATGTCTATGAGACAAAATGAAATGAAAAAATAGCGTATAAAGCAAGAAAAATGTAATTGAGACAATTAGATGTGATCTTTTTATGACACCAAATGAGGGTTTCTTTATCACAGATACTTTTACCAAATTAATTAGCTGAACCTAATGCAAAATATGGTGACAAAGACAACTCAGATTTAACTTAATCAGGAATATGAGGTAGTAGTTAATATCGTAGTTAAACTAAGGGTGAGTATAAAGGTAAAATTCCCAGGGAAGGTGGGTATTGGATTTTAGGAATGCAAAAAACAGGGAAAGAGAAAGATTGGAGGCAAGTTTTGGTTTCTTGCAGCAGGCCCTTTGAAAATTTAGAAATCTGGAAATAATTAAAAACCAATGGATTTTAATCACCATGAGGGTAAAAATTCTCTCATTCACCAGTGTATTCCTAACACAGAACATGTTATCTGACACTCTCTAAACATTCTGTGAAAGACTGATTGATTGCACATTCTAAACTACTGTATCAGTACCTCCAAGCTTTAAGCATGATCCAGAGATGTTAATAAGTGGTAAAGGTAACTGGTTGCAATTACCACCTCAGTCCAGGCCTAACCCACAGCAGAGCTCTGAACAACAAGGGAACATCAAAAAATGACCCTGTTCTGACATGTTTTATACTTGTCTAAATTAAAGTTCAAATATGATATTTCTAACCTTGGTTACAATCTCAGAATAATGCATTTCATAAGTAGCAATAGGTGTTTAAAAAAGAGGCATTTATGATGCAAGAAAAAGGACAATATTGCTTCAAGAATCAGTCAGTGGTACCTTCTTAATGAAAGGATTCATACTCCATTGTTTTCAGTTTAAATGTCAAGGCATGTACATATAAACATTTGGAAAAACAGGTTTCAGTAGATCATGCTATGTAAAGGTCATACAGACCTTGCAAATATTGCTGCATCTCTAACTCATCTAATCCATTTCTTGAGTTTAAATATCAAATTATATCCCTTTCTGTCACCCAGAATTGTGAACTTCTGATACTCAGTGGATCCTAAAATTTCCACATTCCGATATTTTTAAGAGCCCATATGAAACCATATGCAATTAGCATATGTTATATTGTGGTATGTTCTGTCAACAACAGCTCTCTGATCAACGATGCACCCTAACTGTTGAATCATCAAAACACTACAGCAGTACAACTTCAGTTCTGCATAATATGAAGTAATATGCATGCCTGCCCTCTATAAATATGAGAGGCAATTTGTTTGGCTCCATATTTTATTTTGCTTTCAGGATTACACTACTCACTAACTTCAACAAAAGCAATACAGTGAGAAATATTGCCTCACAATACCACAGCTCTGTCCATCAATATCAAAAATTCTCAATCTTAACACCAGTGCCAGAAGATGAACTGCATTATGGTAATTCAGTAATCATATACGGATTCACATATTCAAGTGTACTTTAGAGAATACAAAACAAACACAAGTTAGATAAGCAATCAGATTAATGAAGTTTTTCTCAATGATGTTAAAGAGTATGCTAGAAATCATCTAATACAATCTAACCATTAATGAAAACAGTGGAAGCTCAGAATGTATCTGATTAGCTCAAGGTCACACAGGTAGTTGGTACATCCTAGAGAACTCTCTATTCACATTTCTTAATGACATGTCCTTACTATTATACTGTATATGTCATGCTGATATTAACTACCACCAAATCAGCACTAATTTTCACTTGATGGCTTTAAAAGGACTAAACTGAAAATATTTTGAAAGCTCATCTTGCTGGAATAGTGAGAGATGAGGTGGGATCCAAGGTAGCCTGAAGCATCAGAGTCTGTACTAGATAACATGCATGTGAAATTTATGAACAAAAGAAGAGGTCAGAAAAATAGGTTTTTAGCAAGGAGAGTCTGTTATGAATTTACAGGATAAGGTTGAGAAAACCTTGCCATCGGGGGATCCAAATTAGAGAATTGCCTGTAGAAATTCAGTAGCAGAAATAAAGGCTTTGTGATTTCTCGAGGTTTGAAAACCTTCTGGGGTTTTCAAAAGAAATGACTCGTCAACTATTATATCAATACTGAATTATACCTTTAAAATATTTTTAGTACTAGTAGTCAAAATTTGGGGTTTACTTAGTACAAACTGTGTTTCAAAGACCACTAATGTAATCTGGTATAACTGAAGAGCCCATAACTGAGGTTCCATCCAGACTGGCATGTGTTTTATCAGTACATCTGTTAGCTCCAGGAAGATTTGAAGGCTTTGGAATTTGTTAAAACTCTTCTTACCATTATCCTAAGAATGTTGCCTTAATAGCAAAGAAGCCGATACTGGGGCTGAGTTTTGAGCAGTGGGCTGGCCCCTGCCCTGGGCAATGAATTCACTGAATGAACTCAAGTGCCTCCTTTTACGGCTCTGACTCACCACAGGTTTGTGCTTTCCTACGCAATGGAACTGGAGCAGGCTTTTCTTTCATTTGTTTTTTGTTTTCTAAGCAAAGCAGTTTCCCATCCCTTCCTGAATATAAAATTCATGGTGAATGGAGTTGTATAAGTTACATGGTAGGACTAAATCCATATATTGGACAGCCTAGTAAATGTTATTCTTACATGCATTCAAAAATAAACATTTCTAAAACGACATTTGCTCATATGAAACATCTAAAATTAGCAACGCATACTGGTGAAGAGTCCAGCTTTGAAAGCGGACAGCCTGGGTTTAAACCCCAGCTCTACCAGTGTCTAGTTGAGTCATCTGGGTACTTTACTTAAGCTCTATGAACTTCAGCCCTTCTCATCGGAAAAATGGACTAAGTGTGAGGCTGATGCAAGGAATAAGTGAATTAGTATTAAGCACAATTCTGGTTTTATTAAATGTCAGCCATTATTTATATATTTAAAATAATGTAGTAAGCCAGAAAGAGAAAAACAAATATGGTATATTAACGCATATATGTGGAACTTAGAAAAATGGTACAGATGAATCGGTTTGCAGGGCAGGAATAGAGACACAGATGTAGAGAACAAACGTATGGACACCAAGGGGGTAAACTGGTAGGGGGGGCGGTGATGGTGTGAACAACTGGGAGATTGGGATTGACATATACACACTAATATGTATAAAATGGATAACTAATAAGAACCTGCTGTAAAAAATTTAATTAAATTAAATAAATAAAATAAATTAAATAATGTATATCCATGTACCACCAAAAATCCTTTTTGGGACAAACTGAGACATAGTATAATTAAGTGTCAACACCTATGGTACTTGCAACTGATGCTAAAGGCGGCCAGAAAGAGGAGAGATCAATGTTGGCATTTTAGCATTTAGAAAGTATTTTTCAAAGAAAAGTGGGGCTGTGCTGGGCTGTGGAAGTTGAACAAACATTGAACAAAATGAAAAACATTCTGACGGTAAATAAAACAGGATGAGAAATAACTATGAGAATGAGCAAGACAGACTAACTGTTAGCCTCCTACAAACTTGGGAATATATTAAAATAATCATATATCAGTGGAAAAGCATATGGCATGCACTTCATAAATATATATGCTATACGTGCATGCACGCATCTATATGCATATAGAGCATTTTCAGGAAATTCCTGTTTTTACATTTATGCATGCAACTCATTTGTGTGTGTATATGTATAGCTATATTCAATTTTATCACATTACTACATGTTAGCAAAATCACAAGACAGTAAAATGTACCTTCACCATAAGGCTACCTTGTGTTACCCATTTATAGCCACACCTAGCACCTACGCCCATCTCTATAGTTGACAATCACTAATCCTTTTCCCATGTCTATAATTATGTTACTTCACAAATCTTATATAAAAGGAAACATTCACTATGCATCCAATCGAGATCCGCATTTTTCATTCAGCATAAATTCCATGAATACTACCCAAGTTTTTGCATGTATCAATCATTTATTCGTTTTTATTGCTGGGTAGTGTTTCATGGTACAGATGTACCACAGTTGTTTTCTTTTTAACCAATCACATATGGAAGGACATGTGGATAGTTTCCAGTGTTTGGCTATTATGAGTAAGGCTGCTATGAATATTTGTGCACAAGCTTCTACATGAAAACAAGTTTTCATTTCTTTGGGGTGACTAAGGATGCAATTGCTGTCATACGGTAAGTCCATTTTTGGTTTAAAATGAACTGCCTATTTTCCAGGATGGCTATACTATTTTATATTCCCAGCAGCAATGTATGAGTTATCCAGTTTTTCTGCTTCCTCACCAGTATTTTTATCTATTTTCTTATTGTAATCATTTTACAGGTATGTAATGACATCTCACTGTGGTTTTAATTTTCATTTCTATAATGGCTATTGAACATCTCTCCGTGCACTTAAGTACCAGCAATATATTGTTACCTAGTGAAATGTTTGGGCCTGTCTTTTGTTCATTTTCTTATTGGATTACTTTTTATTTTTTAATGTTTAGAGAGTACTTTATATATTCTGAACACTAGTCCTTGGTCAGATAAGTGGTTTGCACGTATTTTCTCCTAGTCTATAGCTTGAATTTCATCTTCTTAACAGAGTGTTTTGCTGAGTAAAAGTTTTTTAATTTAATGAGATCCAATTTATCAAATTTTCCCTTTATTGATCATGCCTTGGTGTCAAGACTAAAAGCACTTTGCTTAGCCCTAATCTCAGTATTTTCTTTTTTTTCTGTAAGTTTTATAGCTTTATATTTTACATTTCAGCCTCTGAGGTTTAGGTTGAGGTACGTTTTTTGTCTGTTTGTATTTTGCTTTGTTTTGTTTTTGGCCTGTGGACACCCAACTGCTATGACACCATTTATTGAAAAGGCTCTCTTCTCCTTCACTGGATTACTCCTTTGTAAATAAATAAATAAATTTGGCATATTTGTGTGGATATATTTCTGAGTTCCCTATTCTATTTTACTGACTTATACGTCTGTCCACCACCAGTAGCATTATGTACCAGTAGCATTACTATTGGTACATAATAAGCCTAAACAACAGTAAGAGTGATTCCTCCAATTTATTCTTCTTTTACAAAATTGTTTTTGCTATTCTAGGTCCTTTATCATTCCATGTAAGTTTTAGAATAAGCTTGGGTGTGCATATAAAAACATTGCTGAGATTTTGATAATTAAATAAATATACATCAATTTAGGGGAAATTGACATCTTTACTATATTGGGTCTTGTAATTCATGAACATGATGTCTCTCCATATACTTAGTTCTTCTTGATTTATTTCAATAGCACTTAGTAACTTTCATCATACAGATTCTGCACATGTTTTCTTAGTTTTATACATGAGTATTTCATTTTCTTTGGAGAAATTGTAAATGGTATTACATTTTTATATCTTGGTTTCAACTTGTTCATTGTCACTATATAAAAATGCAATTGATCTCTGCATGTTTATCTTGTACTGTAAAACCTTACTAAACCTGTTATAGTTTTTTTGGGTATAATCCTTAGGATGTTTATATATATACAGTACATCATTTCTTCTGCAAATAGAGATTTCTTTTGCTCTTTTCCAAAATGTATACCTTTTAGTTTTTCTTCCCTTATTGCAGTTGCTAAACTTCCAGTACAATGTTGAATGAGAGTAGTGAGACCAGAGACACTAGGCTTCTTCCTGACTTTGGAGGCAAAGCATTCAGTCTTATCCTATTAAGTACCATGTTAGCTATAGATTTTTGGTAAAAGCCCTTCATGTGGTTGAGGAATTTCCCCCCTATTCCTAGTGTAATAAGAGTTTTATTATGAATGGATATTGAATTTTGTCACGTTTGTGTCAACTGATATCATCACATATTTTTTCTTGTGTAGACTGTGTATATATATGGTGGATTACACTAATTTTGGGACACTGAAGCAGTTGTATATGCCCTAAATAAATTGCACTTGGTCATGCTGTATAATCGTTTTTTACACTGTAGGATTACATTTGCAATTATATCATGGAGGGCTCTTGTGCCTAAGTTCATGAAAGATATTGGCCTGTGATTTTATTTTTTGAGGTACTGACTTATTTGGTTTGGGTATCAAGGTAATACCAGCCTCATAAAATGTGTTTGGAAGTATTCTTCCTCTTCTCTTTTCTGGAAAACATTGTACAAAATAGGTGGTAGTTCTTTAATGTTTGGTAGAATTGTCCAATGAAACCCTCTCGACCTCGATATTTTTCAAGAGATTTTAAATTATGAATTTGAATTCTTCAACAGTAATTGGACTATTCAGATGATTTATTTCATTTCTGTTGAATTTTGGTAGTTTGTGGTTTTTGATGAATTGTTCCATTTTTGAAGTTGTCACATTTATGAATACAAAGCTGTTGATAGTATTTCCTTATCATCTTTTTTATAGTTGCAAAATGTGTAGTAATAACCCCTATTTAATTCCTTCCATTGGTAATTTGTGTGTTTTTATTTTTGCCAGTCTTCCTAGAGGCATATCATTTTTAATGATTTCTTTGAAAAACTAGCTTTTCATTTCACTGATTTTTCTATACTGTGTCGCTATTTGCAATGCATTAATTTCTGCTCTAATGTTTATCATTTTGTTCCTTTTCCTTATTTTGGGTTTAATTTGTTTTTTCTAGTTTCTTGAAATAAGAACATATATATATATTTTCAAGACATCACAAGAGAATTATTTTTCAGTAAATTGCTCAACATTAAAAAAAATCCTTTATATAAAACATATCAATTAAAAATACTTTATATCCTTTATTATTTTCTTTCTTAACTGAGGTATAGTTGACATACAAAATTATATAAGTTTCAGGTGTACAACACAGTGACTCACAATTTTAAAGGTTATATTCCATTTATAGTTAAAAAAATATTGGCTATAGTCCCTGAGCTGTTCAGTGTATCATGTACCTTATTTTATACAGAGTAGTTTGTACCTCTTAATTCCCTACCCCTATCTTGCCCCCCACACTGGTTACCACTAGTTTAAGAACTTATATTATTGTTTTGAGATCTGTCTTCCTTTGAAACTTAAGAAATTACTGCTCCAAGTTTCCTTAGCATTGCTTTAGCTGCACCTTACATTTTTTGACATTTTATTTTTATTTTCACTCAGTTCTATCTTTTCAGTTTCTCTTATGAATTCTTCTTTTACTCATGGATTATTTAGAAACACATTATTTAATCTTACCATGTTTAGAGATTTTTAATTTTCTTTCTGTTACCCCTTTCTACTTTGACCCCATGATGTTCAGAAAACATACTCCATATGATTTCAATTTTTAAAAATTTACTGAACTTCCTTTTATGATCCAGCATATGGCCCAGCTTGGTGAATGCTCCATGAATGCTTGAAAAATAATCTGTACTTGACTGTTGTTGCATAGAGGATTTCTAATAAGTCAATTAGATCCTGTTTGGTTATTATGCCATTCCGATTATCTATATCCTTCTAAATTTCTGTCAAGTATATCCATCTCTTGCTGACAGCGGGGTGTTGCAATCCTCAACTATAATTGTGGATTTATCTATTTCTATTTTCAGCTCTAACTTCTTTTGTCTCATGTATTTTGAGGCTCTATGTTCGATGCATACACATTTAGGGTCAGTATGTCTTTCTGTTGGATTGATTCCTTTATAAGTGTGTAATGTTCCTTTTTTGTCTGTAGTAATTTTCTTTTCTCTGAACTATACTTTATCTGATATTAATATAAACACTCCTGCTTTTTAAGATTAATGTTTGCATAGTATATATTTTCCATCCTTTTACTTTAAATCTACCTATGTCACTGAATTTCAAAAAAGTTTCTTCTTAACGGTATACAGTTGGATCATTTTCTCTATTCTGTCAATTTTTGTCTTTTGTTATATTTAGACCATTTATATTTAAATATGTTATTGAAACATTAAATCTCAAGTCTGGCATTTTATTATTTATTTTCTGTTTGTTTCTTCTAGCTCTTTCCTCTTTCTCTTTTCTTGTCTTCCTATTGCTTACCTGAATAATTTTTTAAGATACCATTGTGTTTTCTTTATAGTGCTTTTGAGTCTTTTACTTTGAATATATTTCTAAGCAGCTGCACTGAGTACTACAATATCCCACTTAACTTGTGCTAACATTATTACCTCTGAGTGAAGTATTAAATCCATACTTCGATTTAGCTTTAACTTCCCCATTTTAAAAAGTAATTTTCTTGTTTACTATATTCTGTTATAATTTGAATTTCAATCATCAAATATTATTTATAAAACTCATGAGGAGAATAATAATCTATTTTATCTACCCATATTTATGCCTTTTCTGTTGTTCCTCCTTCCCCTCATACTTAAAGATTTTTTTCTTTTATCATTTCCTTTGTGTTTGAAGAACTTGCTTTAAGCAATCTTTAAGAGTAGTTTTGCTAGTGACAAATCCTTTTAGTTTTCCTTCATTTGAGAATAACTTTATTTGCCCTGCATTCCTGAAGCAGTTTTGCCAGACCTTTTGAGCACCTGAAAAATGTTCCATTTTCTCCTGGCCTCCATGTTTCAAAAGATAAATCACTGTCATTCAAATTGATGTTTCACTCTATGTAATGTGTCATTTCTCTGGCTGCTTTTACAATGTTGTCTTTGTCTTTAGTTTTTGTAACTATAATTACGAAAATGAATTTGGGCATATTCTGTTTTGGGTTTACTCAGATTGATTATTATATAGGTTTGTGTCTTTTACCAAATTTGGGAAATTTTCAGCCATTATTTTTGGTAAAATTCTTTCAGTCCCACTCACTTTCTACTCTCCTTCTGGGATTCCCATGATGCAAGTGATGGATCTTTTGCTATTGTCCCAAAGGTTCTTGAAGCTCTGTTCTTTATTGCTATTATTATTATTCTATATTCTCTCTGTTGTTCAGAGTAGGTAAATTTTACTGGTATGTCTTCAAGTCCACTGATTTTATTCCCTGTTACCTCTACTCTACTACTGAATCCGTACAGCAAGTTTTCTCTTCTTATTGTGGCTAATGAATTTTTCAGTTTTATACATTTGATTTTTTTATAACAAAGATTTGCAGAGATTTTATTCTTTCATTTGTTTTAAGTTGTATTTGAATGTTTAAGGAGTTTTATGCCTCCTGCTTTAAATTCCTTGTCAAATGATTTCAACATCTAATTCATCTCAGTAATGACATTAGTAGATGTCTTTCATCATTCTAGTTGTATTTTTTTTTTCTTTTTTTTTTTTTTTTGCGGTACGCGGGCCTCTCACTGTTGTGGCCTCTCCCGTTGCGGAGCACAGGCTCCGGATGCGCAGGCTCAGCGGCCATGCCTCATGGGCCCAGCCGCTCCACGGCATGTGGGATCTTCCCGGACCGGGGCACGAACCTGCGTCCCCTGCATCGGCAGGTGGACTCTCAACCACTGCGCCACCAGGGAAGCCCTCTAGTTGTATTCTTGATTCTAAGTGTGATGAGTGAGTTCTGATGGTGCCCTGGGCATTCTGTTTATTATGTATGGAGAGTGTGCATCCTATTATAACCTTTTATTTCAGCAGGCATTCACCTAATGTAGTTTTGGTATGCAAGTCCTAGTCTACTTTTATGGGCTGTGGTTCCAAAGACAGTTCTATATTCAGAAGCTTTGTGGTGCTATTTTGACCTGCTTGGTTAAATGGTGACATTGAGGTTCCCAGTGGTCCCTAATGGTACTGCCTGAGGGGGCAGAAGGACTTCCCCAGGCTGAGGCACCTAGTGCCTCTAGGTGGAGTAGGGGTGTCTCAGGCTCAGGAAGAAAAAGGGTTTCCCAGGCTGAGATGCTTCTTGTGGCAGAACCACTATACTGGTGAATCACTCCAGCTGCTGCAATGTCTCTAGGTAGGAGAGGGGAATCTCAGGGTCACCAGGCCAGAAAGACTTCCTTGGCCAAATACCTCTTGTGGTAGATAGGCCTACAAGTGCCCCATGGTTGCCCAGGTATCTCTGGGTATGGGAGCGAAGTTCCAGGCCCAAAGGGACAAAGAAGCTTTCTGGGCCTGGTTGCTTGTTGTGGCTGTGTCTTTCTTGTCATTTCTGCCAACCCATGCTGATTTCTCCCTGTGGGAAAAGGGAGTCTCAGGCCTGTAGATTTCCATGGGCAGGATAATTGTTCCTGGCTGAGCACCTGTTGTGGGGGCATTGCACTACCAGTATCTTGGGGCTACCTCAGTAACCCTGTGTGCGAAAGGGCAGCCTCAGCCCATAGGAACATACAGGTTTCCTGGACCAGGCCACTTGTGATGGGATCCCTTGACTTGGTGCTATGTAGCCACTTAAGCATTTCTTGCAGTGTGTCTCAGGCCTATAGGCACAAAGCTTTCCCAGATCAGGTCACTTGTTATAGCAAGGTTCCTCTAACTGGTGAGGCCAGCTGTGTCCATATCTTTTAGCAGAGGATGGTAGTATTAAGTCTAGGGGAAAGAGAAGCCCTTCCCCTGGCTGCTTATTGCTAGTATGGCTCCTGTTCAATATACTTTCGCAGTTGTACCTGGCTTATCTGGTATAGTCAGAGGAACTCCCATTCAATCCAGGGGAGCAATGAGCCCACCTGGGCTGCTTTCTGCTACCAGTTGGGGGTTTCAGATGTGCTAGACATGGGTCACCTTCTTTTGTTGGATAGAAGTACATAGGAGAACTTGCTGCTGTTCGTCTTCCTCCAGTCCTGGCATCTCAAATCAGTTTGCTTTCTTCTGACCACCTTTCACAGATCTCTTTTGATCGATTCTTGTGTTATCTCTAGTGTTTACTGTTGTATTTAGCTGGGAAGGTCAGGGCAAAATGAGTCTATGCCATCTTGTCTGAACTGAAAGTCTCAATCTTGTTTGAATATGTTTTAATGGGTTATTCAGATAACAGTGTATTTAAAATACACACAACCTTAAAAAAAAAGATGTTACAAGACCCAAATCTGCATTCAATTATACTACACTGTGTGCAGGGTAGCTGTTGACTACTACAGTTATAAGTAAATGGCAGCCTTTGAAGTTAACAACAAATAAAGCATCAACTATACCATGTGATGAGTAGAACAAATGCATTTGGTATGGATTTTTTTCAGTATATATTTAGCATTTGTGTTAGTAACCTAAACAAAAATAAAGCCAGCAATAAAAACATCTCAGTTCACCCAAATATGTGAAACTTGAAACCTGAATATGTAGATTCATTTTTCTCTGTTTAATTTTATGAAAACAACTGTTAAAACTATGCAAACAAAAAATCCCCACCAGCCTGAAGTTGTTGACTAGTCTATGGCATATATGTGTGTGTTTACACATTTATTAATCATAAACGTGTCTAGTTTGAACAAGTTAGGTAGTACAATATGCAGCTACCACAGTGTCTAATAGTTTGTATAAGTGTTTTAGTCAAGGTCAAACCTGCCTATTAAAGAGGAACTGAAACCTTTATTCAAGTACACTTGGTTTGAATATAAACATACAACAATCAATTTTTCCAATAATTAGAATTTTCTTACTAAAGGAAATAAAAATATATAGCAAATAACTCATGAACTTTAGGAGGTTTTATTTTCCAAATTCCTCCCAATTAAATGTAGGACAAAAATATTTTTTAAAGTTTTAACATAATCGAATACAAAGTAATTTTTGCTGAACCACTTCTATTTTTTGTGTTTGGTATTTTATTCAAAGCTTTCTATTATGGCTTACACACTTTTGTAATTATGCTGCAATATTTTTATTTACTATTAATACCTTCTTCAATTCAGGCTCAATTTTTTTAGTCATTCTCCCTAGCCCCTAAATCACAGACCCTTTTATATAAATTTTGGTTTTCTGTTTCATGTCACTGTGTAAAAAACTCAAATGCCAAAACCTTCTTGATCATCCTTTTTTTTTTCCGCCTTAATGCCTAACACAGAGATAGCACATAGAAGTTCCCAATAGATTATTGTTAAACGTATTTGTATTTGACAAGAAAAAAGGGTAAGTAAGAATAAAATTATGAGAGATGAGCGGTTTCTTCCTTTGAGAAACATAGTTTAAATTCAGTGAGGGGTATTAACGATGCTGAGTAAATGACTTCCTATTTCACTGAAGTGTTTAATAAGGCCTTTAAAAAAGCACTTCATCACATCCTGCTCTTCAAAGCAACATTTGGGACTCTTTTTGGTTCCTAATAAGTGATAAATAACAACAGGATTTTTGGCTTGCAAAAAGACCTAAAAAGGAGAGTTGGCTAAGTTATTAATAGATGTTCTTTATAACTGGGCTGATTTAATTTTATTTTATTATATCTACAATTTCCACAGATATATTGTCAATTGCCGTCTTTATTAACTTATGAAGTACATTCTTTAAAAAGGAAGCCACATACAAAACCTTTAACAATGTAACATAAAGGACCAGTCATTTTTCTTCTTATCTCTTTATTAAAACCAGAGTTTTCAAAGAGTTTAAATTTCACCTTACTTTTTGTGTGTTATAATGTTGGGAAGAGACAAAAGATAGATTTCATGTTTTAACACTAAGTACTGATACATTCCTAACTCAGTTACATCACAAGTGAAAGAAAAAAATGTATGTGAAGCCTTTAAAACACATTTTCACTTCCACAGATTTTGGGAATCAGAGGATCAAATAATCAAACTCAGAATTCTGTCAAACTAGTGTGGAACATGGAACACACCAAATTAGAGAGATATTTGGGAAGGCCTTCCCAGTCCACAATCTTTCTCCCTTTTCTGAGAACTGTTAGCCTCTCCCTCAAACAAACCCACAAGCATAGTTCCCTGGTGCCATGTTCACACCATGTGACACTGTCTCCCAGGTAGGGCTAAAGGGACCAAGATTATTGACACGTGACTCAAACTGGAACATACATGTGCTCTTCCTGCAGTATTTTACCCGAGACTCATAAAATGAAAACGTGGGTACTTAGTCATCCTCAATAGCTCACAACTAGGGGAAAGGTCCATGTCTCCACCATTGCTATAGCCTGATTGTTCAATTTTCCTTAGATTCTACTATGATAGAAACCACAATACACACACACATACACAGCTTGAATACTGAACTGTATTTCATTTGGGTTTCTATTTCTTGCAAAGAAGATACATTATTAATATTCACAACATGGCTTGAAAATTGGGTACATTTCAGAAAGAAAAGATGATACTAATTGAGAGACCGAAGTAAACAAGGAACAAGGATATTTTCAACAACATATTATCATGCTGTAGATATAATTTTTTCCAGAAGCCTGAGAGCATGTCAGTATTGTGTTTTGTATATAAATCTAAAAAAGGAATGTATAGGATGGAACATGGTAATATTACTCTTAATTATACTTTTATATCAATAAGAGTTTCTACACACTTACACCAATGGACAGATGATCCAGACAGAAAATTAATAAGGAAACACAAGCTTTAAATGACACAACAGACCAGATACATTTAACTGATATTCATAGGACATTCCATCAGAAAACAGCAGATTACACTTTCTCCTCAAGTGCACACGGAACATTCTCCAGGATAGATCACATCTTGGGTCACAAATCAAGCTTTGGTAAATTTAAGAAAAATGAAATCATATCAACCATCTTTTCCAACCACAATGCTATGAGATCAGAAATCAATTAAAGGAAAATAAATGTAAAAAACACAAACACATGGAGGCTAAACAATACATTACTAAATAACCAAGAGATCACTGAAGAAATAAAAGAATACCTAGAGACAAATGACAACAAAAACACAACAATCCAAAACCTATGGGGTGCAGCAAAAGCATTTCTAAGAGGGAAGTTTATAGCAATACAATCCTACCTCAAGAAACAAGAAAAATATCAAATAAACAACTTAACCTTACACCTAAAGGAACTAATAAAGAAGAACAAACAAAACCCAAAGTTAGTAGAAGGAAAGAAAATATAAAGATCATAGCAGAAATAAATGAAATTAGAAATAAAGAAACAGACAAAGGATTAATCTCCAAAATACATAAACAGCTCATGCAGCTCAATATCAAAAAAACAAACAACCCAATCAAAAAATGGGCAGAAGACCTAGACATTTCTCCAAAGAAGACATACAGATGGACAAGAGACACATGAAAAGCTGCTCAACATCACTAATTGTTAGAGAAATGTAAATCAAAACTACAGTGAGGTATCACCTCACACCGGTAAGAATGGGCATCAGCAGAAAACCTACAAACAACAAATGTTGGAGAGGGGGTGGAGAAAAGGGAACCTTTTTGCACTGTTGGTGGGAATGTAAACTGATACAGCCACTATGAAGAACAGTATGGAGGTTCCTTTAAAAAGTCAAAATAGAACTACCATATGACCCAGCAATCCCACTACTGGGCATATACCCAGAGAAAACCATAATTCAAAAAGACACATGCACCCCAATGTTCACTGCAGCACTATTTACAATAGCCAGGTCATGGAAGCAACCTAAATGCCCATCGACAGACGAATGGATAAAGAAGATGTGGTACGTATATACAATGGAATATTACTCAGCTATAAAAAGGACGAAATTGGGTCATTTGTAGAGACGTGGATGGACCTAGAGACTGTCATACAGAGTAAAGTTAGTCAGAAAGAGAAAAACAAATATCCTATATTAATGCATATATGTGGAACCTAGAAAAATGGTACAGATGAACCGGTTTGCAAGGCAGAAATAGAGACACAGATGTAGAGAAAAAACATGTGGACACCAAGGGGGGAAAGGGGGGAGCAGTGGTGGTGGTGGGATGAATTGGGAGATTGGGATTGATGTATATACACTAATATGTATAGAATAGATAACTAATAAAACCTGCTATATAAAAAAATAAAATTAAAAGAAGTTTGAATAATCTTAGGAAAAAAGCTTCTACAAAAATTCTACCCTTTCTACATAAAAATATATGAAGTGTAGAAGTCATATGTAATTTTGTTTATCAATTTACAACTAAATTAACTGATATAAATTTACTCAATTTGTTCATTATGTCTTTTGAGAATGATAAAATTAGGTACAGAAGCCCAGAGAATTATACAAGCACATATGCATACATCTACAAGAAATCCTAATTACTAATAATCTGTTCTAATTCAGTGTTCATAATCTAACCAAGAAAGAAAGCAATACAGACGTTTGAAGATAGTTTTGCTCCCTTATCACTAGGCCTATTCTGTTCTGCTCTTCATAGGTGGCTACCATATATGAGTTTTTTGTTCATCAATTCAGCCCAACTGTTCTATTTTCACACACATTTCTATATCCATAAACAGTGTGTGTCCATGTGTGTCTATGAGATCTTTACAAATTTACTTAATGGCTAGGTGCCCTTTACTGAGCTAACCAGTTATCCACAAACATCTATGTAGCCCCACTCACACTGTGGTAGTATTGCTGAGAGAGAAGTTGTTCAGCCTTTAACTACATTTCATAGCCCTCCTCCCATCCAGGTGTGGTTATGGGATTAGTTTCTCTCAGTAGAATATGAGTGGAAGTAATTGGTGTCAGTTCTGGGTTTGGGATTTTTAAAAAGCTAATGTGTCTTTTCCACTCTCTCTTCCCCATCCACTGGCTGAATGCAGAGCATTCTGAGATCAAAGAGGTGGTGGAGCAACAAGGTGGAAGAAGTCTGGAACCTTGCATCACCATGTACAGGGGAGCCACACAATGACACGGACTGCCATGGACTGTGACATGAGCAAATAATACATGTCTACTGTGTTAAATCATTGACATTTTGGGTTTGGTTTGTTATAGTAGCTAGCATTAAAACAACTAATACACTACCATATTTCCCATCATTCTAAACCTTTCCTTTTTTCATTCGACATTATGTATTTAGAATATATCATTACTGTTATGTGCGGACATAATGTAAGGTTCCTCAAAAGCAGCACAACTGACATTTTGAACTGGAAAATTCTTTGTTGTCAGGGGAGGGGCCTGTCCTTTACATTGTGGAATGTTTAGCAGCAGCCCTGGCCTCTACCCACTAGATGTCGGTAGAATACCCCCTCCCTAGTCATTACAATAAAAAAAAAGTCTCCAAACATTGCCAAATGTCCCCTGGGAGGCAAGAGCATGCTCAATTGAGAACCATGAATCTGATGCATCATTTTTAGCGGCTCGATAGTACTTCATCACACGTATTAAGGATATTTATGATATTTTCACTATTAAAACATTGCTGCAATGAATATCCTTACAACTGATTTGGAGCTACATTATGCAACTCCTATTAATTACCTAAGAAGAAGCTCCTTTTCTTCAATACCAATAAAAAGTAAAGCATTATATAGTTCTGAAAAGTAAGGGACAGTTAAAAATGGGTGAGTAGAATTTAGAGCACAAAGACAGTGCAAAAAAAAAAAAAAGCCAAATTCTACAGTGAACATAATCAATTCTTAGTTATTAATCGAGGTAATGGATGCTTTTTTTTAACATCTTTATTGGAGTAAAATTGCTTTACAATGGTGTATTAGTTTCTGCTTTATAACAAAGTGAATCAGTTATACATATACATATATCCCCATATCTCCTCCCTCTTGCGTCTCCCTCCCACCCTCCCTATCCCACCCCTCTTTTGTGTTTTGGACACAAAACACCGAGCTGATCTCCCTGTGCTATGCGGCTGCTTCCCACTAGCTATCCATTTTACAGTTGGTAGCATATATATGTCCATGCCACGCTCTCACTTCATCCCAGCTTACCCTTCCCCCTCCACGTGATCTCAAGTCCATCCTCTGTGTCTGCATCTTTATTCCTGTCCTGCCCCTAGGTTCTTCAGAACCACTGTTTTTTTTTTTTTTGATTCCATACATATGTGTTAGCATACAGTATTTGTTTTTCTCTTTCTGACTTAACTTCACTCTGTATGACAGATTCTAGGTCCATCCACCTCACTACAAATAACCCAATTTCATTTCTTTTTTATGGCTGAGTAATATTCCGTTGTATATATGTGCCACATCTTCTTTATCCATTCATCTATTGATGGACACTTAGGTTGCTTCCATGTCATGGCTATTGTAAATAGAGCTGCAATGAACACTGTGGTACATGACTCTTTTTGAATTATGGTTTTCTCAGGGTATATGCCCAGTAGTGGGATTGCTGGGTCATATGGTAGTTCTATTTTTAGTTTTTTGAGGAACCTCCATACTGTTCTGTAGTGGATGCTTCTGAGTTAAGAATATCAGCTAAATGGCTCACCACTCACTATCTCATATTCCTCTATGATTCTTACTTTCTCCAAACCAACTTGCTACCATATAATTCATCTTCACATCCTCAGTGCTCACTGCAAAATATACTTCATGTGAGGCTACGTTTTTTTTTCCCACTATAACTGCCACTACCCTGCACAAGCTACTTGCAAAAGTAAAAAGGCCTCCTAAGGAGATATGTGCTTTCCAGACTACCAGAAAGATGATGAGATGCTTGTCAGCCACTGATGATGATGTGGCCTTGCTGGTTCTGACTTTAAGGACCAGACTGTACTTCCTAGAATTAGACAGATGCTGCCTTGGCTCTTACGTGTTATCGGTATCTACTCAAGTGAGGGCTCTGATGAGCCACAGGAGTCTATATTGATGAATAGTGTATCAGTCCTTGTCTATGATATTATCTAACAGCTTTTGCAAGTCCTTGGCTAACTTCACTGGAAACTTCATCTAACCTGATTGCACAGTAAGCACAAGTCTTCCAGCCAATCTATACCTGACTTGAAACTCTGCACCTCTTGACCTCTTGCCCTCTCTATGTCCTTTTCATGGCAAACAGCATCAGAGTGGTCCCCTTAAAAGTGTACATCTCATCATTACATCTTTTCAAATTCTTCAGTGGCTTCCTACTGACCTGGGAATGATGTTACCACTCTTTCTCAATTCCAAAGTCCCGTCAAACTCTCCTAGTTCATTTTATGGCACTTGGCTCAGGCTACTCTCCCAGCTCCACAGATACTGGCCTCTTTCAGTTCTACAAGTTCACCCACTTACTCAAGCCTGAGGGCCTTTGTATATGGTATTTCTCTGTAGTGAATACCCTCCTCCTTCTTCCCCTCCATTTTTCATAGTTCAGAACTTCTCAGCACGAATGTCACTTTTTCCGAAAGATCATTAGATCATAGAGGATTGTAAGCACTTCAGTAGTTTGTTGGTTGCATTGTTTCATCCTTATGTATACGACAACTATCTTGTATCGTGCCTGGAGCCCCAAAGGGCTCAGGTCACATATGCTCAAACACAAGCATATGTGACCTGAGCTGTAAACAAAATTTCACCCAAAGACTCACGAGAAAGATGGGACTGTGAGGTTTCCGAGTTTGTGTACTGAAGGTCAAACAAACAAGCATTTAGGCTTGATTCTCTCTATTTTGACCAACCAAGTTATTATTTTTATCTTGCAACAACAAAATATAGTTCTTTATTTAAAAGCCTTTATAGTTGAAATTGCTGCAGGAAAAAGAAAAACTTTCTACTGCAAGCGCAAATAAAATTTTCTGGGCCCCAGACTCTCATTTTTTCCTTGAAAACATTTGTTTTTATTACATGATTTTAAAAATAATGTATAAATGTTCTTTCATAGAAGAGGCAAAAGCCATGCTGCAATAAATGGGCAGAAATTATGGGCAGCATTTGGAATTTGAGTAATTTTTTTCAAGCCAGATAAAACTCAGAATAAGATATTTTTGGAGTTTTCTAGTTTAGTTGCACACAAAAGGGCACTGCGTACATTCAATACACTTTTAAATTGTACACATGTTCTGTAACACTTGCAATACTAATTTACATTAAAAAAAACTATTCTAATTTGGTTAACAGTAAGGAGATTTCTGAGATGGTTTCTCAAGAAAAAGCATGCTTTTTAATATAAGAATAAGTTAAGATGAATTCATAACACCAGATATCTTCCTATCTGTCAACAAACACTCATTCATTGGAGAACAGTCAGTCAATCAGGGTCTTTATCCCTAAATATAGCATGCCAGATAGTTTTCTATTTCACACCCAAAAGAGTTTCTACGCTATTCTCTATGACAGTTGTTAATTAAAAAATAGTTCGCGTTAGGCCATTGTTTCCTGGTATGATAGATTTTGGATGTCATCATTTCAGGAATGATTTCTTGAAAAACCAAAACCAAAACCAAAACAAAACCAAAAATGGCTGACTTACAGAGTTAGTGCCACTCTTCTGCAGGAGGAATAAAGATTTAAGAGGAAATAATTGTAAAATGAGCTCCATGTACTCCAGACAAATATTTTCTACTACTTACTGAATAACTCCGCCTTAAATTTGATATGACCAGAATTTTAAAACTCAGTACAGTCTACTTCAAACCTCCTTCTCTGCAGGTGTATCCTACCTTAATGGAACTACCGTTTACTAAACCTCTGCTGCCAGATTCTTCAAGGCATATGGGATTTCTCTCTCTCCCTCTCTGTCGTTTCAATGAAGCCTCAACATATATAGATTCTACAGCCAAAAAGTCTTTTTCTTCACCAATGTCCAGTGCCTCTATTCTAGTCCAAATCACAATACTTTCATGACTAGACAACTATTATGATCTCTTAACTGATCTCTTTGCATCCTCACTCAGCCTCCAAACCCCACACAAGTATCTTCCATTTCCAACCAAGTCCCTTTTCCACATGGGGGTCATAATGAGCTCAAAAAGATAAAGATGATCGTGTCACTTCACTTGATTAAACTTATCAGTGGTTCCCTATTTTTCTTGGTATAAAATCCAAAATGATAAACACAAGCTATAAGATGCTACATGAAGTAGTCTCTGTTTACCCCCTAAGACCCATGCAAATCCATTCATCTTTCCACACTCTAATCATACTTGCCTTTAGTTGCTCAAATGTACTTGGCTCCTTTACATCTCAGGTTTTTAATACACGCGCGTTATATAAACCAGAGAACAGCTTACCACCACTCCAAAGTAATATAAACTAGAAAAGTTCATGCCATGTCTTTACTGCATGATCAATTTTTATCTGCAAGTGAATTTATAATCACCACAAACTTTGCTATAGGTTAAAGTGTTTGCTTGGTTAATATGATCACAAAATATTGTAAAGGTGCAAAAGGGTTACATTTGATTAAAACACATTGAAGGATTGGGATTCCTGGATCATATAGCAGCTCTCTTTTTAGTTTTTTAAGGAACCTTGGGAGAAAACCATAATTCGAAAAGATACATGTACTCCAATGTTCATTACAGCACTATTCACAATAGCCAAGACATGGAAGCAACCTAAATGTCCGTCAACGGAGGAATGGATAAAGAAGATGTGGTACATAGATACAATAGAATATGTCTCAACCATAAAAAAGAATGAAATAATGCCATTTGCAGCCACGTGGATGGACCTAGAGACTGTCATACTGAGTGAAGTAAGTCAGACAAAGAAAGACAAATATCATATGATATCGCTTATATGTGGAACCAGAAAAAAAATTGACAAATAAACACATTTACAAAACAGAAATAGAGTCACAGATGTAGAAAACAAACTTATGCTTACCAAGGGGGAAGGGGGGAGGGATAAATTGGGAGATTGAGATTGACATATACATACTACAGTATATAAAATAGATAACTAATAAGGACCTACTATATATCACAGGGACTCTACTCAGTACTCTGTAATGAGCTATATGGGAAAATAATCTAAAAAAGAGTGATATGTGTGTATGTATAACTGATTCACTTCACTGTACACCTGAAACTAACACAACATTGTAAATCAACTATACTCCGATAAAAAATAATTTTAAAAAAACACATTGAAGCCTCTCTTATCCTTGAAAAGGGAAAATGCATCTCAACAAAACAAAGGTTACCTCCTTTCAATATGAAAATGTTTTTTAAACAAGTAGTATACTCTCAGTACATTACTTTGCCAACCATTGTTTTCCCATTAATCCCTATAAATTACCTTCTAGTTATACTAATGTTCATTGTGAGTTAACTAATTGTTTTGTTCCAAATTAAAAAGCTTTTATTATAAAATAATAATTTCATCAGAAAAGTAAAGTAATAAGAAAAAAATATTCATAATTTTATCATAGAGATACACTCAATTATTTGAACACCATAGCCAAAAGATATTCACATGGAGTGTCTCTATCTCTATCCTACATTCCTCTTCAATACATCTTATCCTAAAAAACATACTATGAACACTGTTGTGTAATTTATTTTCAAAATTCTTCAATAGGTCATAGACACTTTTCTACTTCTATATATAAAAATTCTTCAACATTTTAACTTCAATATTTTGATGGCTGTACAAGTTCCTATTCTATCATTCTGGCATAATTTATTTAAGTATACTTTCATTAGGTAATATTTAGGATGTAACTCATGCACACATCTATGCAAATTTAAGATGTAAGCCCATTTTAAAATGTAATGCATACAGTCCACATAATCTCTAGTAAATTTATAAGAATTTACATATTCTTCCAACAAGAGTGGAATGAAACTGCTAATCTCTGCTTCACTTACTCATAGTTGAATGGATAAACAATAGTCTGTAATAATTTTCTCACTGTGGAAATGCCCCAGACGCCCAGTCTCTGTAAGATATTCATTAAAGCCCTCTTCTGACTTCTGTCTCTGGGCTAAACATATAATATGAACATATTTTCCTTCCTTCACCCAAAACCAATAATACACAGCATTGCTGACATCAAGTATGTATCCTAGTTACCTGCCAAAACTTTTCTCATTAATGTCTGCATCGATAACTCCATATCCTGGCAGGGAGACAACTGTATTTTAGTATGCAACTGGTAGACAGTTAACACATCATGGGAAGTGAAGTGAAATTATTCAAACAGCACATGGCAGGAAGATTTGGGGGGAAGAATCACTTGGATTTGTTCCCGGGCTTTTCTTGATCCATTTTGAGGTAAACTTTGTATATGGTGTGAGGTAAGTGTCCAACTTCATTCTTATTGCATATGAATCTCCAGTTGTCTACTACCATTTGTTGAAAAGATGATTCTTCTTTCCCATTTTCATAATCTTGGCATCTCTCCCTCCACTTACAAGAGGAAGGATCTGCACTAGGAATCAGGTGATTCAGAACCAGCTATATCTCTACAGCTATGGTCAGGTGGTCATACGGCCATTTCCACCTAGAGGAACACTTTTGTCACACTGAGTTAGGGAAAGAGGGGAGTGGGTTGTGACTCAAATGTCATAGACTCTCATTACGAGATTTAGTAGATTTTCTTTAAGAAATGTTTCTCCATTTGCCGTATGATGTTAAGACAATTTCCAGAGACTTTCATTCAATTCAATTTCCAGAGACTTCATTACAGTTTTCAACAGTTATGGTTGTTTCACTGGGAAGAGAGTCCATGGAGCTCTTCACATCACACGATTCCAGAAGTGCTTTGGTCTAAGATATTCATGTTTATATTTTACCATGGTTTCTTTTTCTACAGAGTTGTAAAGTGTGAGGCTCTTCACCACAGCCTTCATGACTGCAGTGGCAGAGTGTATGATGAGGGGCAGAGAGGAAGAAGTAGGGCTGGGAAATGTATTTGTGTGGGAGGAAAAATTTTTGTGGATTAACTTAAATTTAACTTGAAAATTTTGAGTCATATAAGTACCATTTACAGGTAAAAAAACCTGACAGGTATACTTTGCATTTACAGGCCCTGTTTTCTTATATTTATTTTGAAAAAGTATGTATTTAATACTAAATATTGAAATGTTTACTAAAAAAACATGTTCAGAAAATGTTTCAAAATTTTTATTTCACAGCTGATAGTCTTTTACTTAACATATAGTTTATCTTCGGTGAAACGAAATATTTCAGCCTTGTTAAAAGAAAAAAAAAGAAACAAAGGGTAATAAAGTGCGTTAGTGATTTGAAGATTAGCCTTGGTAATATACTATGGAAATCATTCAGGCAGGATATACTATTTCAAGTGTACAAACAAAAGGCAAATTCTTGAATTATTTGGTAAGTTTCTATGTATGAATATTTACTGTAGAAACTCACCAAACATCAAGAATTAAAAGGACATAAGAGAACACCAAAAAATTTTTTGGTTTTGAAAATGAGAAAGCAATAGGGACTTCGAAATTAAAGTGCTGTGCTGGAGCACCGGTTTCTACTGCCTCGTGAGAGCTGAGTGTTAAACTTTAAGGAATTCTGCAAGCCTCCAATTAAACACGGTCTTTGTTAAAATTAAATTATATAAACTTACCATTAAATAAATTATACTAAAGAAACTTCAATAAATTAAAGAACTGAACACTTCCTAATGATTTTGCTGCATCTTACTATTATTTATGCTTGTGAGGTTATTTACATCTCTGTATCTGTATGGTGAAAAGGTTTTATAATGGTATGTCTCTACACATCTCTTTCCAACTCCATACTCAGCAATATCATGTTGATGGTGTGAATTTGTATATGACTGAAGTATTTACACTATAGAAATAAGCAACCATAAAAAATCAGAGCTTGCCTTTTTTTTTTTTAGTGAGCCTGTCATTAAAAATTTACCAGTACACTACACACATAGAGATATAGATATAGGTAGTATAGATATAGATTTACAGAGAGAGATAAATGTAAATATTGATACAGATATATAAATTCAGTTAGCTATACCAGCAAGACAAATGAATGAAAAGTGGAAATTTGCCAGCACTGTAAGAATAAAGAAAATGTGGTATATACATACAATGGAATCTTATTCAGCCACAAGAAGGAAATCCTGATATGTATCTCAACATGAATAAACATGGAGGATATTATGCTAAGTGAAATAAGCCAGTTGCAGAAGGGCATATATATATATATATATATATATATATATATATATATATATGGTTATACTTATAGGAGATATTTAAACTAGCCAAACTCACAGACACAAAAAATAGAATGGTGGTTGCCAGGGGATAGGGGAGAGAGAAATAGGGAGATGCTGTCCAACGAGTATAAATTTCCAGTTAAGCGAGATGAATAAGTTCTAGAGATCTACTATAAAACACTGTGCTTCATATGGTCACCTTATCTTTGATAAAGAAGGCAGGAATGTACAGTGGAGAAAGGACAGCGTCTTCAATAAGTGGTGCTGGGAAAACTGGACAGGGACGTGTAAAAGTATGAGATTAGATCACTCCCTAACACGATACACAAAAATAAGCTCAAAATGGATTAAAGACCTAAATGTAAGGCCAGAAACTATCCAACTCTTAGAGGAAAACATAGGCAGAATACTCTATGACATCAATCACAGCAAGATCCTTTTTGACCCACATCCTAGAGAAATGGAAATAAAAACTAATAAACAAATGGGACCTAATGAAACTTCAAAGCTTTTGCACAGCAAAGGAAACCATAAACAAGACCAAAAGACAACCCTCAGAATGGGAGAAAATATTTGCAAATGAAGCAACTGACAAAGGATTAATCTCCAAAATTTACAAGCAGCTCATGCAGCTCAATCGCAAAAAAACAAACAATTAAATAGAGCTTTTTTTTTTTTTTTGTGGTACGCGGGCCTCTCACTGTCGCGGCCTCTCCCGTTGCGGAGCACAGGCTCCGGACGCGCAGGCTCAGCGGCCATGGCTCACGGGCCCAGCCGTTCCGCGGCATGTGGGATCTTCCCGGACAGGGGCACGAACCCGTGTCTCCTGCATTGGCAGGTGGACTCTCAACCACTGCGCCACCAGGGAAGCCCTATTTGACTTCTTTGGAGATGAAAAATTTTGGTATCACATGAGCCAAATGTGGGCCACAGATACAGTATGTGATTCTGAAAAAGATTTCCTAAACATGTTTGCTGATTCAGTTGTAATACAATCATTGATGTTTAGTTTATCAGAATTTTAGGCTACTGTTTTATAACAATGAATCCCCAAATCTCAGTAACTTAGTCCTTGCTTATGCTATGTGCCTATCACACCACAGCATGGAATGGCCATGCATTGAAGTCACTCAGGAGGACAGAGTAGCCACCATCTTGAATGTTGTTGGCAGCTTGGTCTGAGAGAAAAGTGAACATGGTAAAGCATTCAATGGTTCTTAGATCATCTGACCAGAAGTGATACAGGTTATTGTCACTCACACTCCATTCATCAAAAATATCATATAGCCAGACCTGTATTTAAGTGGGTGGGGTCATGTTTCCATGTACCAGGATGGAGAGGTAGACAGAAGAGCTGCAAACAGCCATAGTGATCGCCATCTTGACCTTATTTATTAGATAGCTACAATTCAACACAATGTGTTTCATAATAGGTACAGAGAATATATAATATGTATCAAACTTTTAATTAACAAAAACTTTAACTTCTCAGATATTTTTCTCTATTTAAATAACAAATTAGTTAAATATTTATAAGCAAAATCTACAAACTTTAATTCCAACTTTTTTCCAGACAGCAAATGATCATTATGTTACTCTATAACCAAAAACCAGAATGAGAGAAAAGAAAAAGGACCGACAACAAACAGCGAGTTCTAGGTAAAAACCCAAACCTTTTCTCTCGGTACCTGTAGGACTTTGCCGAAGAATTTGGATCTGACTAGCCCTAAGTTCCCTCAGGAATATGGGATTGATACCATCTACCATAAATAGATTGTTGTAGCAATTAAATGAACTAATGTTTACATATATGCATGGCCCACAAGAGCTGCTCTAGGAAACATTATCTCCTATCCCTTTTCCCTTTAGCTTCTTCTTCAAAAAACATTAATATAGGGAGATGTAGCTTTTCAAAGAGACCATGAATTTGACTCTTAGACTATAGGGAAGACCTAGTGAGATAAGAGGAGGTAGGAAGTTGCTGTAATTCTCCAAGTTAAGGACAAGAGCCTCAAAATGAAAGATCAAAGAAAGGTACAGCTGTGGTGGACAGGCAAAGAACAGGAAGAGGTAAAGGTGAGAAAGTTTAGATGAATAATTGGATCATGTTTTCATAGCCATTTTGACAATTAGTGGATTAGCTGACATTGTCATTTTTCACATACAGTTGATATCTTCCACTTAACTTTTCCATGTAATTTTTACACTTATATTTTAAATAAATTTTAAAGATATCAAATGTCTCCTTCTAGATTTTGGCTTTCTCCAGTTTCCCCTTGACTTTGATATTTCTGATAATTGTTTAACTGTGAAAACAGTTACACTTAAGCAGAACGTTGCAAATCCTACAGTATGAGAGTCTTCTTTTACTTACACTCAATTCCCAAACTGCACCAACTGCAGACAGCTAAACAGAGACAGTGAATACTAATCAAAAGAGGAAGAATGGCTTGGTTGTGGTCATGTCGTAACAAGAAACTTCTTTGCCAGAAGAAATATCTGTTTTGCATGCTACCTAGATATTCCTAGTGGAAACAGCCATTTCAAAATGACTGTACATTGCAGATGAATAAAAGCTTTACAATTTGCTTTTCCTGGTGCATAAACTAGATTTGAAACCATCTAGTATTTTATATTTATTGTAAAGCACGTGCAAATTAGCACACATAAGCTTTGATCAAACACAGCATCCATACCTAGAATACTTTTGCTAGTTTGAAGCCATCCTTGCAAAAGTTGGAGTCTTTTGTTTTTAATGAGGAAAATATAATTTGAGTAAATGCATGAAATTATCAAGCATCTAAGCCAAAATGACCCAGTAAAATGTTCTGGTTCATCTGTGTCTAAAGCCTTCCCAGTTTGCTAATAAGAGAAATTCAAAACAGGCGAAATGTGAACACAGAATATTTAAAATTACCTGAGATATCTGGGTTCAGGGAGGATTTGGCAGTAATTACTGTCTCTATTATTTACTATTTAACAGCACAAACTTCTATAATCAGGGGAGGCTGAACATAATAGCTGCACTGCAGATACCATGTACAAAATCAAAGATTTGTAAGATGTAGGACTGGTTGCATTACTATTATGGTTTCAGAGACAATGTCTTATTTGCAGTTAAGACACCAACTAACAAGGTGCAATAAAGTAGTATCTATATGCTCCTTCTCCTTAGGGAATTTGTGTGAAACCAAATGCACAATTTGCTAGAAGTGGAAAAGCAGGAGGGTAACATAGCCATTATGATCAGAAGCCCAGTATGGCTCAGGACCAGGCATATCTGGTTTAAGGAGAAGCATGAGTTTTCCTAACAGTAGTATTACTTGTGGAAAGCAGGTAGCAGCTCACTTTCCAGGTAAGGCCTTAGGAACTGTACTCCTTCAGTGTTCCATCTCAGTTTTGGAGGAACCTGCTGGAAGTTTTACTTGTGGACCCTGTCAGTTTTCTTCAGGGAGGATTAGGTGCTCCTCTAATTAGCACTTTCCAGGTATATTTCTTGGTATAATTTTTCTTCTAAGGAAGATATACCAAACATAATGACACAATGATCTTGTGAAATCGTTTTTGTTTTTAATTGTAAGCACAGCACATATCTTTTTATTATTTATTTTTACATCTTTATTGGAGTATAATTGCTTTACAATGGTGTGTTAGTTTCTGCTTTATAACAAAGTGAATCAGCTCTACATATACATATATCCCCATATCTCCTCCCTCTTGCATCTCCCTCCCTCCCACCCTCCCTATCCCACCCCACTAGGTGGTCACAAAGCACTGAGCTGATCTCCCTGTGCTATGCGGCTGCTTCCCACTAGCTATCTATTTTACGTTTGATAATGTATATATGTCCGTGCCACTCTCTCACTTCGTCCCAGCTTACCCTTCCCCCTCCCCATGTCCTCAAGTCCGTTCTCTATGTCTGCTTCTTTATTCCTACCCTGCCACTAGGTTCATCAGTACCGTTTTTTTAGATTCCGTATATATACAGCATATATCTTATTCCACTTGGAGTTTACAAAATTAAGCTTTAAGTTTTTTTTTCTGATTATAAGAAAACTTTTATAACTTAATACTTAATCATAATCATAATCTCATCACATCAGAGATTGTGTTAATATTTTAGAATTTTTTCTTTTAACACTAATTTCTCTATGTAGATTTTAAAAATTAAATATACTGGCTATATGGCCTATATTTTTAGATTGGTATTATATGCTCGATAGTTATTCACTTTACTAAATTTCTTGAAAACATCTTAATACTTGCATAATGTCCTACTGCATTGATATATCATGATTTGTTTAACTGATCCCTTGTGTGCCAAAAACTGAGCTGCTGGCTATTTCTCTTTTTTTTTCCTATTAAAAAATAACACAGCAAAGAACAGCCTTGTCCATATTATTTAATCATGTCCTTAGGAAAAAGCCTCAGAAGACAAATTGCTGGGTCAAAGGATTAAATATGCTTTTTATGCATATTGCCAAACTGCTTTCAAAAACCATCAGACTGATTTATAATCCCACCAACAAGAAAGGGCATGTCCACCTCAGTGACTCCGCTGCTTTACTGACCATTTCCAATTTGATAGGCAAAAAAAACACAAAAACTACTTGCTTTAGCTCTTCTACTAATTGTTTGAACATATGTTCATATTTATTAGGCATATATATAATTTTTGCTGAGCTCTTTGTTCTCTTTACTCCTTTTAATTTTTCTATGATGAGTGTATTGTATATTTTTACATTAAATTGTGTGGTAAATAAGCCAAAATAAATCAAAGACACAAGTGAATTTCAACTAAGAATCAAGGCTTTAACAACTTGCAAGATCAAAATGATAAAATAAGGCCAAATTTCAAGTAGGACACCTAGTTTTGCACCATCTTCTGGGGAATCAGCATATGGGATAAGAAGAATTACCAGTGGATCATGAAGATAACTAATACACTTTTGTAGTATCTGGATAGTTACCATTTTAAATTGATTTGCTGTCATTTGTTCCCTGTCTTTTCAATGCATTTTAAAAACTGTGTTAACTTTTTCACTAAATCAGTGAATTCTTCTGTAATTTTTATAAATACTAATGTCCTTTGAATCTGTGCATGAATTTTAGAATAACATAATTTTAAAAATGACATAAAATATGTTAGGTCTGTTCAAAAAGGGCACCAAACATCAACAGTAAAATCATCTCTCCAACAATCAGAAATCTATACCTCAGTTAGTAGAAAAAATAATCTAAGATCAGAAATTCACTTGCATACTCATCTAATTCACAAGTATAAATTCAAGCGTTTTCTCCTTTCATTGAACCCTATGTAATGAGAAAATCTCAGTCTCCTAAGTGACATTATGGAGCATTAGTTTCTCTCCCAAGGTGAAAAGGATTAAATCTTAACAAGAATATACCTATTCAATGTCTCTGGGGGATAATTATATCCGGCTTGAATGTTTGTGCACAGAGGCAAATTGCAGAAGTCTGTGCCCAAATGTAGCTTCTGTAGACTTGAAAAATATGAAAGGGAATTTAGTGAGGAAGAGAGACAGAGAGGAACTCTTTCTGGACTACAATACAAACACTTTTTCTAAGAACTAGGCTCTGGGGATCATAATCAACTAGTCTGAGCCACACACAATGGATAGGCGTTTCTGACTGGCACTTTTTAGCTATGAGGCATGACACAGAATTGGGATGAGAGAGCTAAAAAAGGCCATGGAGACAAGGATCCAGCTTAAGCTTTCTCTCCATGCAAGAATCTCCTTTACCACAGCTGTGATGACTGTTCATTTAGCTCCTGCTTAAACTCTTAACATGATAAGAAACTCTTGCTTTCTACTACTGTGCTCCATTAATTTAGACAACTTTTAAATGCATTTACTTATCGAAGTCTGAGGGTCCAAAAATGAAAAAGACACGGTTCAAGACTTTGCAGAGTTTCTAGGTTATAAAAGGGGACAGAAATACAAGTGATTTAATATGCCATATGGTCATAATAGATTTGAAAATTTGAAGTTTTGGCTAAAATGAGGAGTAGCTAATTGGGCCTAGTATTTGCAGCAACTTTTATACAGGCAGTGATGTTTGACTAAGAAATCAGTGGGGGATTATCATAGACAGAATGCTAGAAGCAGGGCCGCAGCAGGTGCGGGGGACATAGACGTGGGGTGGCAAGTGGTGCAGACACCTGAAGACTCCAGGCATGTTCAGATGGAAGGCGACAGAGCCATGTGCCTGGATTAAAGGGATATGGGTGCGATGTTTGAAAATGAGGCTAGAGAAGTAACATGGCACGAACAATGAAAACTCTTTATTAGCTCTAAGCCATGGGGATCTGGACTCTGTCTCTGAGACACTGAGTGCAAAAGCAGTATGGAGAAGATATTAAGAGCACAGGCTACGGTGCCAGACTGCCTAAACCTAAGTGTGCCACTGACTACCTGGTGACTGTGGACAAGGTGCTTAGCCCTTCTGTGCCTCATTTTACTTAACTGAATAATGGGGACACTATTATTATTAGTATTTAGCTCACTGAATTATTATGTAAATCACCTGATACAATTTGTATAAAGTGCTTTAAAAGTATATTTAAATGACAGCATCCATTAAATAAATGCCAAGTGTCAACTGGAACAGAGAGATTCTACATGATGAGCCCAGAAATCCAGCCATGATTAAAAAAAAAAAAAAGGTTGAGGAAGGCAAAAAGCACGCTCATTCCGACTGTAGACATATTACAGTTTAGAAAGTTCTTTCTTACAGCAAAACTCAATCTGTTCCCCTTCTTGCAAAGAATTCAATTTCTACCTGCTGATCCTAGTTATACCTTTCACCTAACAGACATATACATAATAAAAATTCCAATGTTATAATGTCTCATAGATAATACCTATTTTTTAATTTTGAAAAATATTGAAAGATAAAAAATTTTGACACTGAGATCATGGGTAATCTTCAGAAAAAGAACAAGATCAGAAAAGCTATTGAAAGTACTCACGGTTCAAACAGACAGCAGGGAACACAGAGAGCAGAGCCCCTAGCGTCAGGGCAGAAAGCAGAGTCACAAGCAAAAATTCAGGAAAGACAAGAACAAAAATCGTTTACAATTTAAGAATCCCATTTACTTCAACAGTTCTTTCTCCAACATCCTTTCCTAACTCTGTAATGTTTTAGACAGACGCCAAATAAAACTACCATATGATCCAGCAATCCCACTCCTGGGCATATATCTGGACAAAACTATAATCTGAAAAGATACACGCACTCCCTGTGTTCATAGCAGCACTATTCACAACAGCCAAGACATGGAAGCAACCTAAATGTCCATCAACAGAGCAATGGATAAAGAAGAAGTGGTACATTTATACAATGGAATACTACTCAGCCATAAAAAAGAATGAAATAATGCCATTTGCCACAACATGGATGGACCTAGAGATTATCATCCTAAGTGAAGTAAGTCAGACAAATATATGGTATCACTTATATGTGGAAACTAAAAAAGTGATACAAATGAACTTATTTACAAAACAGAAACAGACTTACAGATATCAAAAACAAACTTATAGTTACCAAAGGGGTAAAGTGGCAGGGAGAGATAAATCAGGAGCTTGGGATTAACATATACACACTACTATATATAAGATAGATAACCAACAAGGACCTACTGTATAGCAAAGAGAACTCTACTCAGCATTCTGTGATAACCTATATGAGAAAAGAATCTGAAAAAGAATGAATGCATGTATATGTATAACTAAATCACTTTGCTGTACACCTGAAACTATCACAAAATTGTAAATCAACTATACTCCAGTAAAATTTTAAAAAATTAGAGGCACAACCCAAACCCAAGTCTAAATGTTATCCCATCCAGAATAAAGTTTGGCTACTATCTTACTAGAAAACATATAGATAAAGTGTACGCTTAAACAGTCATGTCTCTGATACCTCCACTAACCAACAGTTGATATTTACTGTCATTTACTGTGAATACACCATAGACAGCAGCAGCTTATAACATTCAGTGAACCACTGTTTCTGAAAGTCCCTCTGTCCAGACATTGTTCTGAAGGCTAAGACTTTAATAGCCTCAGTAGCACAACGCTCCCCTACACTGCTTTCCTACATGCCCCTTTGCCACTTCCCAAACTCCTACCCTCTTCTCTGCCCAACCTTGACGTTTTCCAAGTGAGAGTCACATTCCAAGGTCACAAACATGTACCTCTTCTGATACTTGGAAATGTCTTGAGGTTTTAAATGAAATAATTTTTCTGGAGTCAGTTATGAAAAGTTCAATTTTAAATGAAATAAAACTGGATTTAAAAAAAAACAGGAATTAAACTCTAATATTTTGATGCAAACAGAGTCCTTGTTTATAGAATCCTTTTAAAATATTTCTACATGTTGCTCCTTAAAGGAAAAGGTCATTATTTCTTGCAGAAAAATTTAGAACGATCTGTTTACAGAAGTAGATATTCAAGGCTCTGACCAACTGTGCATCTTCAAAAGTTCCAATTTGGAAATGCTTTTCCTGCTATTTTTTTCATTATGTCCTTTCTATAAACGGTGAGTATACTTACAGAAATTAGTCATAACTATTCCATTAAAGGCTCTGTCTTTCCTTAGTACTGGGGAAAGGTTCACAATATGTGAATTTTGGAAATTCTAATACTTTATTAGATGCTACAAGACTATTACATGTAGCTTAGTCTCACAGCAGGGATATCCATACAGTGTGCTATTTGTGAGCAGGACGTCAGCCAGTGCAGACTAATATTAGCCTAAAAGAACTGAGATGTCTCTGATATAAACAAACGCTTGGAACCACACAGTCAATAAACATTTTATAGACAAGAAGAGAAATCTAATGACATTCATTTGGCCTTTGAAAAAGATGCATTTGGGGCATTTTTCATTTTATAAAGGAGAACTGAATCCAAACGTTGTTCATAAGGGAACACAAAAGCTGTAAAAGTACATAAGAGAGCCAAGTCAGACATTTTAATATTTATATGTTCTTTTAGGGAAATTGTTCTGGTTCCTGCAGATGATTAATAATACCTGCTGTATTTGCATAATTCATGGCTTTAAATAATTAACAGGATTATAATTATATTCATAATTCTTTATCAATTGAAGTTATTAATAACTTTGGTCTGCTATAATGTGCTATGTTATTGAACTAAAATCTGTACTTCAAAACAATGATTCTACTTAATATTAGCAACACATATTACACATCTAAACCTTTCTTTATATGCCCTAGTCAATGCCGATAAATGAATATATGGTTTAAATCCCTTAATATTTGATGAGAAGAATAAACGCATTTTAAAATCTGGAAATCTGTCTGTATTTAAGTATAAATAATCATATCTATATCTCTATAGATCTATCTATATCTATCTATACATGATGTATAGAGATACAGAGATGTACATTCATTTTTTGGCAAAGAGATAATATGCATTTTATTTCAGGACAAGTGACAGGTAGGAAACAGAACATAATTTTTTATTCAAAAATAATAAGGATGTACAAAGTACAACAGTTTATAAAAAATCTACCATTAGGTAGATCACTCCGGCCTTTTGTGAAAAGGCATATTTACCTCAAGACTTGAACAATTTGTTAAAGGGGAATATTTTTTTAATATGCATGTATGGAATGACTAAATAATTATAGTAAAAATCCAAATAATATAGAACTACACAGGAATCCTTCAACTTCTAGCCCCGTCATTTCTACTACCACCAACAATAAAGTTTGGCAGTATTTAGTGTTATGTTCTGTTTTATTCATTCATTAGCTATAATGGCCTTGTCCATGACTGGAATTTAAAAGTAAAATATGCTTTAAATTTAGAGAAAAATATAATGAAAATTAACGTGTATTCCTGAGCAAAACAAAGCTAAAAGTAAGGCATCTTTTTCTACTCAAAAGATATAGGAGTTAAAATATAACAACAGTGAAAATCAGTCTCCTTTCAAATAGCTTATATAAGAAAACATCTTGGATTTTCTTGAAAACGTGAATACTATTAAGAAGATATTTTCAAAAGAAAAATAATTTACTCTGTATAAGCTGTATTTAAAAATGGAGCCGGGGGAGAGGGGGGAAGATGGCGGAAGAGTAAGACGCGTAGATCACCTTCCTCCCCACAGATACATCAGAAATACATCTACACGTGGAACTGCTCTTATAGAACACCCACTGAATGCTGGCAGAAGACCTCAGACCTCCCAAAAGGCAAGAAACTCCCCCTCGAATCTGGGTAGAGCAAAAAAAAGAAAACACAGAGACAAAGAATAGGACGGGACCTGCACCACTGGGAGGGAGCTGTGAAGGAGGAAAGCTTTCCACACACTAGGAAGGCCCTTCGCAGGCAGAGACTGCGGGTGGCGGAGAGGGGGAGCTTCGGAGCCACGGAGGAGAGCGCAGCAAAAAGGGTGCGGAGAGCAAAGTGGAGAGATTCCCGCACAGAGAATCGGTGCCGACCAGCACTCACCAGTCCGAGAGGCTTGTCTGCTCACTCGCCAGGGCGGGCGGGGCTGGGAGCTGAGGCTCGGGCTTCGGTCGGAGCGCAGGGAGAGGACTGGCGGCGTGAACACAGCCTGAAGGGGGCTAGTGCGCCACAGCTAGCCGGGAGGGAGTCCGGGAAAAAGTCTGATGCTGCCGAAGAGACAAGAGACTTTTTCTTGCCTCTTTGTTTCCCGGTGCGCGAGGAGAGGGGATTAAGAGTGCTGTTTAAAGGAGTTCCAGAGACGGGCGCGAGCCGCGGCTAACAGCATGGACACCAGAGACGGGCGTGAGCCGCGGCTAACAGCGCAAACCCCAGAGGCGGGCATGAGACGCTAAGGCCGCGGCTGCCACCACCAAGAAGCCTGTGTGCGAGCACAGGTCACTCTCCACACCTCCCCTCCCGGGAGCCTGTGCAGTCTGCCTGTGCAGCCCGCCATTGCCAGGGTCCCGTGAGCCAGGGACAACTTACCCGGGAGAACGCACGGCGCGCCTCAGGCTGCTGCAACGTCATGACGCCCTCTGCCGCCGCAGGCTCGCCCCGCCTCCGTGCCCCTCCCTCCCCCCGGCCTGAGTTAGCAGAGCCCCCAATCAGCTGCTCCTTTAACCCCGTCCTGTCTGAGCGAAGAACAGACGCCCTCTGGCGACCTACAGGCAAAGGGGGGCCAAATCCAAAGCTGAACCGTGGGAGCTGTGCGAACAAAGAAGAGAAACGGAAATTTCTCCCAGCAGCCTCAGGAGCAGCGGATTAAATCTCCACAATCAACTCGATATACCCTGCATCTGTGGAATACCTGAATAGACAACGAATCATCCAAAATTGAGGAGGTAGACTTTGAGAGCAAGATATATTATTTTTTCCCCTTTTCCTCTTTTTGTGAGTGAGTATGTGTATGGTTCTGTGTGAGATTTTGTCTGTATAGCTTTGCTTTCACCATTTGTCCTAGGGTTCTGTCTGACCGTTTTTTTTTTTTAACTTAAAAAATTTTTTTCTTAATAATTATTTTTTATTTTAATAACTTTTTTATTTTATCTTACTTTATTTTATTTTATTCTCTTTCTACTTTTTCTCCCTTTTATTCTGAGCTGTGTGGATGAAAGGCTCTTGGTGCTGCAGCCAGGAGTAAATGCTGTGCCTCTGAGGTGGGAGAGCCAACTTCAGGACACTGGTCGACAAGAGACCGCCCAGCTTCATGTAATATCAAACAACGAAAATCTCCCAGAGATCTCCATCTCAACAGCAACACCCAGCTTCATTCAAAGACCAGCAAGCTACAGTGCTGGACACCCTATGCCAAACAACTAGCAACACAGGAACACAACCCCACCCATTAGCAGAGAGGCTGCCTAAAATCATAATAAGGCCACAGACACCCCAAAACACTCCACCAGACATGGACCTGCCCACCAGAAAGACAAGATCCAGCTTCATCCACCAGAACACAGGCACTAGTCCCCTCCACCAAGAAGCTTACACAACACACTGAACCAACCTTAGCCACTGGGGACAGACACCAAAAACAATGGGAACTACGAACCTGCAGCCTGCAAAAAGGAGACCCCAAACACAGTAAGATACGCAAAATGAGAAGACAGAAAAACACACAGCAGGTGAAGCAGCAAGATAAAAACCCACCAGACCTAACAAATGAAGAGGAAATAGGCAGTCTGCCTGAAGAAGAATTCAGAATAATGATAGTAAAGATGATCCAAATTCTTGGAAATAGAATGGAGAAAATGCAAGGAACATTTAAAAAGGACCTAGAAGAACTAAAGAGGAAACAAGCAACAATGAACAACACAATAAATGAAATTAAAAATACTCTAGAAGGGATCAATAGCAGAATAATTGAGGCAGAAGAACGGATACGTGATCTGGAAGATGAAATAGTGGAAATAACTACTGCAAGCAGAAGAAAGAAAAAAGAATGAAAAGAACTGAGGACAGTCTCAGAGACCTCTGGGACAACATTAAATGCACCAACATTCGAATCATACAGGTCCCAGAAGAAAAAGAGAAAAAGAAAGGGACTGAGAAAATATTTGAAGAGATTATAGTTGAAAACTTCCCTAATATGGGAAAGGAAATTGTTAATCAAGTCCAGGAAGCACAGAGAGTCCCATACATGATAAATCCAAGGAGAAACACGCCAGACACATTAATCAAACTGTCAAAAATTAAATACAAAGAAAACATATTAAAAGCAGCAAGGGAAAAACAACAAATAACATAAAAGGGAATCCCCATCAGGTTAACAGCTGATCTTTCAGCAGAAACTCTGCAAGCCACAAGGGAGTGACAGGACATATTTAAAGTGATAAGGAGAAAAACCTACAACCAAGATTACTCTACCCAGCAAGGATCTCATTCAGATTTGATGGAGAAATTAAAACCTTCACAGACAAGCAATAGCTGAGAGAGTTCAGCACCACCAAACCAGCTTTACAACAAATGCTAAAGGAACTTCTCTAGGCAAGAAACACAAGAGAAGGAAAAGACCTACAATAACAAACCCAAAATGATTAAGAAAATGGGAATAGGAACATACATATTGATAATTACCTTAAATGTAAATGGATTAAATGCTCCCACCAAAAGACACAGACTGGCTGAATGGATACAAAAACAAGACCCATATATATGCTGTCTACAAGAGACCCACTTCAGACCTAGGGACACATAAAGACTGAAAGTGAGGGGATGGAAAAAGATATTCCATGCAAATGGAAATCAAAAGAAAGCTGGAGTAGCAATTCTCATATCAGACAAAATAGACTTTAAAATAAAGACTATCACAAGAGACAAAGAAGGACACTACATAATGATCAAGGGATCATTCCAAGAAGAAGATATAACAATTGTAAATATTTATGCACCCAACATAGGAGCACCTCAATACATAAGGCAAATACTAACAGCCATAAAAGGGGAGATTGACAGTAACACAATCATAGTAGGGGACTTTAACACCCCACTTTCACCAATGGACAGATCATCCAAAATGAAAATGAATAAGGAAACACAAGCTTTAAATGATACATTAAACAAGATGGACTTAATTGATAGTTATAGGACATTCCATCCAAAAACAACAGAATACACATTCTTCTCAAGTGCTCATGGAACATTCTCCAGGATAGATCATATCTTGGGTCACACATCAAGCCTTGGTAAATTTAAGAAAATTGAAATCATGGGCCTCCCTGGTGGCGCAGTGGTTGAGAGTCCGCCTGCCGATGCAGGGGATACGGGTTCGTGCCCCGGTCTGGGAGGATCCCATATGCTGCGGAGCGGCTGGGCCCGTGAGCCATGGCCGCTGAGCCTGCGCATCCGGAGCCTGTGCTCCGCAACGGGAGAGGCCACAACAGTGAGAGGCCCGCGTACGGGAAAAAAAAAAAAAAAAAAAAAAAATTGAAATCATATCAAGTATCTTTTCCGACCACAACGTTATGAGGCTATACATCAATTACAGGAAAAGATCTGTAAAAAATACAAACACATGGAGGCTAAACAATACACTACTCAATAACGAAGTGATCACTGAAGAAATCAAAGAGGAAATCAAAAAATACCTAGAAAGAAATGACAATGGAGACACAACAATCCAAAACCTATGGGATGCAGCAAAAGCAGTTCTAAGAGGGAAGTTTACAGCAATACAATCCTACCTTAAGAAACAGGAAACATCTCAGATAAACAACCTAACCTTGCACCTAAAGCAATTAGAGAAAGAACAAAAACCCCCGAAGTTAGCAGAGGGAAAGAAAACATAAAGATCAGATCAGAAATAAATGAAAAAGAAATGAAGGAAACAATAGCAAATATCAATAAAACTAAAAGCTGGTTCTTTGAGGAGATAAACAAAATTGATAAACCATTAGCCAGACTTATCAAGAAAAAAAGGGAGAAGACACAAATCAATAGAATTAGAAATGAAAAAGAAGTAACAACTGACACTGCAGAAATACAAAGGATCATGAGAGATTACTACAAGCAACTATATGCCAATAAAATGGACAACCTGGAAGAAATGGACGAATTATGAGAAACGCACAACCTTCCGAGACTGAACCAGGAAGAAACAGAAAATATGAACAGACCAATCACAAGCACTGAAATTGAAACTGTGATTAAAAATCTTCCAGCAAACAAAAGCCCAGGACCAGATGGCTTCACAGGCGAATTCTATCAAACATTTAGAGAAGAGCTAACACCTATCCTTCTCAAACTCTTCCAAAACACGGCAGAGGGAGGAACACTCCCAAACTCATTCTATGAGGCCACCATCACCCTGATACCAAAACCAGATAAAGATGTCACAAAGAAAGAAAACTACATGCCAATATCTCTCATGAACATGGATGCAAAAATCCTCAATAAAATACTAGCAAACAGAATCCAACAGCACATTAAAAGGATCATACACCATGATCAAGTGGGGTTTATTCCAGGAATGCAAGCATTCTTCAATATACGCAAATCAATCAACGTGATACACCATATTAACAAATTGAAGGAGAAAAACCATATGATCACCTTAATTGATGCAGAGAAAGCTTTCCACAAAATTCAACACCCATTTATGATAAAAACCCTGCAGAAAGTAGGCATAGAGGGAACTTTCCTCAACATAATAAAGGCCATATTTAACAAACCCACAGCCAACATCGTCCTCAATGGTGAAAAACTGAAATGATTTCCAGTAAGATCAGGAACAAGACAAGGTTGCCCACTCTCACCACTCTTATTCAACATAGTTTTGGAAGTTTTAGCCACAGCAATCAGAGAAGAAAAGGAAATAAAAGGAATCCAAATTGGAAAAGAAGAAGTAAAGCTGGCACTGTTTGCAGATGACATGATACTATACATAGAGAATCCTAAAGATGCCACCAGAAAACTACTAGAGCTAATCAATGAATTTGGTAAAGTAGCAGGATACAAAATTAATGCACAGAAATCTCTGGCATTCCTATACACTAATGATGAAAAATGTGAAAATGCAATAAAGAAAACACTCCAATTTACCACTGCAACAAAAAGAGTAAAATATTTAGGAATAAACCTACCTAAGGAGACAAAAGAACTGTATGCAGAAAATTATAAGACACTGATGAAAGAAATTAAAGATGATACAAATAGTTGGAGAGATATACCATGTTCTTGGATTGGAAGAATCATCATTGTGAAAATGACTCTACTACCCAAAGCAATCTACAGATTCAATGCAATCCCTATCAAATTACCACTGGCATTTTTCACAGAACTAGAACAAAAAATTTCACAATGTGTATGGAAACAGAAAAGACTCCGAATAGCCAAAGCAATCTTGAGAATGAAAAAAGGAGTTGGAGGACTCAGGCTCCCTGACTTCAGACTATACTACAAAGCTACAGTAATCAAGACAGTATGATACTGGCACAAAAACAGAAATATAGATCAATGGAACAGGATAGAAAGCCCAGAGATAAACCCACGCACATATGGTCACCTTATCTTTGATAAAGGAGGCAAGAATATACAGTGGAGAAAAGACAGCCTCTTCAATAAGTGGTGCTGGGAAAACTGGACAGGTACATGTAAAAGTGTGAGATTAGAACACTCCCTAACACCATACACAAAAATAAGCTCAAAATGGATTAAAGATCTAAATGTAAGGCCTGGAACTGTCAAACTCTTAGCAGAAAACATAGGCAGAACACTCTATGACATAAATCACAGCAGGATGCTTTTTGACCCACCTCCTAGAGAAATGGAAATAAAAACAAAAATAAACAAATGGGACCTAATGAAACTTAAAAGCTTTTGCATAGCAAAGGAAACCATAAACAAGATGAAAAGACAACCCTCAGAATGGGAGAAAATGTTTGCAAATGAAGTGACTGACAAAGGATTTATCTCCAAAATTTACAAGCAGCTCATGCAGCTCAGTTAAAAAAAAAAAAAACCCAATCCAAAAATGGCAGAACACCTAAATAGACATTTCTCCAAAGAAGGTATACAGATGGCCAACAAACACATGAAAGAATGCTCAACATCATTAATCATTAGAGAAATGCAAATCAAAACTACAATGAGATATCATGTCACATCGGTCAGAATGGCCATCATCAAAAAATCTAGAAACAATAAATGCTGGAGAGGGTGTGGAGAAAAGGGAACACTCTTGCACTGCTGGTGGGAATGTAAATTGATACAGCCACTATGGAGAACAGTATGGAGGTTCCTTAAAAAACTACAAAGAAAACTACCATACGACCCAGCAATCCCACTACTGGGCATATCCCCTGAGAAAACCATAATTCTAAAAGAGTCATGTACCAAAATGTTCATTGCAGCTCTATTTACAATGGCCAGGAGCTGGAAGCAACCTAAGTGTCCATCATTGGATCAATGGACAAAGAAGATGTGGCACATATATACAATGGAATATTACTCAGCCATAAAAAGAAACAAAATTGAGTAATTTGTAGTGAGGTGGATGGACCTAGAGTCTGTCATATGGAGTGAAGTAAGTCAGAAAGAGAAAAACAAATACTGTATGCTAACACATATATATGGAATCTAAGAAAAAAAAAGTTCATGAAGAACCTAGGGGTAAGCTGGGAATAAAGACACAGACCTACTAGAGAATGGACTTGAGGATATGGGGAGGGGGAAGGGTAAGCTGTGACAAAGTGAGAGAGTGGCATGGACATATATACACTATCAAACGTAAAATAGATAGCTAGTGGGAAGCAGTCGCATGGCACAGGGACATCAGCTTGGTGCTTTGTGACCACCTAGAGGGGTGGGATAGGGAGGATGGGAGAGCGGGAGATGCAAGAGGGAAGAGATATGGGAACATATGTATAACTGATTCACTTTGTTATAAAGCAGAAACTAACACACCATTGTAAAGCAATTATACTCCAATAAAGATATTTTTTAAAATGGAGCCTATTTTAGCTGCCTAATGGTTTTGTAATATTTTTGTTGAAGTGACTTCATAAGTACAAAAGTCTTAACTGCTTATTACGAAAGACTAACTATTTTATATCAACGTACAATATTTAAAAAAGATGACCTGTCAAAACCACAACAGTCCAGTAGATGGTAGATAATCTGAGTCAAATTAACTCTCTTATCTAGAGATTCTGCCTATCTCTCTAACGATTAGTGATGTTGAGCATCCTTTCATGTGTTTGTTGGCAATCTGTATATCTTCTTTGGAGAAATGTCTATTTAGGTCTTCTGCCCATTTTTGGATTGGGGTTTTGGGTTTTTTTTTTGGTGAGCTGCATGAGCTGCTTGTATATTTTGGAGATTAATCTCTGTCAGTTGCTTTGTTTGCAAATATTTCCTCCCATTCTGAGTGAGGGTTGTCTTTTCGTCTTGTTTACAGTTTCCTTTGCTGTGAAAAAGCTTTGAAGTTTCATTAGGTCCCATTTACTACAATGAGGTATCACCTCACACTGGTCAGAATGGCCATCATTAAAAAATCTACAAAAATGGGCTTCCCTGGTGGCGCAGTGGTTAAGAGTCCGCCTGCCGATGTAGGGGACACGGGTTCGTGCCCCGGTCCAGGAAGAGCCCACATGCCACGGAGCGGCTAGGCCCGTGAGCCATGGCCACTGAGCCTGCGTGTCCGGAGCCTGTGCTCCACAATGGGAGAGGCCACAACAGTGAGAGGCCCACGTACCGCAAAAAAAAAAAAAAAAAAAAAAAAAAAATCTACAAAAATAAATGCTGGAGAGGGTGTGGAGAAAAGGAAACCCTCTTGCACTGTTGGTGGGAATTTAAATTGATACAGCCACTATGGAGAACAGTATGGAGGTTCCTTAGAAAACTAAAAATAGAATTCCCATATTACCCAGCAATCCCACTACTGGGCATATACCCTGAGAACACCATAATTCAAAAAGCGTCATGTACCACAATGTTTATTGCAGCTCTATTTACAGTAGCCAGGACATGGAAGCAACCTATATGTCTATCGACAGATGAATGGATAAAGAAGATGTGGCACATATATACAATGGAATATTACTCAGCCATAAAACGAAATGAGAACGGACTTGAGGATATGGGGAGGGAGAATGGTAAGCTGGGACAAAGTGAGAGAGTGGCATGGATATATATACACTACCAAACGTAAAATAGATAGCTAATGGGAAGTAGTTGTATGGCACAGGGAGATCAGCTCGGTGGTTTGTGACCACCTAGAGGGGTGGGATAGGGAGGGTGGGAGGGAGATGCAAGAGGGAGTTGATATGGGGATATATATATATGTATAGCTGATTCACTTTTTTATACCGCAGAAACTAATAAAATATTGTAAATCAATTGTACGCCAGTGAAGATGTTAAAAAAAAGATTCAGCCTAAAAAATTACCAATATTATGTTCTGAAAGAACATATAAAGTCTATAATAATATTGAACTAGTGATTAAATAAATATTTTCCTTCTTCGCAGAGAAGCTCACTTCTTTAAAATTGGATTACAACAGAGAGAATATCACCTAAATTATTCATTTTAATTAAGTCATTTCCCAATTTTTTTCTTAGCAGACACAGTGAATTAAGAAATTACCCATGTACTTTCTTCCTAAGTATGCTCTAATTCTATAAAAATGGTTTATTGTTTCATTCTCTGCCTCCAAATTGGTAAACCATAAAAAGTCAAATCTCAGATAAAGATCACAAGTCTAGGTTTATGATTTTAATTTAGATAATATTTTAATTCAACGATCTCAAAATGTTCTAAAAACATTCTAATGTATTTATCACCATAATATTGTCAAATCTGGCATGGGGTTTGGAGAGACTGATGGTAACAAAAGGGGCTTCTATGCTGCTTCATGCAGTAGAAAAAAATAAAGTGAAATAAAGTGAAAAAATAAAGTGAAAAGAATTTTGAAGAGTGGCAGACAGATGAATGAAAGAAGCTCTGTTGCTTAAAATTCTGCAAGGGTCACATAGACTTTGTATAAACCTTTATAATTTTATAAATGTACATATATATACAAATTTATATATACTTACACATTTAACACATATCTATATATACACTTAGTATTATTAATGCATACATATATGTATACACATAGTTTCATATATACATACATATATACTTAATAGACACATACATATTATAAATATACATATATATGAAGAGAGAGAGATTGATTGATTACTTTCTGTTTCCCCACAGATATTCCTGGGAGGGTTACAGTCACAGTAATAAAAGAGGGTCATATAAAATAAGAGGTTGGTAAATTGGAGAAAGCTTTGGAAATAATATATTTTGATTATATAAAAATTATCATACTGAAATCGCAAACAGAATGATTGCATGTCTGGCTGTTAAACCTAATATTGTACTGAAATTACATATGAGTATTTCAGACAGAATTTTTGATCTTTTTGTGTGTGTGTTCACAGTTTTGTGAATTGCACAGGGAATTTCTTCAAAGCATTTTTTGGGAAGAGATAGATAGTTCTGCAATTTATCAATGCCATTAGTTACTGGGCACCCACTCCTATGCATAGAACTCTGTTTTAGACATGGATGCATAAAAGACAAAGATATAAAAGGATAAAAGCACCCAAAAAAAGACATTTGCAATGTGCCAAATGGTGCAGGGAATTGATGGTCAGGAGTTTTACCATTCTTGTGGCTAGCATAATAAAAACAGAAAGAAGATAATAAGAATGAGATACAAGACAGATGGCTAAGAAAAATAATCAACAGGGAAAACAAAGAAAATCAGTAAGGAAAAAGGCCATTGAGGATGAGAAATAAGAAGATGAGAAGATGAGATGAAAAAGAACAAATTTTTCCATTAAAATGATTTATTCTTCACAGAACCTATGTGACATTTATTTGAGAAACATAGAATTGTGTCACTTCAGCTTCATGACACTCCTGGTACTGGTGGTACCATTTTTATACACTGGACTAAAAAATAAAAGTATAAATAATGTATACTTGGGGGTTTTACTAATGTGTAACTTCACTAACTTCTTAGAAACCCAAATACTGCTAAACATTGAACTTGGGAAACTTGGATGTCACTGTGGATTTTCAGTACTGTTGGAACTGTAGACCCTACAGTGGGCAAGTGTCTTGGGAGGAAGGATGATGACCGTATACTGTCAATTCTTGTTATTTGCAGTATTTATGTTCCATAAAGTCACTGCAAACACCGAAGTAGCGAATATCCGAGGGGAAATACAACGTTAGGTTCCTACAAGCCGCTGGTCGCAACATTTTTTTGAATCGATCAATACATAATCTTATTTTACTTGTGTTTCTGTTTACAGACACCTTATTTAATGTACCGCTGATTCATTAACACTGAATTCCCAGCCAACAGCATTATACCCCATGACTGAACAAAGCTTATCTAACACATCTATTTTTTCTGTAAGCCACATCACAGCCTTCCTGTGCTTAGGAAGACTAGACAGTAGTCCACTACCATGCTGGGAGGCTATTTTAAACAACAAAATCAACACAAAGAGCACAAAAATGTGGCAAAAGTGGCACTGAATAGTCCATGTAAAGGACACATTTACAGTATGAGAGCTGACACAAGGAGGCAGCGTCCCCTTGTTTGACCCTAGCTGGGAATATTAACTCAGTGACTAAAACTTTTTGCTACCCTGTGCATATCTGTGAATGATGGTGAAGTTTCCATGAGTACTGAAATCGGGTGTACAAATATATTTCAACAAATTAAAAAATTCAAAAATATGGAACTCGTAAATAATGGAATTGTCTATATAAGCTTTCAGTGTACTGCATGACTGGACCCATTTCATAAAATGCTATACTGTTTTTAGTTGCAAATGCTTAATGCTTTTCATCCCTTTTAGTTATAGCACTTGTATAGAAAACTAAATTATAGACTTAACATATATTGTTGACTTTCTCTAGTTACCCTCTGAGTGATCTGAGCAGAGATCAACTGCTGGGCCAGATTGTATCCTGATTCTGTAATATCCAGGCTTTGTTAAGCACTATGGTTCAGAAACACTGTTAGTTAAGTTGTACAGCAATTTCAATCAAAAGATTTAAGAACTGCTCAATCCACTAAGTAACTAGCATAAGAAAAAAGAGTGCAAGATAATTCCAAGAGACTTCTTGTTACCAGCTGAAGAACTATGTTATTAATTCAGTCACATAGAGAACTACTTAAAACTTCAGTGTCTTCTTGTTAAGCAAAGTAGATATAAGAAAAATGCAAAGGAATGTAATAAATGCAGCAAATATAAAGATGAATTTCTAAAACATGGAGCTTGCAAATAGACTGTAGGTGCAATTTACTTGGAAATAGGTATGAAATCCAAATTTTAATAGCAACTGTCACTTTGTATACTAAAACATGTTCATCAATGAAATGAAAAACCTAGATATCCATCTGCCTTGATGATGTTTACCATGAATTTCATAATCTCAAGTCAAACCCAATGTATTCTACTCAGAAATTTGTGAGCCATCACTAGAGCAAGATAAATCTGAACATGGTGTGTTATATACATGTGTGCATGTAAATGTGTGTACTTGTGTGTCTGAGTGCATGTTGCCTTGAAGGTAAGATGTGTAAGTAATAAGATAGGCATTTTCTAAATTTTGCTGTAAATTACCCCAAAATATACATATGTATATAAACACACGTCAAATATGCATACATTATATATTTTCATATATATATACAATACTTATGTTCTATTGTATTATTTTTTTATTTTTTTATGTAACAAATTATTAGGAACTTAGTGGCTTCCCTATAGTTCTGAAGGTCAGAAATCTGACACTGGGCTAAAAGCAAGGTGTCACCAGGGTTGTGTTCATTCTGGAGGCTCTAGAAGATAATCCATTTCCTTGCCTTTTCCCATTTCTAAAGGCTGCCTGCCTTCTTTTGGCTTATGGTCCCTTTTCTCTATCTTCAAAGCCAGCAGCATAGTGTCTCCCAATCTATAACATATCACTCTGTCGCTCAGCTCTTCATTCTCACATATCCTTCTCTAATTCTTTTAGGAATCTTTGTTATTTTATTGGCTCCATCCAGATAATCCAGGATAATCTCTCCATTTCAAAGTCCTTAACTTAATCATATCTATAAAGTCCTCTTTGCTATTATGTAGTAAAATATTCAATCAGCAGGCATGGGTTGTTCAAATTCTGCACATTCCAAAGAAACATCTGGCTCTTGACTGATTTCTGGGAGATAACCTCTAAGCCCTGGGAATATCCTAACTGACATATTTATCTTTGTCTACCTCAGGCCTTGGGCCACAGTATAATTTATGCTAACAATGTGATTTAATGTGTGATCCTTGGGTAATACTGGATCCATTTTACTTCTGAAGAGGCTGGAGACTTAGGAACTAAGATTAGCCACAAGACTGCTCCATACCTACATTACCAACCCCAATAAACCCTGGAAACCAAGACTTGGGTAAACTCCTTTTGGCACTACTTTGTGTTGGTTGTCCCACATCATTGCTGGGAAAGTTAAATACTGTGCATGTGACTCCACTGGGAGCTGGCACCTGGTCTCTCCTGGAGTCTGTCTTATACAACTTTTGCCTTTGTTAATTTTAATATTTATCCTTTTGCCTTAATAAACTGTAACTAGTTTAACAACTTTTATGAATTCTGTGAGCCCTCCTAGCACATCACTGAACCTGAGGGTGGTCTTGAGGACCCTCAACTACATATTAACAGGTTCCTGGGATTAGAACACGGACATCTTTGGGTGGCCATTATTATGCCTACACACTACATAAAAAAATGACTATATTGTACAAACTTCCTCCATTTCTCTGACTTTAAGAGTAGCTTTAGAAATATTATCAAGAGTTTGGAAAAGCATGTTCCTTTATTGAGTCATGATTAAGTTTTCCCTAGAGATATTTACCAATCACTTTATAACGTGCTAACCTCTGCGAACTACTCTTTCCTATATAGAGAATGAAAATAAAAAGCAAAATTAAAAGCAAAAGCAACGTCATGTTATTTTCATGTTAGTTATCCAAAAACAACTACGTTATCAACTTTTGCCTCCAGTAAACAATAAAAAAAGTACTCAACTTTCATCTATGAGGACAAGAGGTAACCAAGGGAATGAGAAAGCTCAATTAACCACCAGGGGCTGCAAAACACCTACTTGGAAAACCAAATCCCACCCCCCCCAGTCAATATCTTTAAAGACAAGAGTATTAATGTAAACTTTAACTAAAAATGATGACACGTCCCTGCTGAGATGTGTGTCTATCAATCCATCTATCTGAAACTCTAAAGGAGAAATCGTCCAAGTACAAATACTTCTCCAAGAGGAACATTTGCATTTATATAAATCAGATCAAACCTAAAAATTATTATTTCTTTTACTTTCTGAAAAGAGAAAGTATTGCATAAGGTTTATTACACTGTACCTGACTCCAAAGGCAAAAGTTAATGCTGAAGAAAGATGATTTATCAGCTTTGTCCTGTAGTTGTGATTTCATGCTTAAAGTTATCATTGTTTGAAAGTTTTCAGGAGATAAAAGACACACAGTAATCACTGGATGAGAATATTTGGGAATAGATGACAAGGAAAGAAGGGAGCAAAACCTTGAAACAATAACCATCACTCCTGTCAATGTCACTGATAAACCAAAAGGGTCCAGTAAAATATATCCTGTGTGAACTATACAGACTACAGAAAACCAACCCCAAATGGTACATAACTTGAGGATGGTAAGAAAACTAACTCTCTCTCTCTCTCTCTCTCTCTCTCACCATAATAACTATTTTAGACAAGAAACCCAGTATGATATCAATGGAAACAATAACACACTTTCATTATACAGTCTTCAACTGAATGTATCTACTCTTGCACAACTTCAGACAAGTCAGAAGTGTGCAAAGCAGACTGATAAGACACTCTAAGGACATGATATTTTAGGCTTTCTTTGTGAGTTTCAACAGTGACATTCCTTTTTTATTCGGGTGGGATGGGCTCAAAGATAGTCATCTAACCAAATAAAATGTCAGTTGCTACAAAAATCAAAGCTACACACCTATGTTCACGTGCATACACTTGCATACACACATACACAACCTTGTAAAAGGAGGGGGGGAATCCTAATATTGGGCTATTTAAACACTGGGCTACTTTCATAGAAATACATCTATGAAAGACCAGTAAGAGTCCATGGAAACTTCAAAATATTTTAAAAATTCAAATGAATTCTATCTTGAGATGCAAACCAGTTTCCATTCATGGTTTTTCTCATTTATAAGTCCTCTGGCATCCTTCACATTCTCAGAAAAAAAAAATATTCTCACATTTAGAAACCTGGCTGTAGTGATGCTTTTTCAGGAAATTTCTTATATGTTCCTAAGCTTTTAACAATTCACTCTTAGATAAATAAGATATTAATAGTAAAAAAAAAGAAAGTAAGAATAGCTTAAAATCATACCTAAGGCACAAATACCTATCCTTTTTTCCAATGAATAAAAGTCACGCTGCTTTTTCATTCAGCTTAACATGACTTGCTTTTGACTACACACCTGCATTGTCCAATGGTTTTAACAGTAATTTCAACAAAGCTCCTTTTAGCAATCATGGAAAAAATAACTAATGCATACGTTTTGAGATTTTTCTTCTTTCTACAAATGGTGCTGAACCTCACTATTAAAAATAAATATTGATACTGATTTGAAGAGGTTAAGAGCTCTAATTGCTCTTAAAGCAGTTATACTGCTCCTTTACCAGAATCTACAATCTAAAAGACTGGCCAAAGGAAGTCTTTAGATTTTAATCATTAAGTGTATACTATCATAGATAAAATTCTTTCACAGTGCAAATACTGTAACATTTTTCTAAAACATAAACTAAGAATTTCATTCTTATTTTACTTCAACTCTTACATTTTAGAAAATAGTTTTTTAAAAATTTGTTTAAATTTCTTTTTATTGAGGTAACATTGGTTTATAACACTGTAAGTTTCATGTGTACAATGTTATAAAAATAGCAGTGTTTTAAGATAACTTTCCTGTACAGTAATATTTCTGCCAAATATGGCCTGGTAAACTAGTAATTCCCTTGATTCAGATTCCTAGATACACTAACAGCTTACATCTACAATTTAAGATATGTGCTATTTAACTATACTATAAATGGATGATTAAAGTAGAAACAGTTTTTACTTCTCAAGTTAAAAATTATATTTTACATCAATCCCCCTCTTCCATTAGCCTGTCAGTTGAAATGCATACTAAGTAGCATTTGCAAAATTAATCATCATGTTGTCCAGGCAGACATAGCGCTTAATAGAGTCCACTGTCTCAGTAGGAAAGGAGTCTGCCTTATTTTAGTCAAATTTATTTGATTTAGAGTTAGGTAAATTTGATTAAATACAGAAAATTTTATATCCACAGTTAACTCTCTAGTTGTCTATTTCTTCACAATCCAGTCCATTACTAATAGTACAAAGATCACATGGGATTAATAGGGCTGCTACAGAAAAGAACTTTTTCCTTTTTCTGATTTCAGTAGGGAAGCATATACATTTTATATCATAAAAGCATAATCTATTTTCCAAAACTTTCATTTCATTTCACATATCTTGGTCTTAATGTGCTGATTAAGTAGAATGATATGGTGCCAGTGCAGTACCTCTCGCTCCATTTACTCAGCACTTTAATAGTAGAGCTATTAGTTAGAAATTACCATTTTTAGGTCAAAATGGTCCAATATCAGCCATTTAATATGGTTCAACCAATATGTTTATGTTAGATATATAGATTATGTATATATTAAGGAATGGATGAATGAATTGACTGGTGTACATATGACTGGATAAATTAAGGAAAACTGTATCCAGAGAAGTAAAGTTCTCTACACACAATTGTTCTGCTCAAACAACTATTTTATTTTGGTCTTTATATCTGCATTTTTTGATTATATGATTTAAAATTTTAAAGTTCAAAAGTTTTACAAATAGTGTTAGAAATGTTAAAAACAGATACTTACACATCTACTTCCCCAGTCTTAATGATTACATTCCCTCGAGAATTAGAGAACCGACCTTATTCTCTTCCAAAATCTAAGAAGTCTCCCCATAACACTTTCATGTTATCCACAGAACACTTCTAATATGTTTTCCTAGTTTGACTTACAGTGTGTTATTCAGTGACTGTTATTTCACAGTGAGGAATATCAAAAAGAATCAATATCAATGCACCCATAATCAGAAAAAGGAAGGCAAGTATTAATGAACAGAGTCATTAGCATAATGTATATAGGAATATGACACAAAACTCCATTGAGTTGAGTTGAATCCCCCTCCCTACACACGGACACACACGCGCATGTGTGCGCGCACACACACACACACACACACAGAGGATGTGTCTAAAAATGCATAGAGAGGCAGCAAAAAAAAAATCCAGGTCATCTGCACCTTGTTCTGAACTCTCATAAGATTTATCTGCCATTCTCTTTTAGCACTTACCACATTCTACCTGCTATTATAGTTATCCACTATAAGGAATCATCATCATTATCACCTTCATCATCATCATCTCTACTATCATCATCATAGACAGAACAGATTGAATCATAGGGAAGACAAATATTATAAGAAAATGGGACCTGTACTCAGATAAGGAAACTTTTAACTTTTTCCCTCTATCAAAACTGGACAAGTTTACTTTAATGGGTAGATATGTTCAGAATGGTTTCTTTCATCCTTTCAATTTTCCCAGCTAATTACATCATAATACTCCCATTAAGGAGAGGATATAGCATTGCTTGGACTCAGTTATAGGCCCTCCATGAGCAATAATCTAGAATTGGAAAGGTAAGAAAACACATATTTCACAGTTTTCCATATGTAAACATAGTGAGCTATAATTTTTGATGAATGGGTGAGAGGTCATTTCAAAGCCTGTATGGAATTGAAAACCATCCAGAATTGTACATGGTAGCATCAGGATCCTCCCTAGCAGCTGTCATGATATTGTACAGAGACATGTAAACAGTCATGCAGGGCAATAATAGGAGCCCTATTATTCGTTTATAAAGTCTCAGTGAAAGCTTTTCTCCAAGTCAGACGTGAACCAAGAGGGACACGACCTGATTACGGTGGCACAATAGATACCATGTGCTGGTGATACTACAAAATTACTGCCTTTATAAATTCTATACCTTTTCCTATACTGATGTTTTGTTTTACTATGACTTTAGGGGCAACAGCTACAAGAGGAGTAAGAGGGTTGGGGGGAAGGAGTGGAGTGGATGTATCTAGTAATAGTCATATATTCTCAGAGTGACTTTTCTCCCATAACCACTGTAAGCTTCTTGAAGGTACAAATTATTTCTGATTAATCTTTCTATTGCTCTCAGTGCTCAGCATAAGACCTTCTATTTAGTGTATACCCATTAAAAACATTAAGTGAATGATGGCTGAAGTAGATAAACATAATGAAATGTGAAAAACAAGTCAATGAAGAATATACCTCCATGCTCTATTCACAAAACAGGAGGGATATGGGACTTCCCTGCTGGTGCAGTGGTTAAGAATCCGCCTGCCAATGCAGGGGATACAGGTTTGATCCCTGATCCAGCAAGATCCCACATGCCACGGAGCAACTAAGCCCGTGTTCCACAACTACTGAGCCTGCGCTCTAGAGCCCGTGCTCCACAAGAGAAGCTACCACAATGAGAAGCCTGCGCACCACAATGAAGAGTAGCCCCCGCTCGCCGCAACTAGAGAAAGCAAGTGCGCAGCAACGAAGACCCAACGCAGCCAATAAATAAATTAAATTAAATTAAAAATAATGAAATAAAATTTTAACAAGTTAAAAAAAGGAACAGGAGGGATAAAAATAGCTTTACTGTGTAAATTGATCTAAAGTAAATCAGTATCACTATGCTATAATGAGTTATAATATTATCTGTCCTGATGCAATACGATGGTTGAATTCCTAAGAAATCTTTCAATGGCAAAATAGGGCTTGGTGGCTAGACTATCATCTCTAAGAAGATTCAGGCTTTAGTAATATCCTATGTAGTTTTTTTCCCCCACAATGGTTTCAGACATCCTATCTTTATCAGCATTATTTTTAGTACAGCAATACTTACGTGTTTTCCCCACTTTACCAAGTGTTATGCTAAACCAAGCACAAAGCCACTTAGCCAAAACATACGTCTGGCTATGAATTGAGCTTCTCCTTCCCAAAACTAAGGTGCTGTTTACACTTTGATGCTGGCTTCCACCATAGCCCAAGACAATTGGCAGTTAACAGGTTAGCAAATGAAGTTTCCTAATTACGTACCTAACTGTGCTACTTTCAATACTGGCTAGGAAAATGTGTGCTGCTGAATAAATTTCTATACTCAGCCTTGCTTGGTATACACAAGCATTACTAATTTAAAATTACCTGTCAGCTATTTCTTGGTAGTGGTTAAGTAGGTAAGGAAGCTCATTTCTAGATTTATGACTTAGAGTTGGAAGTAACCATAGGTATTTTCTAATATGATGGCTTTTATTTCAAATTCTAAGGGTACTGATAGTTATGCCTATAGGGATATAAGGTGGAAGAAGGAGTAGTTGAGAGTTGAGTCAATTTCCCCTCTCACTTTTCATTCAGAATGCCTACATTTTCAATTCATTCCTTTTCTGTCGACCTATCACATAAAATCTCTTTCAAAGAAAGTATTGAGTATATTAAAAAAACACATAAAATCTGATCTAGTCTATTCTGGAGATGGTAAAAAATATGGCACATTTGTTTCCATCACCATTGCGTACATGCTGGGTATATATGGCATTAAATAATGGCACCTTTCCCCACTAGGTCTCGACAAACACAGTCTCAAAGTTTGTCATAGTACTCTTGGAAACTACTATTAAGCAACTATACATGGTGTGATGGCATTTTTTTAATCCTTTCCATTAACTCCCAAACCAATGTACCATTTGATAATTGTCCTTATAATTTCCTGAAATACACTTCTTTGATTAAAAAAGGATGAAAAATTAAATTAGAGGCAAAATTATTGATAATAAAATATGCTCTCTTGGGTTGGGTTTCCCCAGAAGTAGACCCTGAGAAAAGGATTTGAGTGGAAATAAATTATTTTAGAGATGATTCCAGGAAGCACAGTAAAAGAGTGATTTAGACTGAAAAGAGAATGAAGCCAGTACAATGTGAATTGATAAGCATGTTGTCACTGTGATCGACTGAGGTTTAGTACCACTTGGGACCTCTAGGATACTGCATTGTCTCACCTGACAGACACCTCTGGGACACCTTCAACTGGGCCAAAAGCAAATGGAAATCATGAGGCAAAGAATCAAACTGTAGTAAGTTGTAGGCATATTCAGGAGTGGTGATTTTCCAGAATAGAGGGGAAGACATGAAGACCATCGGTTACAGCGGTGTAGTAATTGTTCATGTGTTCTTACAAGTATGTCACTTTAATTCCTTTCAACTGATTGAAATAAACTTTCAGTTCAGTTGAAATGATAGTGTACTGTGAATCAAATTTTTATAGACAAATTATTCTTATCATCTTAGCTAATTATTATTATTTAATTACAACATTGTAGTTATATTAGAATGAGCCTTAATGCATACAAACTTTCTCAACCTCAGTGCAGGTGCCATTTTACAATTGAAATATGTTTCTGATAAAAATGAAATCCTTCTTCAATCAATTTAAATATCATCAAATCCATCTGCTTGCAAATATTTTTACATGGATTTACTACTGATGTGTCCCATATTGGTTGACATCACATTGGCTGACACAGTGATGGAGGTCATTGGTCTTATGACCAGCAATTTCACTTTTCTCACATACTTTAGACATTTATTCTCTATTTTTGATACACTAAAGACTGTAAAGATTTTCCCTTGATTCATCTGGGCATCGATGAATATAAAGAAGGCATTATTTTCTCAAAGGGAAAAGGAAAAGGAAAAGGAAAACAAGCAATCACCTATAATATGTTCCTTTAATATGCAATTATGGGTTTTGAATGCATTCCCAGTAGAAATTATGGTTATACTATCCCTTAACTTACCCAACCCACTGTTGTACAGGTCAATATATTTATCTATAAACTATGCAACAAGTATCACCATGATTACAATGTTTTGTAAATGTAGCCACAATATTTGATTTTCTTAAATAAATAATGTAATAAACTGTATCATCTGCTTTGGCTACTATAATGCTACAAATGATTGTTTCATTCCCTAATAAATACTGTAATGTACACAATTGAATTCTGTCAGCCTCAATGTGATTTTTAAATACAGTGTGCTAAATTCCATGATGTATGAGAAGGACTGTATATAATATCAATAAAGAACGAGTAGAATCTCTAAGAAAAGCATCAAAATAAATAAATATGCACAGTTCCTGGCATGTGGCTTCCTGTCCAAGAGAACTGTGATTTTAAAGAAAGGATAAATTTTGAAAACAATTTGCTTTACACTTTATGCATCTTTGAGTTTTTCTCTCCACCAAGATGACTTGAGTTTATAAAATAACTAAATAGTTCACTTCTTTATTAATTCTCTAATATCACAAAGCTGTGTATTGGAGCAAGTGGGGTGTAAACATCCAATATCGCTGGGTACATCCAATGAATTCTTACTCTCTTTGCAGCTGCAGGGAACCTGTGATATGGCACTCTCCATATGTAGACCTGAGGTTCAGGCTGTAAAGCAATCACACCATCTCCTATTGCTGGCATTGCATGTCCCCTACTTTACAACCTCAAATCCTTTAGAATGTAGTTCTCATTTTCTAATGAAAACTCAGAGGGGATTAGTGGGAATTAGATATATACTTTTACTCTCAGGTATGCTAGACAATAACCATGATGCATAGCACAATTGGCTGATAGGTGAAGTTCACTCCTTTCTATTAGTGATGGAAGGAGAGAAAAATGAGCACATTTTCAGTGTTTTACTTTACCAATATGCCTGAATTTGTTTACCTCATAAACTTAACTGCCATTTTACTCTTCTATGATTTTACTTGATCATCCATTAAATTTTTATTATTATCTCAGTGGATAATTTGAATGAATTAAAACCTCAGAGGGAGGCAATGTGTAAATCACAAAGGAAATAATGCTTTAAAGTACTGTGTTCTATACATTTCTAACACGTAGGGTAATTACTATACTACTGTAACTAAGTATCCCAAATTCTACCCCTACAAAATACCCCCAAACTGTAACTTGCCTCAGCTTATTTCCAGAAACTAAATACACAGGGATCTTGAAAATCTATTATTCATGTATTATGGTTAGTCACATTGGCAGGAAGAAGGATGCAATGCAAATGATGCTACCATAGGACTCAAAGACCATCTTGCTACCTCCAGCTGTGTAACTCATTACAACCTAAAGTAAAATTTGAGTCACTCATTCTGCTGGCACCATGCAAGGGGTAAGACATGAAAGGAGAAACCATAGTCCTCAGGTACCAACAATCTGTAAGTAAACAAATAACCCAAAAAGATAGCACAGAAAGTTAAGTGTTGACACAGGTATGAGGAGACTGCCACAGGAGTATACACAGGGGTACATGATTTATCCAAAGATTAGGAAGAGGCACCATCTACACTATCTTGGAGGATTATAAGAGATGCAAGAAGTAAGTATGTGGGGTTAACATGACCTAGGGCGCATGTCAGGGAAGTGTGTTACATTCAGAGAACTGTTTATATAGCTGGGGTAAGGCATTCCAATGGTGGGTGAAAGATTAGAGCTGAGAACAAGGCATGGAAAATGTTGTAAAGGGTCTTTTCTTCCATACAACTTATTTGAATTATATCCTGAAACAATGGGGAGCCACCTGTAGATTTAAACAGGGGAATGACATATTAAATTTGGCTTTTGAGAGATATGGGTCTAGCAGCCATGTGAGGGGTAAACTGAAGAGAAGCAAGGCCACAGGTAATCTGGGAAGCTATCATGGTATTCAAAGTGAGCCTCAGGGATCTGAACTGAGGCAGGGAATGGTAGGTGGTATGGAAAGCTGATGGCAGAGCTAAAAGAAATTTAAGATACAAATAGACATGGATATGAATAAAGAAGAAATAATACTTCTTACCTAGGTTACCTCACATGGTTGTTATTTGAATAAAATAAACATGAAAGTGCTCTGTTAATTGTAAAGTTCTCTACCTTTAAGGAATTTTTTTTTTTTTTTTTTACCAAATGCCTATGAATTAGAGATCCTTGGTTTAAATCCATTCCCGCATGTTCAGACACAGTGAAACGACTATAAATTTAAACAATATGGGCTTCCCTGGTGGCGCAGTGGTTGAGAGTCCGCCTGCCAATGCAGGGGACATGGGTTCGTACCCTGGTCCGGGAAGATCCCACATGCCACGGAGCGGCTAGGCCCGTGAGCCATGGCCGCTGAGCCTGCACGTCCGGAGCCTGTGCTCTGCAATGGGAGAGGCCACAACAGGAGAGGCCCGTGTACCAGAAAAAAAAAAAAAAATAAACTATATATATATATATATATTTTTTAAGTGCTTCTCTCACTCCTTAAGAAAAAAATAACATGCTAGGTAATGCATGTGGATTTAAATTTCTAGATGGAGACACTAGTGTGTATCTGCTTTGCATAAAGCTAGGGAGGTGTGGGAGGGGGAACTCCCTCTGGCCAAGGACGAGAAGCAAGAGAATAGAAGCACATTGATTTTTCAGGCATCTGTGGAAAAGCTCTTTCATGAACAGGAAGGAGAAATATTTGAAACTAAAATCTAGGTGAGAAGTAATCAGATCCTAGAATAAATCGCTAGACATAACTGAAATCAAAGACTCATAATACATCTGGTTCCTTAATAAAAGAACATTCCACTACAATCTTGTCCCTGGATACAAAGTTACCTGTCAGTATGTAGGTTGCACTCTAGTAAAAGCTACACTATCAAGAATGCAGTTTAGTCAATAAAGTAACTACAGTCAATGCCAAAAAAAGCACTTCTCTGATTACCACTTTAAAAAAGGACACAAAAATGGAATGATTTAATGAGATTAGAACACAGAAACATCCCCAAGACCTACGGCAGAAGCACTAAAAGCAGGTAGTGACCTAAATCTCTATTGTTAAATCTGTTTTCTTCCAAGCAGGTAAAGTGGGATCATGAAAAAGTGTGATGTTTGAAATTTGATAAATCTGGTTCAATTTCTAGCTGTCTCACAAGTAGCTTAAACTCACTGAGGCTCAGGTTCTAGATGAACGAAATAGAGATAATAAAACATTTGGGGGCTTGTTCAAAATTCTATCTAAAACAATCCATGAAAATTACCTAATACTGCATCTAGAATGTAAAAAAAATTCTGTAAATAGTCGGTATTATTATTATATTAGCAAGTATGTCCTGTAACCTAAATTTGCTCCTGTTTGATGACAATATTAGAAAATTAACATTCCTACTAATCTGCTATAGAAAAAAAATGGACTTTCTTGAATTTGAACCAAATGTGGAATGAGAAGATAGAAGTAATGGGAATAAATATGAAAAGTTGAATGCAATAATAAAGCTATAGAAGAGGAAAAAAAATCTAATACCCAAAGAAAAATACAAGTTGAAATTTTGCATGGCCATGCTATAAAACAGATGAATAGTTGGGGATATTTTTGTTCAGAGAATCAATGAGATTAATCATGCATCACTCTGTATTTGCTGTTACAATAACTATGTCATGCATTGCCTTGCTTAGCCTTCCCAGACAGACAAGGAGTTTCAGTCACCATATTAGAAGGGGCTAAGGACTCTCCATTTTTCTTATGTTTGTTCTTTTTTTTTGTAATTTTTATTGGGGTATAGTTGATTTACAATGTTGTGTTAGTTTCAGGTGTACAGCAAAATGAATCTGTTATACATATATCCACCCTTTTCAGCTTCTTTTTCCATATAGGCCATTACAGAGTATTGAGTAGAGTTCCCTGTGCTATATGGTAGTTCCTTATTAGTTATCTATTTTATATATAGTAGTGTGTATGTGTCAGTCCCAATCTTCCAATTTATACCCCCCCATCCCCTGGTAACCATAATTTTATTTTCTACATCTGTAACTCTATTTCTGTTTTGTAGATAAGTTCATTTGTAGTCTTTTTTTAGATTTGATATATAAGCGATATCATATGATATTTGTAAAGATTCTCCATGTTTTAATAAAGTCATTACTGTCAGAATTCGAAGACTATTTCCAGTTCTATTTCTGGTCTTTCTACTAACTAGAAGAGGTCTTAAGCAAGTGACTATATCTCTATAGGTCTCAGTTTCTTCATCTGTCAAACTAAGAGACTGGACTATGTATTCTTTAATGGTCTCTGGGCTTCAAATTCTATGCTTATATAGAATATACATCCTTAGATGTTTGCAATACATATAATGAACATGTAAAATGGTCAATTCCAGAAAAAATAAAGAATCCAACAAATCAATAAAAAACAGATGACATCTCAATGGAAAAATAAGCATGAGGCTAGAACAGGCTGCTTACTAAAGCTAACATCCACATGACCAACAAATGTATAAAAGGGTTCTCCAACTCATTAGTCATTTGAAAAAAATGGAAATAAAAACCACAATAAGCCAGTACAGAACAACAGCCAGATGGCTAAAATTAAACACTGATAATACTAAGCACTGGCAACAATATCCAGAACTTTCATATACTGATGGCGGTGATTAAGTAAGGTTGTTTACCTACATTAAAAAATAAATTTGGTTTTCTCAACTAAAGGTGGTGCTTGGTTATTCTGTGACCAAGCAATTCCACTTTTTGGTATTCACTTAACAGAGGTGTATGTACATGTGTAAAATGTACAGGAATGTTCAGAGTAACACTGTTCTTAGAGCCGCCAACCAGAATCAATCCACATGTTCATTAAGAGCAGATGGGGGTAAGTAAGTGAATTGTGGCATATCCATACAATGGCGTACTACACAGTACTGAAAATAATTCAGCCCCAACTGAAAGCAATAAAATTGATGGATTTCATAAAAATAGTGTTGAGAAAAAGAAGTCAGACACAAAGGAGTACATACTGTACATTCCCAACTATATAAATTTCAGAAATGGCATCTCCTAATCTATGGTGTGTTAGAAGTCAGTATAGTGTTTATATTTGAGGAAGTACTGACTCAGAAGGGGTACGATCGGGGTTTCGGGATACTGGTGCTACTCTTTTTCTTCTTTTGAGTAATCACTGGGAAGTACTAACTCTGAAAATTCATTAAGTTGTACACTTATTGATTTGTGCACTTTAAAATATTTTTGTTATATTTTGATAAAGAAGTTTTGCAAACTAAGCCAGACAGAACTGCTTTTATCTACAAAAGAAAATTACTCCAATAATGAATGTGCCTTTACCCTATATATATAAATTACTTCAGAAAGTCAGAGATAGAGACAGAAATAGATATACATACATGCCTGCATACAAACATACACATCTATATAGGTATGAAGGGGGGGAGGGGAAACAAGAAAGGGAAGAGGTAAGAGGGGGGAAGGGGGAAGGAAGGAGGGGGAGGAGGAAGGGGGAGGAGGAGAGAGGGAGAAAGAGACTTTCTAGACCATTCAAGTGTTAAAGAAAATATCCTGCTTACCTTTCTTCCAAATTAAAATGTAAACCTATGTCTTATGTTCCTAGGAGTCAGGGGTGACGCTGAAGACCAATTAATGCTGGATGCTTTTTTTTTTTTTTTTGCAGTATGCGGGCCTCTCACTGTTGTGGCCTCTCCCGTTGCAGAGCACAGGCTCCGGACGCGCAGGCTCAGCGGCCATGGCTCACGGGCCCGGCCGCTCTGCAGCACGTGGGATCCTCCCGAACCGGGGAATGAACCCGCATCCCCTGCATCGGCAAGCGGACTCTCAACCACTGCACCACCAGGGAAGCCCAATTCTAGATGCTTTTGAAGTTGGATGAAACCTTTGTGATTATCTAACACAATTTCCTCATATTATGGGTCTATGTAGCAATAGGCCTATCATATATAAAATGTCATCCTTTTAGCCCTCCTGTGTAATCTGAGGTCTAATTATGTGATTAATTTAAACTTAGGTGAACCATTTTCAGATAGCTTCTAATTAAAGATAGATACATACTGAGATAAAACAATATGATAATTTCTCTAAAGATAGCATAGGAATGAGTTTTCAGGGATAATGTACATAAACTACCAAGAAAGATAATTTTTTTCCCCTAAATCCTACTGAAACATAGTTTTTTTTCCGGACATGCAGGCTCAGTGGCCATGGCTCACAGGCCCAGCCGCTCTGCGGCATGTGGGATCTTTCCGGACCGGGGCACAAACCTGTGTTCCCTGCATCGGCCGGCGGACTCTCAACCACTGTGCCACCAGGGAAGCCCTGAAACATAGTTTTCATCTTCACACTCATGTAGGATTAAAAATGTTCAATCTCATTGTCTGAAATTGACTACACTCTAAACCTCTTCCTTCTAGGTTTGATTTCAATGAAAATGAGCAATGGCCTGTAGGCAGACTCCTCCTTATTTCAAGTGAAATAAGTTACTTTCCCCTTTACTTTGAATTACTAACCTTTTTTTTTCCCCCTGCATCTGCACTCTTTCTCCTCAGCTATAATTTTGCTGTTTCATAGACTTGCCAGTTCTTCCAGATCACTCAAACTAGGAACCCTGGAAGCCTCTAGCTCATTCCCTAGCTGGCTTTTCTCTCTGGAGTCACAGCTGCTGCTGTCCTCTGGTACACTGTAGATATTTTCCTGTCCTCATTCACATAACACACATTCAGCTCTCAATTCCTCAGGGATCGTATCTGAGTCATCTTGCTCTAGCACAGAGCCTGACAGTTGGGATTTATCAACACATATTTGTTGGATGAATGGAAAACAGCAGAAACAACCTGTCACTTCAGTTGGTGGGCTTTGATCCTGTTCTGGATGATGCAATGGAGAAACGGGCTCTGTCTCTTAGAACCACCAGGGCCACCAGAGCCCATCTATGAATAGGTCAGCAGCCAAAGGGAAATGAACCTGAGATTCCTACTCACTATATTATTAGCATTTCCATAATAGGCAGGCTTTTACTCAATCTCCTCCTTTTCACACTTGTCACAGAACATAAATAAATCCCACAACTTGCCCAAAACTCATAAAATTTCAGGTCAACATTAGCGTCACTTTCCATAATCCAGTTTATTGTTGCTGTAATGCATAATTCTACCCATAATATGTCAAACGGAGATCTGTGCTAGCAAAATGAGAATATGATGGTCCTCATCAGGTTTTATCCTTGGAGCACTGCAATCAGTTCTAACAATGTTATGACCAGAGCAGATAGATTCTGATAAATATATTTTCCCTACTTCTTAGTTCTTTTTATTCATCTCCGGATTGCCAGGTCATGACAATATTTCTTTGGAAATGGTGATAAGCACCATTTATCCTCAACTGTATGTGATACTGATTAGTTTCTGTGCACCACCTAAGCTTCCGGTTCAGCCATCCCCCACTTCCTGTACAAACTTTTGTCTAGAAGCTTATTTCCTATCTTTACTTCCCACAGTACTTTTGTCTAGACCATCTTCTTACCCATTTGCTTATGCCCTGCAGTGCACTCTGGACTATGTAAGCCCAAAGCCAAAGAAAGTAAGTTTTTTGAAGACCAGTCATGTTAGACACATGCTAGGAATGTCATACTTTTAAAATTGAAGTCAGGTTTCCAAAAGCAGTATATATGTTTAATATTTAAAGTAGCCATGCTTTATTCAGAAACCTCACTTTATATTGCAATTACTGTTTATGGTTCAAAATGGATTCAGTAATAAACAAGGTTTTCTTCCAAAAAATTTATTTTCCAAAATTACCAAAGAAGGCACTGCAACATTACAGCTGTTTTTTCATTTAATTTAAAGACAGTGTGAACAAGTCGTGAAGACGATGTCTTATCTTTTATTAATATCTAGAGAGTGGATTAAATTTCTGGAAAGTTATATCTGTATAGAGAATCTATATATTTCTTGAGGGCAGAAAATAAAGCATAAAAAGAATTAAATCCTTTAAAGCTTTAAGCGCTATGACCAGTGAATAATAAACAATAAATATTTAATTTGATCTTATAAATATCATTTGAAATGTATTTATTTTCATTAAGATTTCCCACCCAAAATCTTAATTTTCTTTCATCAAGTTACAAGTTTCTGCTCACTTGCCATTATTTTGTTTTTCTTTTGCATTTGACCCCAACATAATAATATATGAAGAAATCAGGATAAATGAAAGACCAACACCTGCCTTGATGTTGAAACTACAAGTAAGAGCTTCATGGTAAGACAGCCTTCTCTCCCCTCTGAGTCTTACATTTTCCTAAAGGACATACATATTGCACAAATATTTTATATGCTTTTTGCTATGTGATAACATCTTGAATACACACTTTAAATCAAAGGGAGAGTCATATTTATCTCCTTTTTTAAAAAATTTAGGGGCTTCCCTGGTGGCGCAGTGGTTGAGAGTCTGCCTGCCGATGCAGGGGACACGGGTTCATGCCCTGGTCCGGGAAGATCCGACATGCCGTGGAGCAGCTGGGCCCGTGAGCCATGGCCTCTGGTCCTGCGTGTCCGGAGCCTGTGCTCCACAACGGGAGAGTCCACAACAGTGAGAGGCCCGTGTACTCCACAACGGGAGAGTCCACAACAGTGAGAGGCCCGTGTACAGCAAAAAAAAAAAAAAAAAAAAAAAAAAATTTAAACATGGTGATTTCTTATTTTCTAAACTTAAAGAAAAGGAAAAGTGAAATAGAAAATCAAGTATTTTTAAACATTTGGAGGGTTTTGTTTGATTTTATTATTTTAATAAGAGACACAAAGTAAAACATGTAAAAACACAAAATCTTACCCAACACATTCTAAAAAATGCTTAATTGTCAGAGAAGCAGTATGCCTGTTATACTTATTACTGGTCTCTAATAGAAATAGATTTTAAAAGAATGTCTTGGAAAAACAGTGTACTTTCATCATTTCCTGAGAAGCTCAGTGATTATGAGCAATGCCAAGTAGAGCTCAATATTCTTACCCTTGGAATCAAGAAAAAGAAAGTCCTTTAAAAGATCAAGATCTTTGATAGCAATAACAAAAACTAAATTTGCCAAAGGTAGGGCCCTCCTCTTATCAATTTCAGGCAAGAAGCAATCTTTCTCTGCATAGTGAAAAGTAAGCCACCTAAGGGAAAGATCTGTGTGACTGCAATAGCAAAAAATTGACTGGATGGTTGAAAAATAATACTTTTTAAGAATTTTTTAAAAACTTTACTTACACGTTGGTTTTTATTTCATTCTGAGATAGATTAAGAGGAAATGAAATTCTTTTCACACACAAAACACCTCCCTCATGAAAATTTCTCACAGTTGCCTCTTTTACCTTCCTTCAGCTTTATCCTCTTCCTCAGTGAGTCTCCCTCATTGCTCCATATTCCTAAACCAATAGGAAGAATTTCCTTCAGACCCTTAAGCCTTGTATCTGTTACCATAGAGACAGGCATCATAAGATAGCTGCTCAGTAACATCCTCATGGAAATAAAATAAGAATCCTATGGGTTTTATAGGAATTTCCAGTGCTACCAATGAACAGCAATGATATCCCTCCCTAGAAAAAAGGCAGGGATTTTAGTTTCACAATCACGGAATTATGGAGATTGTCATTTATGATGGTAAACCCAGAATCTCTTAAATTTATGCTTAGAATCTAATTACAGTTTCTCACATGATTTGAAAAAAAGATTCCTTGTATCCACATGTTCAGGGAAATAGCTCAGAAATATTTCATTGCTAACTTTTAACTCTAGCATGTCTTATCAACCATTTACTAACAGCCTCAACTGTTGTTTTATAGCGCAGTGCATATATTTTTATTTTGATATTCTTTGATCCTCTCCAGACCATATTTTGATCAAGAACACCCTCATCTATTTAAAAAGGTGTGCACCTCTCCAGATCACTGTAATACAAAAGCCGCTTAGAAAGATTATAGACCTACAAAGAGAGAAAAGGTAGCTGCAGGAAGTAATTCCCACTGACTTTACTTGTTTTCCACTGATTTTTGTACTTTCTGTAAGTCTAACAAAATCACAATGATTGAACAGTAACAATAAAAATAACTTAATCTTAGCAAGTAGGTAAGTTCAGCAAGATCAATGGGTTTAGGCAAAGCAGATATTATAGAATTCAGAGATCTCAAATTTTCTTATAGACATAATAAACAGACATTTCTCAGCAAGTAAAATCTCTTAACAGATTAACTGCCACAATGGCCCCATCATTAACTCCTAAGCTGTATATCTGGACCACTTTGCAAAGTCTGTAGTGCTTACATATTATGGGTGATCACAACTTCTGTTTATGGTCTTCAGCTGATATTTGATGGTGACCTCACTTGTTCTAGACACTTGATTCAATGAGCAAAAAGCAAAGTCCTCTTACAGACTAGAGATGAGGTCAGCAAACTTTTACTATTAGGAAGGGCCAATAATAAATATGGTCTCTGTCACCACCACTTAACTACTGTGCTAGCATGAAAACAGCCAGAGACAATCTGTAAACAGATATGCTGCCAATAAAACTTTATTAATATTCACTTAAATCAAAATTTTATATAATTTTTATGTCACAAAATATTATTCATCTTTTTAAAAAACCATTTAGAAATACAGAAACCATTGTTAGCTGGCTAGACAGAAAGAGCCATGGCACATGGGTCATAATTACTGGCATGGAGGGCGCCAATAGAGTACTAGAGACACTCAAAGGAATAGCTGAAAAGAGAAATTTTTTTTAAGCCGTGACTAGACTCAAAGATTCTTAAAATTAGAAATTATCTCAGACATCTCTTCTTCAAATTCTCTTTAATGCAGGAACTGCACTCCCAGCAATGAACACTTCAGGAACAAGGAGTGCAGTATCTCACAAAGTAGTCAATTCTCTGCGTATACAATTATTGAAATAATATTTTTTTCTTCAGTACGAGAGAGGTAAAAATGAGTCTAACCCCTCTTCTACACTGTAGCTCATCTGATATTTGAAATTGGTCTAATTTTTCTTTATTCTTTTTTCTTCAAGCACTCTTCAATTTTTCCCTTTTCTAGAACCTTCAAGGCCCCTCAACTGTTGTGGTTTCTAGCACACTTCACCAACCATCCAGCCATTTTTTTTTTCCACTGAACACTTTCTGAGGTGTTAAAGTTCCTCTTAGACCACGGTATGCCTCTAAAAAAGTTCCTTCTCAACTTTGTTCTCTCTTTCTTTTTTTGTTTCCTTCCAGAAAGTATAAATGTCTAATATTACTTTTATTTTGTTTTGATGTCATATGGGACTGTGACTGACACTGAAATATGGCCAACAAAATCAATGTCTTTTTCAATGAATGGTTGCTAAGCTTTAACTCTCTCACATACTACACTTGTTGCAATGATTTTTAAACTTTAGTGCAGGATGTTATTCCTCTTAAAATGTTATCTTTCTGGTGTCATCAAATTTTCTAGGTGATCATAATCCTTTGGTACATAATACTTCAATGCATTTCTTCTCTCTCTCAGTTGGACAAGCTATTTTGATTTTTCTTCTTCTTTTGGATATTAGTATTTCACAGGCCAAAGGGCCGAAGTCAGAATTACAGGCCACACTATGAGAGATTAGTTCCAAGTCAGATAGATCCAGTTGGATAGAATTATATCATAGTCCTGTGAAAGCCCCCCTTCCTGGTTTACAATGATTCATTAATTGACAGACCAATACAGAATAATTTATCAAGGTAATTAATCTACCAGACATATCAAATAGCAAATATTTCTCCATCCTGACTACATCATAAAAGTCTTCAAAAAACTCTATGGTATAATCAAAATAACTAGCCACATTACCTACTGTTTCATAGAACCTTGGAGGATTACAGCCTGTATTGCCTTTCCCCTCATTCTAAATCATTCCATCTTCCTTAGGAATTCTCAGCTATTCCCAATGAGGGGAAAATATTGCTTATTTTTTCCAAAAAAATTTCCAATAGGAACAGTTGTTTACTCTCCCCATTTTTCTCCTTTTCCATTTTAGTTTGTTAACTCCAGAACCAATTTAAAATACTGTCATGGTTTTCTCTTTTTAAACAGTTTGATTTTTTTTTCAGAAGTATGCGCGCACTTATGTGGTTTCTTTGTGTTTGCTTTTTCGTTCTTAAAATATAGACAACATGAGAATTGGAGAATAAAAGGAAGGAGCAAGCTTCTCAGGAAAAACACTTCAAAGCACATTTCTTAACTGATAGGGTCTCACCCTGCTCATCTTTCTAGACGAAGAGCAGTACATCTGAAGGCGGGCCAATCCAACACAAGTGGGAATTTTCATTAGACAATATTATCATTAAAGGAGAACTAAGGAACATTCTTGATTTAAAAAAATAATGTGGCTCAATAAGATTTTTACCTAAAAGAAGCAAATAGTTGCTATCTTTGCTTTTGTAGTATAAATGCCTTAGAAAAAAACAATCTGGGTTTGTAGAGAATTGGGAAAAACAAAGATTTATACATAAACTTCATATTTTAAAAATAGTTAAACATTTATATTTCATTTGTCCCACCTCTCTTTCACATACTATTTCTATTTTTATGCATTTCTTTTTCTTTTTTTTTTCCCCCTGAATCTCTTCAGAAAACACAGAATTAAGCAACTCAGGATTTGGCAACTTCACATGTTCTCATCACTGTGCACGCCAATTTTGTTCCACAGCCAGAAAGGTCAGCAATAATTTCCAGCTCTCACAAATGCATTTATAAATAAAGGGACGCCTGCTCTTCAGGTGTGCGGCCCAAAGCCTCTAAGATTTCATTAATAATCAACAGCTGGTGCCACCTAGTGTCTGTCCTCTTCATTCATCAGTGGAATCAAATACAAAGCACTTCTTAATCACAAACGAGGCAGCCTGAACGACAAACAAAAAAACACGGTCTGGGGAGTCCAGTGGCTGATTTAAATTACACTATCTTCATTGAAAGGAAAACCTTCTTTTTAAAGTAACTATGGTAACAGGAGTGTAAGGTTAGCAGGAAGCTCACATTTTTCTCACAGGAGACAATTCACAAAAGGAGAGTCCTACTAAAGATGTAATGTAAAAGAGTTTTTCCAGACTTGAACTGTCACTTACAATGGTTATAAAAAGTTGACAAATAAAACTGACAGAAAAGAACTGTGTTTTAAACAAAAGTTTAGATACAGCTGATTTTTGTCAACCAACCAAGAAATAACCCTCTATCATTTGGATGCAAAATTCTGTTAGTCTCTGAGTTCTCAAAGATTAAAGAAGTCCTTAACAGACTGTACCAAACACATACAGCACTCCAAAGTATTAACAGGAAATAATGAGGTTGCCTGAATCACATTATTTTTAAAAATGTTTCCAGCTAAAACTACACATCTAGGAAACTATTTTCTTTCCTGCTGTATGTATGAATTATGAATTACGTATTCAACCACAGTCATGTATGCTTCAAGGTTAAAAAGTACTCATTTAAACCTCTATTTTTCAAAACAGAAGTTATGAACCCAAGTAATATAATTAGCCCATCAGTTTCTAATTATTCACTGATATTTAAATACATGTTGTTTTAAGTCACTCTTTCTAAGAGGAACACGTAATTGAAAAACATGGACTAACATTCAGGGAAAAAAGTTACATAACATCCAGTAGTGTTCCTTGACCAGATTGACTATTACTATTACTGACTATTACTACAGAAAAGATACAGCACATATAAGCAATACTGTGTACACTGAAAGGTCATTATTAGATGTTCATACATGATAGTCCATTAACTTGGATCATTTAGCTACTCAGGTTACTGGGGAAACTGGGCATAGAGCTGAAAGATTCTCTATCATATGGACAGTTAACAATCATTCTTTTCATACTTAGGAAAATCTATTTCTGTATTATTGGACATCTGTTTGAAGCAATTACTTGTTAAAACAGCTTTGAATGTTTTATTTTCTTGTTACCCTAGTGGTGATAAAAATTATTTCAATATGTTTGGTCCAATATATACTCACTGACAGATCCCTATGACAGCGTATGAAGATAGAATATGGAAACGATGGATAGTTTCTACAAAAAGCTTAAATTGTTCCCCTTTTCCCCAAAACTTTATTTTTGGAGGCTAATTCAGCCCAGGCTCATGCTCCATTTGTTTAAAAGTACTTATAAGTATAATCCACTGACTGTATGGGAAAGAAATATTGCAAAACAGCAAAAGGGTTCTAAAAATTGTACACAGTCAAGAAAGAATACAAGACAAAACTCATTAAGGTTCCAAACTAATTAAATAAATAAATGCTCCAATTTTCAATAACTTATCATTTTCTGTCATTTTTCATTAACAGCTTTCAAAGCCCTATCTGAAACAAGCTGATACAGAGAAATTAAGAGCAGTAATCAAGCGAGAAATGATAGACCAGCTGGGTCGACATCAACTTGGCAAAACGTGAATACAGTTCAATAGCTGAAACAGATGCTAGAGTTGTTGAAAAACCCTGCAGGAGATATTGATGTATTTTCTTCATATAATGCAGAATGACTGAATAAATGTCAAAATCTAGAAATGAATGAGGAGAAACGACTGACAGCCAAACTCCTTACAAAACAGAAACCAAGTGTAACAGTTTTCAACCTATCCAAACATTCTATACATTCTCATTTTTCTCAATGTCTGAATATGCCAATAAATCAATCAGTCCTTGTAACTAAATAGCATGTAACTGATCTGGGGTAGATTTCCCCATAGATCCTCCCCCCACGGCCCCGTCATCATCTACCTGGAGAAACCTAGACTCTTGAAAAATACTTTATTCTAAAATCTTCCAACACTGATTTCCATCCCAGAAGGGTTTCCCTGAGGTTGGGGTCAAGCACACCCCACCCCCCCGCAAAATCTAACGCAGCACAAGGAAATTTTAAAATCCATTCTGTAAAAGCAACACTGTTTGCAGAGTTTGGAGAGCTCGGCAACAAACCCCAGCTACCAACAGCTGCTTGTTCAAACATATGCTTTGTCATGGTCAGCTTCTAATTGTATTCATAATGATGTAATAGCTTTAATAATCCTACCTTCCATGCCAGCTGTTTTTCCTGTCACTCCATCATGCCAATAAGTTGGCTGCTGTAACAAATCAAGATAGTGCAAAACAGCATCTTTCTCCTGATTCTGTCATCTTCCTGAAAGCATTCTATTACTGCCGACTGCTGGGAACCAGAAAGTCTATTTGAATTCCAACAGCTCCCCTTTCGCATGATTCAAGTTAGGTTAGGTGGGCATGCCTAACATGATTCTCTCAGTCATTTATTATGCAGCTGCTACAACGTCGGTGTGGTAACCACTCTGACTATCTGATACGTCAGACGAACAAAACCTACACCTCAGAGCAAACCCATGAGCCAGAGCAGCGTTCTGCATTTAATGAGCATTCTTCCTGCCTAAAAAGAAGTGTATCTGCAAATCTCTTTCAGTATCTATCCGTTCCTCTGTATGGCAAAGCCTCTGGATTAAATTATTTTCCTAACTATACCAAGAGTAGAGTTCCTTTGCCACACATCATATTATTCACACGGAAATTCTGGCTAATTTTCACTTCTCTTCACAGCCTTTAAAGGGTAAAAACTCTCTTCTGGTTGTACTTTTGAAATAAGGATGCTGTGTGCTCAGTTCCACATCTCTGCTTTAATATAAAACATAGCATGCACTCTCTCAAATGGAATTTGTCTCTTGTGATTCTATGGAAATTTTTCTAAGAAGAGAAATTTTTCAAGAAAAGATTTATTTTGCACATTGGAGACATTTAAAGTCTGGTACTCTGTGTATTTCTCCTAAGAGTTGACTTTATACTTGATATTTTGACTTAAGAGGAGTGCTTTCTTTACCAGTGAGAAATGAGATTAGCTGACTCTCTCACACAACTTGTTTACCAAGTGAATAAGTGTCATTTTAGGAAAACATAATTGTATTTTAAAAATACCATTTATGAATCAATAGCTTTAAAAAATTACCACTGCTATCATCTCTATAGTATTAATTTCATCTAAAATTTCTAAGTACGCCTCTCTCCGAGGGTTAAGGTTTATAGTTTGAAATGTTGAAAGAGGAAAACTGAACTATTTTCATAAGAAAAATACTTTTTCAAAAGGGAGAAGTGATAAAATCTTATGCTTCCTTTCAAACATCTACCCAATACTCAGTTTAGCAAAAAGTAAATAGCTTGTCGGGTCGCTACATTATGTGAGACACGCCAATGTCACTGCTCTGAAATACTGTTTCCCTAAGGGTGTGTGTGTGTGTGTGTGTTTGTGTGTGTGTATACACTTTAGCCATACTACCTCCATTTCAATTTAATGTAACAAACACAAATAATCCCTATATATTAAGACGTATATACTAATGAGTAACTTAGAGTTTATTATGTTTAATTTATAAATGCCAGGGGGGAAAAAAACTCAGAAAGACAAACTGAGTCCATTTGAATCCAACAAAGTTCCTCTAATATATATATGGTCCAACATAACAATTCTGAAAATAGTGGTTTATCAATTACTGTTAATTTACAAAGAAATGACTTTTGTGCTGAGCATATCTAGCTTAGGTGTTGTGAACAGCATAAATAAATGCCATATGCTTTTATTTCTACCCTTAGCCTCTGTGTATCTCTCCAGCTTCAACTCTTGTCTCTCCTTCTTCCCTTCACACTCTGTTCCAGCCACAATGAACTTCTTTTTGTCCCTTTATAGCACTGTGCCCCTTACTGTCTCAGAGATACTGCATGTTCTGCTTCATCTTTCCATAAGTCACTTCTCACTTTTGATTGCCTACCTTCCATCCAATATTCAGGTATCAGCTTGAAACATAATTTGCTGTCAGCATCTTTCTTCCCCTAGATAAAATTATATTCCCCTGCTATGCAATTTCATAGCATCTTGCACTTCCTTTGTCTTCCTCATAATAATGGCAGATACTTATATAGCAGAAGGTGGCAGGCACTGTTCTCACATATACCACATATATATCTATGTATATCTATCTATCACTACCATATTGATACTCATTCAATCATCATATGGAACCTATGAGGGTGACTATTATTATATGCATTTTATATATGAGGAAACTGAGGCTCTGTAAAGTTAAATAACTCAGCCAAGGTCACATGACTTTATTTAACTGTTTGTATTTCCTGGTATACTATTAGTTCTTGAGACTGGAGATCATGTTTGTTTTGTCCATTGTTAAATCCTAATGCCAGCGTAGTATCTGGAAAATATTATTCCATTCTTCACTCATCCAGTAGAACCTGCTTTGCACAATGCACTGTAGTAAGTGCTGGTCATGGTCAAAACGCATATGAATCTTATTTTCATGGAGCTTATGGACGAGGGCAAGAGGTCCAAGGATCCACAGATAAAATTCAGACATCTATTAACTTGGATGAGAGATATATTACATCCATATTTTCATTAGCCTCTAGCATTTTTTTTTCCTTTTGCGGTACGTGGGCCTCTCACTGTTGTGGCCTCTCCCGTGGCGGAGCACAGGCTCTGGACGCGCTGGCTCAGTGGCCATGGCTCACGGGCCCAGCCGCTCTGCGGCATGTGGGATCTTCCCAGAGCGGGGCACAAACCCGTGTCCCCTGCATCAGCAGGCGGACTCTCAACCACTGCGCCACCAGGGAAGCCCCCTCTAGCATTATTTTCATTTGTGTTTGCATGCTATAAACCACAGTAGTATAAGCAGTACCTGTACTTTATTCTTGAATAAAAATCACAAATTTTTCACATCATGTTATAGATGCTGCATGTATCTCACAGTATTCTTTTACAGTCATCATTGCTTTGACATTATGGTTATTATTAATTCCACTGCTATACTATGTTACTTAACGTGTTAATAAGGAAATTAAACTTTTAAAATTTTAAAAATATTTAGAAAACTTTATCTCAATACAACTGGTTTATGTTATAGTCCTAAATATTTTGTGTATTTAAATATAATTTAGATAAGCTTAACCAACTGTCAAAGGCCTTAAGATGTTACAGCTTTAGTATGTTCCAGCAATCCCACTCCTGGGCATATATCCAGATAAAGCTATAATTCAAAAAGATACATGCACCCTTATGTTCATAGCAGCATTATTCACAATAGGCAAGACACAGAAACAACCTAATTGTCCAAGACAGATGAATGGATAAAGAAGATGTGATGTATATATATACAATGGAATATTACTGAGCCATAAAAAAGAATGAAATAATGCCATTTGCAGCAACATGGATGGACCTAGAGATTACCATACTAAGTGAAGTAAGTCAGAAAGAGAAAGACAAATACCGTATGATATCACTTATATGTGTAATCTAAAATATGACACAAATGAACCAATCTACGAAACAGAAACCGACTCGCAGATATAGAGAGCAGACTTGTGGTTGCCAAGGTGTGGGGGAGGGACAGATTGGGAGTTTGGGGTTAGCAGATGCAAACTATTAAATATAGGATGGATAAACAACAAGGTCCTACTGTATAGCACAGGGAACTATACTCAATATCCTAAAACAAACCATAATGGAAAATTATATATATATATATATATATATACATATAATATGTATAACTGAATCACTTTGCTGTACAGCAGAAATTAATACTCCATTGTAAATAAGCTATTATTCGAAATAAATTTAAAAATAAAATAAAATCTTAGATTTATATATAAAAAACAATGTTAGGGCTTTAAGCTTCACCAGGTGTCAATGCTAGAACCCCTGGCCTCAAGGATGGGAGAATATAGCATACTGGTTAATATCATTATCTCCAATATCTGACAACCTGGGTTCAAATCACACATCCATGGTTTAGTGTCGATGTGCTGTAGGCAAGTTATCTTCAATTTACTCGTTCATAAAATAGGAATAATAATTGGTCTTTTGCATTCTTGCTGGGAGGATTAAATAAGAGAATGACTGTAAAATACTTAGTATAACACTCACATTTTTTAAACTTTTAATGATTTATGTATTATTAGAGGAAAGGCCAGATACAAAGCTATTATGACAAATAAACTGTGAAAGAGATACAAAGTATTTACAAAGATTCTTAGAACAGGAACTGGAACTCTCCTATACTATTGATGGAAATGTAAAATGGTAAAAACCATTTTGAAAACTGGTTTGGCAATTTGTTAAAATGGTAAACATATACATACTGTAAGAGCCACCCTTTCCAGTCAGAGAAAAATGAAAGTATATGTCCATAAAAAAGAAAAAACCTGTACATGAGCATTCATAGCAGCTATATTTGTAAGAGCCCCCACTGGAAACAATCCACATATTCATCATTATGTGAATGGATAAACAAACTATGGTATATCTATACAACAGAATACTACTTCGCCATGGAAAGGATTGGTCTATTGATATATACACCACCATGACTGAAGTGCAAAAGAAGCATGCTAATTGAAAGAGGCCAAAGAAAAAGAGTATGTACTGTATGATTTCACTGATACAAAACTCTAGAAAATGCAAATCAATCTGTAGTGACAGTAAGCACTTTAGTGGTTGCAAAGGGAAAGTACAGATGAGGGACAGAGAAGAGGTGTTATAAAAAGTCATGAATAAACTTGTAAGATGATGTACGTATCTTCTATCTTGATTGTGGTGATGGTTTCATGGAGATAGATATATAGACAGATAGATAAAAACATACCAAGTTGTATATTTTAAATATGTACAGTTTATTAAATATCAATTATACCTCAATAACTATTAAAAACCTTTTAATCAGACATAAGATAATTCAAATTAATTTAACTAAAAACTTAAAGTAACACAGTATCACCTCCTTAAAAAAATTAACCTAAAGAATGTCATAATAAAGAATGTATGTTCTAAATAACTCTATCTACATGTAATAATCCTGATAATCCCAAGAAAGTAATTTTCCCCACCATCTGCTATTTATAGCTCAATGTTATGACTGAAAAACCGTGTATCCAATAACAGAGAAGAATTTTATCCTATTCAACATACGCAATTTTGTTTGTTTATTATGAGCATATAAACCAGTAAAATAAACAAACTTAGGCTGGCACAGAATTATCAGCTGCATAAAATCTAAGGTATTGATCGATATTAGCTTGTTGCCATGTAATTCCATGTTACAGAAAACCTTGGAAGAAGCTTCCTTTGTTAAGTAATGATTAAAGATTAAAGGACTTGATTTTATAAGTTATTCTCATTTCATAGCAAAGGATATCATAACAAACTCAATGAGTATTTTGAGTGGAAGATGGCTGAAAAAAGGCCAACTGAATTTATGTGATAGTAGACTGAAAACAATAAAACCCATTCTCACATAAAATTTTCTCATATGCCATATTCAAAGTGTTGAGGTGGTAGAAATTTTAGCTAGATCACTGAACTTTTAAAAATTATTACCTCAGTGAAGTTACAGTGGATCAAGGAAAAGCAGAAAATCTTATCTTCATAATTTGAATCTAACACTGTTCTCCTCCCCCGTCTAGATCAGCCAAAATATATAAAAATGTTGGACACACACACACAGCAGCAGCAGCAGCAGATCATATCACTGTCTCTACCCTCTCCTGTGGCTTCTTGTCACCCTTAGAACAAAAGCTCTTATTATACATGTGTGAAACTGACTTTCTCCTCTCTTCTACCATGCTACTCCCTATTCCTTTCCTTATTTTTCTCTAATCACACTGTCCTTACTTCTCTTCAGACATTCCAAGATTATTCCCACTTTGGGGTATTTTCATTAGCTGATTCTTCCTACTAGGAACATCTTTCCACAGATACTACAAAGTTCACTCCTCTTCATCCAGGTCTCTGTCCAAATGTCACCTCAACAGAAAGCCTTTTCTGGACTTCTCTCTCTAAAGGAATACTTCCTTGACCTTAATCCTTCTGTATTTATTTTACTGTTTTACTTTTTAAAATAACACTTATATTACCACCTGGCATCAAATTATTGATTTCAATCATTCATTCAAACATTTATTAAGCACTTACTTTATGCCTGACATTTTTCTGGGTGTTTGGAATAGTATTGACCTCATAGAGTTTGTAGTTTTGTGGAAAAAAGATATTGGACACAATCAAAGGTATGCTTCAAAAAAAGTGTGATGAGTGCTACAGGCATAAATAGGATATTTTTAGAAGCATATGATTAAAGAACTAATCTTACAAAGTACTTCTTAAATATGGAACTAAAGGATAAGTAGTAATTACACGGATCAAGGGATAAAGGTGGAAAGTACTACAGGCAGAGGGAATAAGGCAGAAAACCATTCAAAAACTGAAAAAAAGAAACCCCAAAACCCATGATGACTGGAGTACAGTGAATGACAGGGAGAGTAAAACATGATGACCAGGATGAGGGTGTTAAGATAAGCAGGGTTTAGATCATGTGGGCCTCACTGTCAGCCCTGTTAAAGATCCTGCAGTTTATCTTAGGAACACTGGAAAGCCACTAAAAGGTATTAAGTGAGTGAGTTACATGGTAAGACTGTATGTCAAATGTATAAACCAGAATGTACTGGGGTTAAAATGGGGTGGGGGATAAGTCTAGAGGTATGGAGGCTTGTTAAGAGGCAATTTCAGTATATCAGGCAAGATAACTTGACTATATCTGCTAGCAAAGAAGACAGAAAGAAGCAATGAGCTTCTACAGATATTTAAAAGGGAGAACTGATAGAACATAATGATTGTTTGGAAACTGAAGGTTCAGGAATATGAAGGAGTAAACATTTACTTCCACATTTTCAACTTGAGCAATTAAGAGAATGGCAGCAATATTTCCTGGAACAGCCAGGTTGGAAGACGATGATGCCTTAAGTTTTGCTTCTGTTGAGTTTGATAAACTTGGGAGACATTTGAGAAAAAGCATAAAGGAGGACACAGATATTAGGGTCTAAGTTTTGGAAAACATAAACATTTTAGATGTGCCATCATTTGATAGTAAATGAAGCCATCCATTTGAACAAAACTGGGATATGGAGCAAGCCAAGGAAAGAGACAAGAGCCTAGGATGGAACACTGAGGTACTCTACCAATTAATGACTGGATGATAAAGAAAGACTTATCAAGAGATTAAGAAGGAATGTCCAGAGAAAAAGAGGAAAAGAAAAAAAAACACACATGGACCACGACATTCTTAAAGTTTAAGGAATAGGTAGTTGAAAGAAACAAGAAATTATCAACTGGGTCAAATAAGTTTAAGAGATGCAATGAGAAGAAGACTAAGAAATTCTGGGTTTAGGAACATAACTAACATGGCGAGCTGAACGTGAACAATTTCAGAGGAGCAGTAAAGGTAGAAGACAAGTTAGAATAGGTTGAAGAGTTAGCGGACCAATGTGGGAAGATAGTTCAAGGAGCCTTTGCAGGCAACATATATGTTTTTCTACTTTGAAGTTTATTTTTCCTGACAATATACAAACCCAGTTATATTAAATATACCTAACATTCTACACAATTTTCAAAACTTTAAGTAGGATCAATGCCTAGGAATGCTGATTGACTGGTAGAGAAGACCAGATTGAATTTTTTCTTATCCAGTTTATTACCCACACTTCCCCCACATATGCTTACTCCCATACTCACTGGAGCTGCAGTATCTGTGCCTCTTTATTGGCATGTTGTACCAGTTACTTAAAGAGAGAAATTTAAATATCCATTATGATTGTTAGTTTCTCAGAGTCTCCACTTAATTGTCAATTTTGCTTCACTCCTTTTGAAGGTGCCTCCAAGTTCTATATGCCTATACATCCACATTGATTTGACCCATTATATCATTACAAAATTTCCTTTCTCTCTCGTAATACCTCTTGCTTCAGTCTCCCTTGTCTGATATTAATGTCACCATATCAATATTCTTTTGGTTCATGTTTGTATGTATCTTGCAACCTATCTGTGTCATTATAATTAAAGTGGTTTTCTTCTGAACAGGCTGTTCTGGCTGTTTTTCCTCAGTATGACAATTTTTGTTTTTTTAACCAGTGTTTAATATGCCATCTACCATTCTGGTATTTTCTTTTTGTCCTATTTTTTCACTTATTTCTCTACTCTACCATTTTTGTTACTGTTAATTATTGGACTTCCACATACAGTCAATACTATCCCATTCATTGCTTTTATTGTTACCTTAGACAATTATCTTTTATATTTACCCAGGTTTTTTTTTTTTTTTTTACAATTATTGGAGAAGTTTATTCATTTTTGCAGGTCTGTTTTTTTCTATCCAGAATTTTTCTTCTTCAGCCTGCAGAATGTCCTTTAGAATTTACACTAGTGTAGAAATACTGGTGATAAATTATCTCACCTTTTGGATGAGTGAGACCATCTCTATTTGACCTTCATTATTTTTTTGTTAACAACTTTCTGTTTTGAAGGATTGTATATTCACATGCAGTTTTAAGAAATCATGCTGCATACTCTTCACCCAATTTTCCCCAATGGTAACATCTTGCATACCTATAGTACAATGTCACAAACAGGAAATTGACAGTGAGACTATCTTATTTAGATGTCAACAGTTTTACATGTACTTCCCTTCCTCCCTGCTTCCTTCCTTCCATGTATTTTGTTCAAGAACATTCTATCACATGTGTACTTTGTGTGACCATCACCACAGTCAAGATACAAAACAGGCCCATCACAAGAATTCCTCATCCTAACCTTTTATTGCCATGGACACCTCTCTTCTAGTTTCTGGCTTTAAAGAGTTACTAAAATAAAATAAATGAAAAAAAGGAAGGAAATAATAAAGATAAGGCACAGATAAATGATAATGAAAACCACAGAGACAAGCAGTGTAACAAAAAGACAATTCTTTGAAAAAAGAAAAAAATTTACAAATTTTTGGCAATAGTGACAAAGATAAAAAGAGAAAAGACACAAATCATCAATAATAGGAATGGAACAGGAGATATCACTATAGACCTCAAAGTCATTAAAAGGATACTTAGAGAACACTAACAATAATTTTAGTCTCATAAATTCTACAACTTAAAAGAAATGGAACAATTCTTTGAAAACCAGAAGCTATAAAAACTCAACCAAGATGAAACAGACAACATGAATAGTCCTGTGGACACTTAAAAAATCAAATGTATAATTAAAAAGCTATAAGAAAAGTAATCTACAGGCCTGGATGATTTTATTGGAGAAATCTACCAAGCATTTAAAGAATTAACACCAATTTTAAACACTCTCTTCAAGAAAATAGAAGAGGAGGGATTATTTCCCAACTCATTTTATTAGGCCAGTATTACCCTTGACGTTCAAAACTAGAAAAAGACAGGGGAAAAAGAAAACTACAGACCAATATCCCTCATGAATACAGAAGCATTAATTCTTTTTTTTTTAAATTGGAGTATAGTTGCTTTACAATGTTGTGTTAGTTTCTGCTGTACAGTAAAGTGAATCAGCTATATGTATACATATATCCCCTCCATTTTGGATTTCCTTCCCATTTAGGTCACTGCAGAGCACTGAGTAGAGTTCCCTGTGCTATACAGTAGGTTCCCATTAGTTATCTATTTTATACTTAGTAGTATATATATGTCAATCCCAATCTTCCAATTCACCCACCCCCTCTTTCCCCCTTTGGTGTCCATACATTTGTTCTCTACGTCTGTGTCTCTATTTCTGCTTTGCAAATTGGTTCAACTGTACCATTTTTCTAGATTCCACATATATACATTAATATACGATATTTGTTTTTCTCTTTCTGACTTACTTCACTCTGTATGACAGTCTCTAGGTCCATCCACGTCTCTGCAAGTGGCATAATTTCACAGAAGCATTAATTCTTAACAAAATTTAGCCAATAGAATTCAGCAATATATAAAAAGAATTACATACCACTATCATAGAAATGATTATAAATTCACAAGAAGTTACAAGGAGAATTCAGAGAAATTCCCTGTACCCCTTACCTAGTTTCCCCAAAAGTTACTTCTTAAATATAGTACAGTTTCAAAACCAAGAAATGAATGTTGGTACAAGGAGTATATATAGTTCTAAGTCATTTTACCATGTGTGTGCATTTGTGTAACCACCACTGCTATCCAGATACAAAATCTCCATCATCACAAAAAATCTACTCATTATCCCTTTGTCGCCACACCCACACCCTCCCCACAAAATCCCTAACCATTGGTAACTGTTAAATTGTTTTTCATCTCTATAATTTTGTTATTTCTACAATGTAATATAAATAGAATCATAGATTATATAACTATTTGAGGTTGGCTTTTTTCCTCACTCAGCATAATGCTCTAGATCCATCCAATATTTATTAATCAATAGTTTATTACTTTTTAATGCTGAGTAGTATTCCATGGTATTCATATACACATTTTGTTTAAATGTTCATGTAATGTAATGTAGAACAGTTTGGTTGTTTCCAGTCTTTGGCTATTTGAAATAAAGCTGCTATGAACAATAATGTACAGATATTTTTCTGTGAACACATAATTTCATTTCTTGGGATTAATGGCCAAAAGAACACTTGCTAGATCATAGAGCATTTGACTATACATACATACATACATATATATATATATATATATTTTTTTTTAAGAAACTGCCAAAGTATTTTCCAAAGTGGCTATACTACTTTGCATTCCCACTGGTATGTATGAGAGATCCATTTTCTCTGCATCCTGTGTTGGCATTTGGTACTGTCATTAAATAAATATACATATATATATTTAGCTCTTCTGATACATGTGTAGTGATATCTCATTGAGGTCTTAATTTTCATTTTCCTGATGCTTAGTGATGTTGAACATGTAGACTTTTTCATGTGCTTATTTACCATCTATATATCATCTTCAGTAAAAGGTTGCTTCATTTCTTCTGCCCATTAAAAAATTTGGACTGTTTGTTTTTCCTGTTTTCAGATTTCTTTATATATTCTGGCTAAGAGGTTTTTTTTTTTTTAATTCAGATATGTGGTTTCCACATATTTTCTTCATGTCTGGAGTCTGTATTTTCAACCTTATAATAGAGTCTTTCACAGAGCCTATTTGTTTCATATTTTGATAGACTCTAATTTATCAATTAAAAAAATTTTATAAATCATGCTTTTCATGGCATGAAACTCTTCAATGAGCTCTTTAACAAGCTCTAGGTCCCAAATACTTTCTCCCATGTTTTATTCTTTAAGTTTTACAATTTTACATTTTATACTTATATATTTTATACTCATCATATACTTATATGATTCACTTTGAAGTAATTAGTTAATAAACTGAATTTTCGTTCAAGTTTTTTTTTTTTTTTTCTGGCCCATAGATACCCAGTTGCTATAGCACCATTTGTTGGAAAAAGCATACTTTTCCATTGAATTGCTTTGACAATTTTGCCAAAAATAAGTTGGCCATACTTGTATGGACTTTTTTTTCCCATCCTCTTTTCTATCCTTCCACAAACACCAATCTTGATTAGCAACACTATGTAAAAATATTCAAGGTGTAGTGACTCCTCCCATTTTATTCTTATTAAGATTGTTTTAGCAGTGAGTGTATTTCATTAAATTGTCAAATTTATGAGTGTATAGTTTTTTGCAATATTCCCCCTTCATCCTATTGATGTTTTCAGGATTTTAGTGATATTCTTCATATTGGTAAGTTGTATTTTTATTCTTTGTCAGTCTTGCTAGAGATTTATCAGTTTTACTGATTTATTCATTTTGAATGATTTTTTGTTTCATAGATTTCCTCTTCTTGTTTCATTTTCATTGTTTTCTACTCCTATATTTATATTTCTTTCCTTCTACTTGCTTTGAGCTTACAATGGTATTCTTTTTTCTAGTTTCTTGATGTAGGAGTTTATTGATTTAAGACTTTTCTGATTTATTCATTTAATGCTATAAATTTCCCCTACAGCACAGCTTTAGCTGAACTACAAAATTTTACATTTAATTTAAAATTATCATTTTCACTCAATTCAATGTATTTTTAAAAACTTCTCTTGCAACTCCCCTTTCTGACTCATGGATTATATAACTGTCTTATTAGTTTCAGTGTTTAGAGATTTTCCTGTTATCTTTTTGATACATTTATCTAGTTTGATTAGAGAACACATTGTATATGATTTCAATTTTTTCTTTCTTTTTTTTTTTTTTTTTTTTGCGGTATGCGGGCCTCTCACTGCTGTGGCCTCTCCCGTTGTGGAGCACAGGCTCCGGACACGCAGGCTCAGCAGCCATGGTTCATGGGCCCAGCCACTCCGTGGCATGTGGGATCTTCCCAGACAGGGGCACGAACCTGTGTCCCCTGCATCGGCAGGTGGACTCTCAACCACTGTGCCACCAGGGAAGCCCTGATTTCAATTTTTTAAACAATTGCTGATGGTTGTTTTATGGCCCAAGATAGGGTCTACACCTTGGCATCTGTTTCACGGACACTTAAAAAGATTGTATATTCTGCTGTTGGTAAGTGTTCTATAAATATGTAATAGATCCTGTTGGTTAATGGTATTAAGTTCTTCTGTATCCTTGATGATTTTCTGTCTAGTTGATCTATCAATTACTGAAAGTGGAGTTTGAAGTCTCCAACTATAACTGTGGACGTGTCTATTTCTCCTTCCAACTCTAGCAGTTTTTATTTCACATATTTTGCAGCTCCATTTTTGGGTGCAAATACATTTAGAATTGATATTGCATATTGCTTCTTGATGTACTGATCCCTTTGTCATTATGTAAAACTCCTGTCTATCTCTTATAATTGTTTTTGTTTGGAAGACTATTTTACCTGATGTTAATTTAGCCACTCTTGTTTTATTTAATTAATATATGCGAGTATATATTGTTCTAACCTTTTACTTCAGCCTACCTTTATCACTAGAGTTTAAGTGATTTCATCTGGATTGCATATTGGTGGGTCATCTTTTCTTTACCCACTGTGCCAATATCTGTACTATAATTATTTTACTTCAACTATCTACACTTAAGGTAATTATAAATATGTTATGGCTTAAGTCTGCCAATCTATTACTTTTGATTGTTTTCTCTGGTTCTGTTCCTGTGTTTTTCTTTTCTTGACTTCCTTTGGGTTGCTTGAAAAATTTTTAGGATTCTTTATTATAGTATTTTTTAGGACATCACTGTATAGTACATTCAGTGGTTATTTTAGGTAATACAATATACATACATAGCTTTTCACAATCTACTGATCTTGCTCTTTTACTACTTTAAGTAAAGCATAAACATTTTACTTCCGTTTATGTCCCTTTACCCTCCAAACTTTGGAAATATAACTATATGAACTATTTCCTCCACACCCATTAAGCACCATATCAGGTGGTGGTACAACTTTTACTTCAACAATAAAACATGATTTAAGAAGCTAATGGGAAGGTGAGTCTATTATACTTATCCTTATTTTTTTCCATTTCAATGTTTTTTCCATTCTAAGGTTCCAAGCCTTTTTACTTTTTTTTTTTCGTTCTGTTATTTCTTTTCTGCTTAGACAACTTGTTTCAGCCACTCTTTAAGGGCAGGATTGCTAACAACAAATTAGCTTAGTTTTCCTTCATCTGAGAATGTTTTTATATGTCCTTAATTCCTTAAGCAATGTCTTTCTTGTCATGGGAATCTCATCTATTTGAATCCTCACATTTCAGGTCCTATTTATAATTGTTTGTTCTTGTCATATACTTAGTGCTAAATCAGTGTTCATTGCAATGAATCAATGTTCTTTCACTTTACCCATATAATCACTGCTTTACTCAAGGTTGTGATAATCTTTCTTCTGTATAAATTCTTTTTTCCTGGTTTGTCCAAATTAAGTACTAGAACATCCATTCTTTAATTCCCCTGTAAATATCAGTGTTTACACATTAATCAAATAGGTATCTGTTGAACACTTATGATATACTTTATCTAACACTTAGAGGGTTAGTTTTGAAGTAAAATAAAAAAAAAACTCATGCCTTTTATAATATTACACTGTAGCCAAGAAGAATGGAAAGAAACATGAAACAGCTTATTAAAAATGGATAGCAACATATACTTAAGTTCGAAAATCATAGGGACTCCTTCACTTTAAAGGCCTCTTTATATAAGAAATCTATTTTAAATTTCCACCTGCACATCCTAAGGTCAAAATTACTATGAGAGTACTATACACATAAGAAAGCTATTTTATCTAAATCAAAGTTCATTCTCATTATAATTTTATAAAACTCTTCCAAAATCAAGGAGCTCAGGGAGACACATGTCGAGTCCCAAGATTCATTTAAGATATAAAATATGACACCCAAATGACACAACTAGTTAATAAAACCAACAAACCAAAACCCCACAGATCCTGGCTACTAATCTTTTTTGTTGTTTCTATCCAATCATCATTTTATGATCCTATTTCTCAGCCAATCTCCTTCATTCCTCTGAAGTACATCTGGTTAAAGGCTTTTCCTCTAATCACTGTAAGAAGTAAAAATTATAAAATAACTATTACTCTAAGTTTGTGTAGAATACTGTCACATTTTACAGAATTTGAACAATGTACTTACAATTCCCCGCAAATTGTGTCCAGAGCTAATTTTTTCCCTATTACTTTCTCCTTTTATTTCTTTCTTACTAATTGGAAGAGAAGGCAACACCCCCTTCCCATTTGGAATTCCAATACTCTCCATCCCACTAATAGCTCTGGCATTTGCTATATCACATTCTGCCCTAATTAAGTGGAGCACCAAGAGTAACATTGTCTTGCTTTATGTGGTCAGTGTATTATCAACTGCTCTTCTGCATGAGGTGATTTGTCAGGATGCTAGAGGCAAGCCTTTTTCCTCCCAGGTATCCACCCTCTCTTCTGCTTTTTTTTTTTTTTCTTTAAGGGGCCATCATGTAGGTTTTCCCCTTCCTGGCTGTACCACTAAGCATCTTCAAAACTGGACCAGTGTTGATTGGTTTTCTCTGACAGTTTCAAGCTGAGAACTCTTACATTCCAAACTTAACTGGCATTATTCTTTCACTTACATCTGGTCTCTGTGCCCTCCAATGTAATAACTAACCTAACTAATTATTTCCACTAATAGTGGGGAGATTGTTGAGTCACAGATAATATCACTCCCAGGTAATATCAGCCAAGGTATTTGTAGGCATTCTTCTGTAGATGAAGTGATCACCCATCTTTTTTCAAACCTAAGAAATGACACCAAGGTTGGCAACTCAAATTTTGTAAATATGAGTAGTAATGCCATTGTAGGCTAGGTATTTGTTACAAATGGGCCTTTTAAGTATCTCTCAAATCACACTATGTATATAATACCAATTATTCCAACATTTTGGACAGCCTTGCATTAAAAAAGGCAATTCATTTTGACTAACAATCCTTTTTAAGCTTGAAATCTCTTAAAAAATAATCCAAAAATCTCTGGTAAATATTTAATTGCCTTAGGTCTCAAGTGTTGGCTTATTAATTAAATCTGAATAAAAGTGCCACATTAAAGGCATTTATTCTTTGCAAATGGTTAACAAAAAATTTCCTAACAACCACACTTTCCCTAATACACGATAAGAACATAGTAATCTATCTTAGGTTCACAGTAAGCACTTTATATTTCGAGTTGAACCTGTGCATTCAAGTATCATATGGGAACAAACAGCAGCTGGGGGTCACAATCACGTATGTCACCTAGATGAAAACAATTGACTTTTTCCCCCTAATCTTTCAGTATTTCAATGAAGCTCAAAATGCTAACCTGAAGAGACATGTATGCATTTTGGTAGAAGAGAACTTTCAGTTCATTCTTTCAAACTTTCTTGGAATTGAAAAGAGCTCTTTTGTGATAGAGAACGGCAATTCAGGTCAAAGAAATAATAATAACCTCAAATAAAAGAGCAAATTTACCACTAGCTATAAGCACTGTTTACTTAACCGTTATCTTACATTTAATAGATAAAATTTATAAATGACAAAATTGCCCTTACTTTCAGATCATGGATAAAAATTATAGTCATTATATATACAAAATTATATATATATATATATATATATATATATATATATATATATATATATATACATATAATTTTGACCAAGAGGGAATTCCTCTTGTGTATATTTTATGTGGTTGTAGTAACTCTAGACTATTATTTCTGTTTTTGATGATAAATGAAAATATCAGATACCCCAAATCTTTTTTGCAACCTACAGCCATTAGTTTATTGTAGCAAGCTTTACAATTGTGCACTGGGTCATTTACCTGCAGACAATTTACTTTTTGGGTTCACTACTGTTTCTCTTTTTCCCTTTCCTTCTTCCTTTGAGCCGAGTTGCTAATGATTCATGAAAGGAAGAAAAGTAAAAATTCACAGGGAAATAAGTTAATGCAATAACATTTGTGTTTTCTTCCAAATGCTCAAAGTGATAGCCTGTATATGCTTTCTGAAATCTAAAGCAGCATCTCACAAACAAAAGACATTTTTAATCCCTCTTCACAAATGGATTTTTCCTCCATCTTTTTATTTTTAAATAATCACAAAGATAACACATTTTGGAGAATAAGCTAAGAGAGAGTGGCCAAAAACCTAAGACAAAATACATGAAAAAATGTCTACATGGACCACATCCTTTAGTTAAAATCCATACTAAGTCAAAAGATCACCTTTCATTTTGCCTTATAAATATGTTCAGCATTTAAATTCATAAGATTTCTCACCAATGTGACATTGGGGACATGATTCCCTATCAAAAGTGTTACTTCTATGAGGCAGCCAATTTATTTTTCATAACAGTGATGTATGTGACAAATCAGACATTTGCTTTTCATTTAAAAAAGTCAGAGTCTGGATACTCAGCTTCAATTGTTTTGCTGTAGGAACCACAAAATATATACTTCTTGTTGTATTTTTGCAAGGACATAGGCACAGTGACAGCACAATAACTCCATGCATGGCTTAGCTACCCACAAGTGGAGATGGATCCATCTAGTCATTGAGTAACAGATCCTTTTGTGCCAAGAATTCGCTCTTTAAACATAGAATCAAAAGATGTTACAAAAAATGAGGGCCTAAGCTTTTACATCATTTTGCTACATAAAGATAGAATCAGAGGATATTAAAAAGAAAAACAAGGAACTGACCTTTCAGATCATCTCTTTCAAACCTTTCTATCTATGGATGAGAAAACTAAGGCTATAAAGAAAAGGACAGCCCACAATAGAGAAGAGTTAGTAACTGAGCTGAGACAAAATCTCTGAATGCCAGTCCAATGCTCTTTTAACCTTTTAGGAGCTTCTAAAGGCCATGATCCTTTAAGGAATCGGGTGGCTCCAGGTTTCTGCACTTACTGCACACCTTTTAAAATAGTCCCTGTGTAAATAAACTCTGCTCAAACTACTTTGAGTGTGCTCTCTGTTTTCTATTAGGACCCTACGGATATACTATCTCTTAGTCATAACACAAACTTTCTGAGCTTCAATTTTTCATCTGTAAAAACAGAGGTGATGAAAATATAGACCTCACAGAAATGAGATGAAAATTGAATGAGATAATGTATGCAAATCACTTAACAAAGTGCCTGACACATAGTAAACAATTAATGTTAATTACCACTAGTGTGTGTACTAGGTCTTACTCTTCTCCATTATTAAAGGTGTATAGGGAATTTTGATATCTAGCATATTTAGGAGATAGAATGTTGTGGGAATCTCAGTAGCTACTTGAGAAAATTATCCTATTATGCATTTACCAATTTCAATTAATAAATAGATACAGAGGATCTAATTTTAAGGTATCCCCATCTTTTATACCCAAACGTTCCCCAAATAAAAACTATTAGTAACTAATCCAAAAATCTCATAATATTACCATTTTCTATCTTTTATCATAAGTGAGGTCATAACTTAAAGATCTGTATCTCGGGTTTCCCTGGTGCGCAGTGGTTGAGAGTCCGCCTGCCGAAGCAGGGGACGCGGGTTCATGCCCCGGTCCGGGAAGATCCCACATGCCGCAGAGCGGCTAAGCCCCTGAGCCATGGCCGCTGAGCCTGCGCGTCCGGAGCCTGTGCTACGCAACGGGAGAGGTCACAGCAGTGAGAGGGCCGCGTACCGCAAAAAAAAAAAAAAAAAAAAAAAAAAAATCTGTATCTCACATTTGATACATATTTTTGGAAAGAAACAAGTTTCTTAAGGGACACAATAGGCATCACGGGATTCTGAGGCTAACCAATACCATCAACGGGATCACTTATCATCATACAATTGATATATACAAGGGGAACTGAAATGTTTTAATCATAATGCCAAATAAACTTTCTTTTGCATTATTTAGAGGTTTAATATGGACTATGTATATATATACTAAATCCAGTTCTTTCACGAGATTCAAATATCTGTTTAAGGGAGTTCTTTTCTTTCAATCAAAGGTTGACATAAATATAGCAGAATTGGTTTACATTCTGTTTACCTGGAACTTTTAATGATGATTTAGAACACATAACTTTTCTCCCTATTTGTTCAGTGAACCTTCAGAAGCAGAAAGAAATAGGTCCTCAAGAGCACAGTGGTTCCCTTAGGGTGAACTAGAGTTAAAATATGAGTTTGAAGTAACTCCCAGTTAGAGAAGAGTGGCATGAAAATAATAAGATTAAATTAATTTAGCTTTTATCAGCATCTGTGGGAGACTATGCTTACAGGATGCCCAGGGATGAAATAACATTGGTGTCTGCTAGTCATATGCTGGAATCTTGGCAGACAGTCATAGCAGTGCTTATACAGACCTTAAGAGTACACAGTTTTTACTTCTTCTCTCGCTTTCGTAAGCATTAGGGTTTTTTTTTCTCTCTATGCCCAATTAGAAAATAATTGTTAAGAAGATTTTTTTTTTAGTTTTTCACATATTTTGTTCCTCGCCAAGGCCCCACAAAGTAGTTGTAAAATTTTAATAATCTATCTTTAATTCTTTAATCTTATGGAAAAACAGCAAGGAATTTTGAGCAAGTATCACCCTCATTAAGAATCAAGGGACAATCTACTCTGAATATCTAAATAAATGTTAAAGCCATTAATATCAAGATCCCAATGACAATTAATTTCACTTTAAAGAAGAGACATCAGGAATATTTTAGAAAACTATCAGGACAAAGCTAGACAAGTTCAGGGCTAAACAAGATAAGTCACAAGGTGAAAGGTAATGCTCAGAGTTTCCATAACAAAGTTCCAAAGGTGTAAATGTTTTCTTGGGGGAATGCTGGATGAGAAAGAAGAGACAGATACAACATTTACCATATGTCTCTAGGTAGCAAGATATTTTGGAACATGTCAGACAAATATGAGCTCAGCTGAGCTCTTACAAGAATATTACTATGGATTAAGTACTTAGGGTTTCCAAGTTCAGTTCCCTTATTTCTATGATATGATACAAACCCACTTAAGGGGTTGTTGTTAGCATCCATTTGTTCATCACTTATTCATCCATTTAAAAATATTTCTTGTTTCTTATGTGGCAAGCTCTGCTCTAAGTACTATGGATTCAGTAGTAGAAAACCATGGTTTCAAATTTTGGGAGCTTATAATCCATGGAAGACAGATACACCAACACACATCAAAATAATGTGTGGTAAGTATTACAATAAGGGAAATATAGAAGCTATGATTACATGTAGCAGATGGAAGCCTCACGGGAAAAATGAAGAATATTAGGTGATACATATAAAAAGATTTTGCAATAAACCAGTAACTATATTGTATCAAAAAAGTGAATAGGAAGTGGTCTGGTAAACATACCAAAATGGTTAAGACAGAAGCAGCAACTTTAGCCAAGGCACGTACTTTTGGGGATCTATAAAATATAGAAGCAGGCCTTAGGGTAAGATGAGATTGGAAAAGTAACTGGGAAAATACCTTTAATGGTATAAATGTCAGGCTAATAACTTTGGACTTCAGTCTATATGTCCTGTTTATGGTATGCCAAGGAGAACTTAAAATCATAGTGCAGAGAGTATGGTATATCTTCCTAGAAAATTAACTTACTAGAAGGTATATAAAAATCTACAAGAGACACATTGAAGAATATTACATGATATTCACATGACTTATAAAGAAAAATATGAAGTAGATAAATTTCTGACTGCTGGTAGCAACTTCAGCATCCAAATTTATTCACCTCTATAATTAGGAGATCTTAGGAATAGTTATTTACTCATTTACTGGCAGGGAATCATGGAAAATTTTAGCCAAGCAATGTCATGCTCACAGTACCTAGCAAGACTGCAATTTATTAACATAAAGAGGTTAATTTTCTACCAAATTTCCTTAGTAAAAATTTAGATTTTAATGTTTATTTTTCTAACTAAGAAATTACTTTTAGTCTCACTCCATGTATATATAAAATTCTGAGGAAAGTGACACACAAAAGAGATAAATCTATGTTTCAGTGGTGGTACCTGGCAGAATTTTTGGCATTCAGATATCTGCCAAGGAATGATGGGCCAGGTCAACAGTTCATGGTTATACTCCTAGAGAGGAAATCTGCATCCTCAGTTTCAAATGAGAAAATATTCTGCTACCTAATAAGGGATGTTTAAGTTAACTCCAAGGCAGTGATAGATAGACAGATACATAGATAGATAGAGTAAATAAAAGTTTTTCAGAAAGATTCATTTCCTTAAATTTGCTATAATAAAGTATTACTTGACTGAAAATAATGGGAAATTTTTAGTGTGGTAAATCTAATGAATGCAGGTGCCTTTTGAATAGTCTAATTTCTTCAAGGCTCCAAGAGAAGACAAGGAGGAGGTACAACATCAAGCTGTGACAGCCAATCTCTCCAGATACCTAGGGTAATGCCAAGAAATCCAGGAGTGCATCTTTCAGCCTGCTCTGCTAGAATTCAAGATGCCATACAAGCATTCAAGGGCTAGATATAGCTTGCCTTCAGAAGACAGTGAGCAGGAAATAACATGGACACTACCTCCTTAAAGGGTGTTTGTCTATATTCACATACAAATTTCTTTTAATCACATGGTATTGATTTATCTTTCATTATTTTGTTATAAAATTAAAATAAAGATACTGAAATAAAAGAAAATGGACTTTTTCCAAATAAAATCTATATTTGTCAAAGTATTAAAACTAATAAATGTAATGAGTATAATTAAATAAATAATCACCATTTTGACTTTTTGAGAAAACACAATTATTTTACAGACCTTTCATGGGAATATTGTTTTCATGAAATACGTTTATGTTTGTAGTTGTGGGATCTATGTAGCAAGACAAATTTTTACATGGACTCTAACAGTGTATATGCACATACATAGAATAAGATATAGTTTGCAAATAGTCCAGTTGTTTCTTTCCCTAGTTTTTTTTCTCCACAAAAGTTCCTTTACTCATTGAACTAGCATCATTCATCAAATCAAATTTGGCCGCTGAGTTATCAAAGTCTTTTGAAACCCATAGCACAGAAAATCTTGAGAACCAAGTCATTTTATTTTCAAGAGCGGAGGTATTTTACAACACAATAAGCTGAGTCTGGACAGAAAACGTATACACTAAATGTTAGATTTGAAACAGATAAAGACGACTCAAACTATGCTATCTTCACAGCTTAGGTAAAGCTTGTGGGAGCTGAACAAAGAGTTCCTGGGAGAGGGCCTGGTATCATTTCATCCCAGAATGATGAATACATCACACAGGTCTGGGGGGGGTATCTGAGAGCAAAGAGTTGTGATTCACTCTCTGGGTGAACTCCAAGAAAGAAGCAGGTGTCACAGTAAATTTTTTCATTCTTGCCTGGCATAATATTTCTGGATTATAATGACAGTAGGGCACATATAAAGGAAGAGTGCCTGAGATCAAACAGCATCTATGGCCACAGAGAACATTCCTAAATTATCTGTGCCATCAAAGGGGGTGGCACAGAAATGTCTAAGAGAAGATTCATTTTGCCCATCAACAAAGTAGCATTACAGTAAGGTCCCCATCTCTCTCTCTTTTTTTTTTTTTTTTGCAGTACGCGGGCCTCTCACTGTTGTGGCCTCTCCCATTGAGGAGCACAGGCTCCGGACGCACAGGCCCAGCGGCCATGGCTCACTGGCCCAGCCGCTCCGCGGCACGTGGGATCCTCCCAGACCGGGGCACGAACCCGTGTCCCCTGCATCGGCAGGCGGACTCTCAACCACTGCGCCACCAGGGAAGCCCCCATCTCTCTTACTAGTGATCACCCTCCCCCATAACCCATGGCCAACACCTGGGGATAACAGAAGACCAAACAGATAAATGAATTGCAATTCACCTGGAAGTGACTAGACTAAATTTTCTGTCAGGTGAAAGGACCCTGAAATAGAGATTGTTACATTTTAGAAACATTTCTTTAGCATAAATCGTTTGTTGCTCTAGCAAATTTTGCTATATATACAGATAGAAACTTGAAGAAACACAATGGTTGTTCCAATTTTCCCTTTGCTCTAGCAATTGCCTAAGCTATACCTGTTTATAAAAATTCTCTTCCTTCTTGTTTGACCCTATCAAAACTCCTATTCACCTCTGCTCAGGAGCATATACTGTGAAGTGACTATAATAATACGATGAAAGTAATTCACACCAATTTATGGTAAGGCTGAATCTGAGAAAAAGATAAAGAGAATGGTGGGTTTCAGAGCAGTGGATCTACATACTTTGGATGTCCAAATGGAAATATATGTAACTAAAGTTGCAGTTTATAGTCTCTTTCATTTGCCATACCCACGCTCACACCTACAGGATATAAAGAATCGTGCTGCCTTCAACTATGAAAATGGCTCTCATCTCATATAAAATAGTTATTGCTTCATAAATTTGAATTAGAATAATGTATGCTGAACATGTATAACATTATGCTAGAACTTATCAAACACATGATTATTCCCCTAGATCAAAAAAAAAATACAACTACTATCTTAAAATCATTCCCCAGGTACAGATGGGTGATCTGAATATATGAATATCTGAGATGTCATCTTCTTATCTGTAAAGAAAGAATAATAAGGATAATAACAATACCCACTTAAATAGATTTTTTTTGAGGCTTAAATTAGATCAAGTTAGAGAAACAAGCTCAAAAACCTTGGATCTCTACCCATGGACATGTCTGTCTCAGGCTTAGAAATGTCAAATCTATTTACAGTTTTAAACTTTTTTATTTATTTATTTTTGGCTGTGTTGGGTCTTCGTTGCTGTGTGCGGGCTTTCTCTAGTTGCAGTGAGTGGGGGCTACTCTTCCTTGTGATGCGTGGGCTTCTCATCACAGTGGCTTTTCTTGTGGCAGAGCACCGGCTCTAGGCACGCGGGCTTCAGTAGTTGTGGCACGTGGGCTCAGCAGTGGTGGCTCATGGGCTGTGGAGCACAGGCTCAGTAGTTGTGGCGCACAGGCTTAGTTGCTCCACAGCATGTGTGATCTTCCCGGACCAGGGCTCGAACCTGTGTCCCCTGCATTGGCAGGCGGATTCTTAACCACTGCGCCACCAGGGAAGCCCCTCTATTTACATTTTTAATGGACTGGATATACAAATAGGATAAAGTAGGAGAAATAAGGGCTGTACAGTCTCTATATATTGTGAGAAACTAGCTATAGCCTGTGACATGTGATTTTGATGATGTAAATTCCTACGTGAGAAGAGGTAGATTGTTAAAATATATCCAAGAAGAGCAATTTAAGAAAATGTGAAGGATATTCAGAGGATTTGAAAAAGAAGAAGAAGAAATAAAGAAAGCCTTTGGACTTTCAAGGTATTTATATTGATTTTTCTATCACACAAAAAAAATACCATCACAGTACTCAACTTTTACAGATTAGAAATCACTCCTTGTTTTGATTTTGTGAAGCATTGTGGTATTAATCTGTTTCCTTTTTGCCCATCCCAGGCCCAGAATCTGGAGGGATGGGCCACCACTTTGGTACTTCATTCCAAAATTTCTACAGAACTCAGCCTGGAAATGGTTGAATGAAGTAATTAATAGTAAAAGCTGTAAACTTGCAGGTATTTCAAGAAGAAACATAACCCTGCATTCATGACTTGCTTTACCATATTCTCCTTCATCTTCTCCCCTCATCTCAGTTGTTAGGGATACTTTAAAAGTTTACAAACACTGTGCGGTACTAGAAAAAAAAAACAAACATGTATGTGGAAGTTAAAACTCTGGCTCCAACATTTTGTAGCTCTATTATCTTGGTGAGTTATCTTCCTACTCTTACTGTCAATTTCCTAAAGTGTAAAATGGGAAAAATAATACTTCATATGTGAAAATAAATATAGCTTTTAATTTAGTACCAGGAACAGAATGGATGATCGGGTTTTTTGAAATGAATAAACAATATTAACTAAAATTTATTTGGCATTTGTCACATAATAGGACTCCATAAATGTTAATGAAATAAATGGAAGAATGAGTGAACACATCAGTAAACTAACAAACATAGAGGAAGGTTTCCAGTGGTATGTCATGGAGTTCTCTCTTTGGCCAGTTGTTGTTTTTGCCTCAGTTGCTTATACAGGAGAGAAGGCATGCTCAGACTACAGGCTTTCAGAACTTCTTTGTAACCATGTATGTGGCTTTTAAGCTGCTAAACGTTACAAAGAACATCTTAGATTCTTTTGGTCATGACTGTTTTATAATGTCTTTCATATAATGTTCTAAAATATTTCGCTGAATTTTATTTACTATTTTATATGTATTCCTTAAACATAGAACTGACTACTAGTAAAATTAAGGAACGGTACCAATAAAAATGACTACTTTACTCAAGGTTTACAAGTTTTACCAAGTCTGCAAGTTTACTCACGGTTTACAAGTGCTGTATATAATTAACTCGTCTCATACATAAGACAAAGAAAATAAATGTTTTTATTAGAAATATGAGATGTGCACATAGGTGACACTCATCTCCTAATATCAATTTTAAGGCAAGTCTTAGTGCCTTACTATGTACATGAAATGTGCTACTGTGAAACATGTATAATATTAAGGAAGGCTGTATCTGTGGAGAATAGTTTTCTCACAGCTATCATGAGATAAATGAGTCTGTAGCAAGATTGTAGTAAAGGAGACATTTTTTCATAGTCCTCTATAACAAATATGTAGGTGAAGAGAATATACTAATCATAATGAGCACTGCTCTGTTCCCCAAAAAATCCATTTCCTTAATTAAAAATTTCTTAAAGTTCATATATTTTTTTAAAAGTAGCTCCAGTATTAAAAGAGCGATCACTTCCACATTGGATAAGTTCTCAATGCTGTGCCTGAGGCAGCTGCCAAAACTTACACAGCTGTCACAGAAATCTGAGGACTCAGGGAGCCCATGGCACCAGAGAGTCCACCTTTTAGATGGAATGTCAAATCAGGCCAGAGCATATGACTTAAATATTCGTGGGTCACAGAGGAACATCTGTGTCTGCAGGGGTGGAGGTGTAGGGGGGTGTACATGTGCACATGTACACTTTGCTACTCAGGAAGCATTTGATTGACAATTATTGTCACAATTAACTTTGCTATGCACCTTTGAATATATACTTAAATTGAAAACGCTTTCCAGTGTCCTAAATTAATGTACGAAGCCATGGAGTACTATCCTTCCAGCTAAGTTGAGTCTGCATAAGAAACCTATTATAAGACTCATATCTTGGTTATAGACTGAGCCGGTTTTCCGACTTAGAAAATAATCTCATATGTTGGGGATCTAAAATGACATGGTCACTAAAGCACAGACACAGATGCCAAGAATCTAGCCAGCAAGCTGACATATTGTATCACAAACTATTCATAAATTAAGTTTTTCATTATTTTAAATAGCAGGTTGATTAAAGTTGAAAATTCCATTATGTTAACTCTTACATTCACAGCATTTAGATCTGCAAGTAACTTTGGTGGTTACCCCCAATATCTGTTCCATCTTTTCTCGTGTTCATTCATTCATTTATCTTAGAAGCAAAACAACTGTTCTCTTATTTTCTAAAATTCATGGGAATAATTCAATATTTATTAACTCAAAAATTTCTTGCTACAAACAATGCAAGCAACCTAAGTGTCCATCGACACATAAAATGGACAAAGAAGGTGTGGTGTGTGTGTGTGTGTATACACACACACACATATGTACATACAATGGCACATTACACAGCCATAAAAAAGAACGAAATTCTGCCATTTGCAACTACATGGATGTACCCAGAGGTTAATTGTGCTTAGTGAAATAAGTCAGAGAAAGACAAACACTCTATTTTATCACTTATGTGTGAAATCTAAAAAAGTAAAACAAATGGATGAATATAACAAAACAGAAACAGACTCATAGTGAACAAACTAGTGGTTACCAGTGGGGAGAGGGAACAGGGGAGGGGCAAGATAGGGGTAGGGGATTAAGAAATACAAACTACTACTATTTATAAGTAACTAAGAAACGAGGATACATTGAATCACACAGGGAAATATAGCCACTATTTTGTAATAACTTAAAATGGAATCTACAAAACTCTTGAATCACTTTGTTGTACATCTGAAACTAATATTGTAAATCAACTATACTTCAATAAAAAAAATATTGAGGGGGCTTCCCTGGTGGCGCAGTGGTTGAGAGTCCGCCTGCCGATGCAGGGGACACGGGTTCTTGCTCCGGTCCAGGAAGATCCCACATGCCGCGGAGTGGCTGGGCCTGTGAGCCATGGCCGCTGAGCCTGCAGGTCCGGAGCCTGTGCTCCGCAACGGGAGAGGCCACAACAGTGAGAGGCCCGCGTACCACACATACACAAAAAAATTTATTGAGGACTTCCATGGTGGCGCAGTGGATAAAGAGTCTGCCTGCCAACGCAGGGGACACGGGTTCGATCCCTGGTCCAGGAAGCTCCCACATGCCTCAAAGCAACTAAGCCCACATGCCACAACTACTGAGCCCACCTGCCACAACTAAGACCCGGTGCAACCAAATAAATAAATAACTAAATTAAAAAAAATTACTGACATACCTCTCTTTTTCCCTAAAGCCTATTAAAATAAGAACAATACTTTCATCAAGTTGATGTTTAGAAATGTTAATTCTTCAAAAATATGTAATAATTCACACTTCATAAGGTTGTGATATAGAAACCGGATACAGCAGCTGGCATGCAATAGATAGCAAAAACTTGATTTTTTTTTTAACTGAGGTAACACTGGTTTACAACATTATATAAGTTTCATGTGTACAACATTGTATTTCTAATTCTGTATATACTACAGTATGCCCACCACCAAAAATTTACTTTCCATCTGTCACCATACAGGTGACCACCTCTACCCATTTATGACAGATCTCAAGATGGCTCCGATTCAAAGAATCACACATTTTGAGCCAATGATCACTATTAATCTATTTCAGAAAAACAACATACAAGCTGATATTATAACCCTAACTTTATGAGTAAAAGTTACAATTACTTTTTCCATGTTTATATTAGGTTAGGCCTCTAATTTGAGGGTTTCTCTCACCATGCACAGAGTAACAGCGTTGTAATGAGCTTTAGTTCTAGCCTGGGGAATCCTGTTATTTTTGTCCTGGGCAACTCCTGAAAACAGTTGTGCCAATATCGCAGTTGTTTTGGATGCAACATTTACAGTTGGAGAAAGATCAAAGTCAACACCTTGAATGGAGACCAGAATCTGATAGATAACTGATCTGGATATAATTCACAGGTGTTGCATGCTCAGTGCTTTTGGCCCTTCTGTCTGTTCTGCATCAGACTGATTTTCATTAGTTAGCACTTCAGTCAGTTCATGCTAATCCAATATTCCCAACTGGACACTGCCATCATATGACCCAACTCTCTGGCTTAAGTAATCAAAACCAACATGTTTAGGGAATACATCATTAAGTGGCTATATGTGCCTAGCAAAGGACACAAACTGTCTTAGCCTTTTTTTTTTTAACAATGCAAAGAATTCAGGACATCCTATATGCAACACAAATTTTCAATCATGGTATCACAGAACCTTGCACAGGGATATACTCTATGTCCACTAAATGGTATTTTACACTGTGTTTGAACCTAGGCCTAATTCCAAAGCTTAAACAACATCAAATTTCAGAAAATAAAGATAAAAAGATATCGCTGTACTTAAGGGTTCAGGGTCAGTGTAGAACAAGAATGTGAAAAAAGCACATATATTCATACCTATCTAATGTATGTAAAATAAAAGGTAATTGCTGATGTAGACCATCAAACAAAGAGTCATCATGGTTCAAAGGAAAGCAAAAGGCCATAACATCGGTCTGGACAAGGTGAGAGGAAAATAGATTTCATGTAAGAGGTTGTATTTATCGTGGACTTGAATAAGGGATGCTCATTTCAAAAAGCTGGTAAAGAGAAAACTCTGAAAATCTACTCTGAGAGAACACCAATACACATAAAAACACTGAAATAGGGGCTTCCCTGGTGGCGCAGTGGTTGAGAGTCCGCCTGCTGATGCAGGGGACACGGGTTCGTGCCCTGGTCCGGGAAGATCCCGCATGCCGCGGAGCGGCTGGGTCCGTGGGCCATGGCCGCTGGGCCTGCGCGTCCTGAGCCTGTGCTCCGCAACGGGAGAGGCCACAACAGTGAGAGGCCTGCGTACCGCAAAAAAAAAAAAAAAAAAAAAAAAAAACACTGAAATATTAACCTATTATAGTGCACTGCAGAGGTGTGGATGTAATTCATTTCAAATAGAACAGAGAGAAAGTTTCAGGAAGAGTCCAGAGGCATAAAGTTGGAAACTCATTTTGACGTCAAGATACTAAATCCTGAAGCGAAACAATTTTATTGAATACTACAGGCAATAGGGAGTTATTGAAGTCTGCTGAACAAAAGGTTGACATGATAGATCTACCCTTTGGAAAGACAACTTTAATTCCAGTGAATATAATCAATAGGAATGGAAGATTACTCAGGAAAGTATCTATGTGACTATGTAAGAGGCTTTGAAGGATACTGAGGACATAATACAGGTTGATGACATTGATTATGGTAAGGGAGGAAGAACACAGGGCAAAATTAAGGCAAATTCTATGGACTCTGCAAGTGAATTGGAGGCTGCAAGCAGAGATGCAGGGAAATTAAGATATGAAGGGGCCCATGGGCCACCATCTCTAATCCTGACACATCACTGAGTAATAAGCGTTACTTCTTCTGATTATAATAATGATTAACTCTGTCATATCTCCCAGAAATTCTGAAATATATGAGGCCCTGTGAGAAAGAAAGGAGGGAGGAAAGAAGTATCTCCCATTTCTCTTCCCTCAGACACACATACTACTTTTTAGGCTGTTGGACAGACATACACACTGAAAAACTGTCAGGGAACAAAAAAATAAAAGGCATATTGATATGATACAATTTTCAAGTAGTTATAATGGCTACAAAAGAATTCACAACCAAAAATGCCTGGAAATATAAATATTGGAAATACAAAAAGAGATCATGACATGTATACTCCCAGTAACATGACATCGTGCACATGGTCAATGTGAATAAAAAATGTTAGATGAAGATGACAAATGAATTGTCATTATCATGTGAGTTATACCAAATTCTATGAAAATTATATGAGTTTAATGATGCTAGGAGAAATACATAAACATTATATATGTCATAAATTACATATACTGCCCAAGTACTCTTTAATGCATCCTAACATCTGCACCTCCATGCCTCTCTTTATTTCTCTAATGGTGAAAGAATAACTGTGCCCTTACCAGAAAGACAGTCATGAATATAAACTTATTTTGGTGAAAGATGATAAGTTCAGTTTTGGCTACAGTTTCATGAACTACTTGGGAAACCTAGAAGAAACAACCACTAGGAAACATGAAGATAGAGTTGTAAAGGATGTCAGAGATTTCAACTAGTTTATAGAGAAAAGTGGAATAAACCACTGTGTAAAACTGGAAAGTGAAAAAGAATTCACAGGCCACAACACTTGGTTGAAAAGATGTAAGACTCAACACCAGCTTGAGAATAAAAGCTCCTGGAGATAATTTTGAATACTGATTCCATAACTCTTGACCTTGATTCTATAATTCTTGTTATCAAACGTACCTGGATTCGCCTCATGTGATTTGGTGGCAAAACATAATTCCAAGTAGCTTCTGATGGACATGGCACAATACAGTCTGGCTGTTTAGAAAACACTCCTTGATAAAAAGCAGTGATCAGGAGGAAACCATGCAAAAGAGGTCATGTCCTGATTGAAGAGTTACAGGGTAACATTTACTGGCATCTTTCTCATTCGAGAACTGAATTATTGTCACACACAAAAAACCAAACCTCAGTTTGGCAATTAAAGTTCTATGTACACCAGCAGTTCACAGCTAACAGTCTAATGAGCAGAATATCAGTACTTAAAATGTGCAAGTCACAAATAAGACAGGGATCATTTAAGAATTAGTGATCCTGGGACTTCCCTGGTGGCACAGTGGTTAAGAATCCACCTGCCAATGCAGGGGACATGGGTTTGAGCCCTGGTCTGGGAAGATCCCACGTGCCACAGAGCAACTAAGCCCGTGTGCCACAACTACTGAAGCCGCGTGCCTAGAGCCCATACTCCGCAACAAGAGAGGCCTCCACGATGAGAAGCCCACGCACCACAACTAGAGAAAGCTCGCATGCAGCAATGAAGACCTGATGCAGCCAAAAATTTAAATAAGAATTAGTGATCCTGAAATGGAAACCAAGGATCCTCAATTGCATGTGTAGACTTTTTTTTAATCGCGAAAGATTTAATATCACTTAAAGGAATAAGGTTGGAGGTAAGGTTCATATGGGAAACTGAGAGCAGCTCTGCATAAACAAGAATACTGGAGAACACGGTGGGAAGAGAAATATAATAACAAAATATGATACACAAATCTGTAGAGGGAGAAAAGTGATCATCCTAGACAAAAAAAAAAAAAAATTCTGTGCAAAAGCCCTGAGGTAGGCATATAATTCGTATAGTGGACAGAAGACTTGTCTGGATTGTGAGGAGGAAGGGGTACTTAAAAGGACATTCTTCCATCTAGTCACTCATTTATTTATTCAACATGTATTTATTGAATATATCTCAAGTGCCAGAGACTGTTTTAGCACTGTGGTTATCGCAGTGAACAAAAATTTCATACTCCTGAGAAGCTTGCATTTGGGGGCAGGGAGTCATATTACAAATAAAAGTGTGAGAGCCAAGGAGAGAGAGTTATGTTAGAAAGGTCACAGAAAGCCTGTGTGGGGAGTGATCTGAATGAAATGAGAGAAGAAGTCATACACAAATCTGTGGAGGGAGAAAAGTGATCATCCTAGACAAAAAAAAATAAAAATAAAAATAAAAAATTCTGTGCAAAAGCCCTGAGGTAGGCATATGATTCGTATAGTCAGCCAAGAAACGTCAAGAAGGCCAATGAACTTGGAGGAGAGTGAGTCAAGGGGAAAATGGTGGGAGATGAGGTAGAACAGGAAGTCAAAGACCAGATAAGGTAAGCCTCACAGGTCAAGGTTAAGAATTTGCATTCTGTTTTAAGACCGACAAGAAGCCATTAGACAGGCATAATCTGATGTATGTTTTAAAGGAATCTCTCTGGCTGCTGTGTGGATAACAGGCTGAAGAGGGGTAAAACTAGGAGCAATAAAACTAGTTAGGAGGCTGGCTACTGCAGTTGCCCAAATGAGAGTGATGGAGGGTTGGACTAGGATGAGACAATGAACGAAACATCTAAGAAGAATGGTTCTCAAAGTGTAGTCCCTGGACCAGCAGTACCAGGTAACTGCTTACAAATGCAACATCTCCAGTCCTGCACCACCTAGTAACTCAGAGGCTCTGGGAGTGAGACCCATCAATCCCTGTGTTAATACACCCTGCAGGTGCATTGGATTGGACGCAAGTTAGAACATTACTGCTTTAGAAGCAAAGGCTCACCTAGTTCTGTTATGGGTTCTGAATAATTTCAGCACTTAGGTGTCTCTAAGTAAATTAAATTATAAATACTAGTGAAATGTTAAAAAAAATTCTACCTTAGAAGCCAGGAATTTGTTTATTCAATGAAAACACCTGGAGCAATATGAAATGGTTAAAAAAATTCAAATATGGTATGTGTCAACCCAAGTATACATTGTCCTTAGTACCCAAAGACTGAATTTCTTGCTCTAAATTCAGGCCACATTCTCATTCATTTCTAATACAGTATCAAGCTACTTAGTACAAGCTTTAATTTAAATTGTCAACACTCTTTCAAGAAACAAAAATATAGCTAAATTTAATGACCTCATTATCAGTGATAAACAATTACTTTGAAGATTTTTAGACAAGCCATGTCTGCAATATTTTTAAGACACTTGTTTTTACCAGTGATGGGCATCTACGTTAACAAAAACTGAAAACCTCAAAACAACATGAGTTGTATATAATGAATGGGTGCCACAGTCTACAATGTAAAATTGAGAAGTGCCTAAAAACCTGAATATTTTGAGTTGCTATTTTGGGCTGAAAGCATAATTAGTCATAACAGAGACTTGAAAGCAAGAAGATTCTAGAAAGCTAACTACCAAAAATAAATCCATTGGGGAAAGCCTCTCTGATTTGATGGTCTGCATTTCCACTTGTGATTATATTTAAAATACATTTCAGAAAATCACTTTGCTGGAAGCAGAAATTTGAAGGAACAGAATTAAAAATGATTAACCTTGAAACAAAACATTTAAAACATACACACATACATATGCATTTGTGTATCTATATATCTCTATATACGCATATATATCCATGAAAAATGACTATAGATATATGTGAGAAAGAAATTCTCCAACTTTCAAGCCTAGTTCACTAGGAACATTTTTTAACTGAATAAATAAAACATACCACGTAGTGACTAAAGACCATTCTAAAATTCATCAAATCATATTGAGAATTGAGGCCAAATGTTTTAGATGTCCACCGAAGATAGAATAAAATGGGACTAACACAGAGGCATGTATTTAAAACCATGAGGCATCTGAGATAACCAAATGGTGACTTTCATAAAAACTGCAGTGAATATTCTAAGCAAGAATGTCTGACTACATAGTGTGTTCAGAGCTGAGGACACACGCCAAAGGGCTTAAGCTGTTAGGGCAGTTTTGCTCCAGAGTTATATCACACAAAATATAATAATGCTATAAGTTCTGGATATTCAATGTACAGCATGGTAAGTATAGTTAATAATACAGTTATTGTATACCTGAAATTTGCTAACACAGTTGATCTTAAGTATTCTCATCACACAAAAGCTTTGTGACAAAAAATAAAAGCTTTGTGACTTTGTGAGGTGATAGGTATGTTAATTAGCTTGTATGTGGTAATCATTTCACAATGTATATGTATATATCAAAACACCAAGTTGAATACGTTTAATATAGGTAATTTTTATTTCTCAATTAAACCTCAATAAAGCTGGAAAAAATAAAAATCTCTATCACCTAAAAAAATATAATACTCCTCACTGAAGCTCAACACATTGGGATTAAATTACAACCCCAATGGATAGGGGACATATTGTCATACACCCCACTAACTTTACACTCAGGATACTGGCAACCCCACAGGACAAGAAGTTCACAGGAACAGCAGGGCTAATTTTGTATTATATCTATCTGGCAGAAGATATTGTTCAAAAGGTAGGATGGGCTCTCTTGATCACTCTGGTAATACATATTCACAGTACACCCAGAAGACAGGGCAACAGACTCAATGGCATAGAAGTTTCTGTTTACACATATAATTTATTAATTTAAAAAAAATTATACAATTTTTAGAGATTACTTTCCATTTACAGCTATTAAAAAATTATTGGCTATATTCCCCATGTTGTACAATACATCCTTAAGCCTACCTTATATCCAATAGTTTGTACTGCCTGCTCTCCCACCCCTATAATGCCCCTCCCCCTTCCCCACTGGTAACCACTAGTTTGTTCTCTATATCTGTGAGTCTGCTTTTTTCTTATATTCACTAGTTTGTTGTATTTTTTAGAGTCCACATATAAGTGATATCATAAAGTATTTATCTTTTTCTCACTGACTTATTTCACTTAGCATAATGCCCTCCAAGTCCACTCATGCTGCTGAAAATGGCAAAATTTTACTCTTTTTTATGGCTGAATAGTATTCCATTGTATATATGTACCACATTGTCTTTATCCATTCACCTGTTGATGGACAATTAGGTTGTTTCCATGTCTTGGTAACTGTAAATAATGCTATGAACACTGGGGTGTATGTATCTTTTTGAATTAGTGTTTTCATTTTTTTCAGATACATGTCCAGGAGTGGAATTGCTGGGTCATATGGTAGTTCTACTTTTAGTTTTTTGAGAAACATCCATACTGTTTTCCACAGTGGCTGCATCAATTTACATTCCCACCAACAGTGTACGAGGGTTCCCTTTTCTCCACATCCTTGCCAACATTTGTTATTTGTAGACTTTTTGGTGACAGCCATTCTCACAGCTGTGAGGTGATATCCCATTGTGGTTCTGAGTTGCATTTTCCTGATGATTAGTGACATTGAGCATCTTTTCATGTCCCTACTGGCCAACTGCATTTCTTTTTGGAAAAATGTCCACTCAGCTCTTCCGCTCATTTTTTAAATCAGGTTCTTTTTTTTTATGTCGAGTTGTATGACTTGTTTATATATGTTGAATTGCTTAAAATTAATTTTTATTGGAATATAGTTGCTTTACAATGTTGTGTTAGCTTCTACTGCACAGCAAAATGAATCAGCCATATACATATACATATACCCCTTCCCTTTTGGATTTCCCTCCCATTTAGGACACCACAGTGCATTAAGTAGAGTTCCCTGTGATAGGCAGTATGTTCCCATCAGTTGTCTATTTTATACATAGTGTCAGTAGTGTATATGTGTTTGTCACATCATTTGCAAATATTTTCTTCCATTCAGTAGGTCATCTTTTCATTTTGTCAATGATTTCCTTTGCTGTGCACAAGCTTTTACATACATATAATTTTCACAAGAAAGAACTAGAAGTCAGACAAACACAACAGCTACATGAATTCCATAGTTTGACCTTCATTTTTGGTATTATTATCTATTACTTCCTTTCACTGCTACTGTTCACCAACTCTCATTTACTCTTTTATGAGTCTCCTATATAGTTCATTTGCAAACATGGTCACAAGACATCTTCTCAATGCACAGGAGGGTCCAGAGTACAAGTAAAAGAGCTGACATAAGAAGTTATGCTTAACCTATCTGCAACCAACAGCAAATTACCATCAAAATGGGGACCCCCCCATAGCATGTCCACTTATGATATTGTTTTCCAGCAGAAAAAAAAATGCTGGGAAACCTCTAGGACTCAAATGGTCTACCACCTTCAATTTCTCAAAGAAGTGCCATACTTCATCATGATTTTAGATTGCTTTTCTGAAAGAACTTTGAAAATTCTCCACAATATACCAGATTAAATATAAACAGTCTGCTCTGGAATTTCACATCTTACATTAACTTTAGCTTATTTCAACATTTTATATGGGGGGATATATTCATATGGATATTTATATCTCACTCTCTACTCAAACTTTATTGATCACCATTCACTGAACATACTCAGAGCTCTGAACTTACTCGTCTCTCCATTCATGCTTCTCATGCAGTTAATAATGGCATTATGAATATATTTTGTGCAAAGCCTTGTGTTCAATATTTAAAGAAATTTAAAGGGAAGGAAATAACATTAAATAACAGCTAAGAATCACAAGGGAGTGATATTATAAAGACACTTTAAAAAGGATTAACTTATTTATTTTAGAGATAAGGAAATTCAGATTCAAACAGGTTATGTGTCAATATGTCATTAAGTTACTGGTCCATGGTCATACATTTAGAAAGTATTAGAATCAAGATTTGATATTAGGTCTGAGACTGAAGCCTCTGGATTCTTCCTCTTCTCCACACTGCCTATCTTATTCATTTAAAATAGTATGTGGTTATATACTCCAAAGTCTCAAGAGCAACAACTATCCCTATGGCTTTTGGTCAACCTATCCACCTAGCATGATACCTAGCACATAATATAGATGCAACTATTTTCTGTAATTTAACTGAAGATAAATCTGCTTAAGGAATTTAGTATCTTGTAAAGTACAACTAGTAGGTGAATGACAACAATAAAAAAGAGTGCTGGGCTTCCCTGGTGGCGCAGTGGTTGAGAGTCCGCCTGCCGATGCAGGGGACGCGGGTTCGAGCCCCGGTCCGGGAGGATCCCACATGCCACGGAGCGGCTGGGCCCGTGAGCCATGGCCGCTGAGCCTGCGCGTCCGGAGCCTGTGCTCTGCAACGGGAGAGGCCACAACAGTGAGAGGCCCGTGTAACGCAAAAAAAAAAAAAAAAAAAAAAAAAAAGAGTGCATGTTAAATGTCAAGAGAAATGCAAAGAGTCCAGTAAAGTAACAGAGAGGAAGTTTGAAATTAACTCTGACTTAGGGAATAGGTCACACAGATACAGGGTGCTGTTCATAGCCCATTCAGATGGCCTCTTACGAGCTCCGTGCGTCCATACCCCAGCACCTACACATGCTGCTGCTGAAGGCTCCCTTCTGCAACATTCTTAGGATTGTTCTTGGGCAATGGAGGAGGAGAGCTAAAAGTGCCAGGGTGTTTTACACACCCTACCTTCCTGGGAGGCCCCTAGCTAATGAGTGAATGATGTGAGAGGATGAAAGTCCAGTTCCTTTACTTCAAGAAGAGATTCTCAAGTATAAATTGCATCCATCCAGTTCTTCATGGCATCAGGACGAATCTGGGACTTTGCCTGAAAGTATACGCTTTCTTGGTTTCTTCTCCATCTTCATTGCTCAGGTTTGTTACTGAAGGTAGAGAGAATAGTGAGTGTAGAAATATATACATTATTTTTGGTAAGAAAGCAGAGGCCTAATGTGGAGGTTTCCTAGTTTGTAGTGGTAAACAAGCTCAGAGAGAAGGGTAAAGAGATGGTATTTCGATCCTGAGGCAGCTTTATGGGGCAATGAGGTCTTTGTTTAGTAGATAAAGAGAAGCTATTGAAGGTCCCCATCCACCGCCCATGAATAAAGTGAACAGTTCTCTGTATTTCTGCCTCTCTGCTTTTTGTTCAGCAACATTCTGATTGTCCTTCAAGATAGTTTGCCATGTTTCTGTATGATACTTGATATTTCTCTTGATTCCACAAACCTTCAGGTATTTTATTTTCTCTACTCAGTCATTTATGTGCACTCTTTCCATATAGGAAAGGCAAAAAATGTTTGCCTTTTTTTATAATGCCTTTTATTCTCCTGCCCTTTCTCATTGTAGACATAGTTTTCCTCACTGCAGAGGCAATTTCCGATGACTGTATCCCTGAAACTTTTGCCACTGCCTCCTCCATAGAGCACTCAGTACTTGCTGAATTGGATTGAAAACTGAATATGGAACCACAGATTTGATCACACATCACTTTTTTCCCCCTCAGCACAGCCTCTGACAGGAGTGGGAGAGCGGGTGCTCAGAAATCATTCAGTCTCTCCACATTCTCAAAACCATATAGGCATCTATTTGGATATCCTACTGAATGGTGAGGTCATTCAATCAATGGTTATCTGAATACCCTTTAAAATCTACAATACTCTGAAGGCAGGGGGAGGGGAGAAGCAGGAAAATAGGAGAGGATATTTCACTATTCTTTTCACTGTTATAGAAATAAGCTAACTGGGCGTCTTCTCTAATTAAAACACTGATTAAAAAATAAGAGTAAAATAAATCAAATATGACTAGTTTTTAATATTCTGTACTATGATAGAAATGGTCTTGTTATTTGCAAAGTCTCCAAAAACTGCTCAGTAAATTATTAGGTGATAAATTGTGAGCAAAATCCCATGTAATTGCATTTAAATAATAAGTTGACTCAATGTTGAAGTGACTTCTTAGGGGTTTCGGTAGCACACTTTTCTTAAATCTTGCCACTGAAAGACTATATTCTACCATGTTTCTTTTGCATAGGAAAAAGTTGGTCATCATCACCGTGGTAGTGACTATTACAAGAAACATGTACCAGTTTTGTTTTTTTTTTTTTTTTTTTTTTTTCGGTATGTGGGCCTCACCCGTTGCGGAGGACAGGCTCCGGATGCATGGGCTCAGCGGCCATGGCTCACGGGCCCAGCCGCTCCGCAGCATGTGGGATCTTCCCGGACCGGGGCACGAACCCACGTCCCCTGCATCGGCAGGCAGACTCTCAACCATTGCGCCACCAGGGAAGCCCCATGTACCAGTTTAAAATGACACTTTAAATAGATTTAATACTTTTTATCTTTTTTCTCTTTTCTTGATTACTCTTCTGCCCTGCTGTTATTTTTATGCTAGGAAATTTAAATGTCATCTATAAAATTTTAATAGGACACATTTTAGAAACAAGTGTATCCACCTCAAGAGCAAGGCATATAATATATGAATTTGAAATCATTAGGATTTTTGCTCTGGTGACAAAGTTCAATGAAATATATTATGTTGATGATTGACCCTAATGGCTCTTATTATTTTCTTTTTATATACTTTCATGTTAAAATTTCGCTGAAAAATTATTTTAGTCTTGGCATAAATATCTTCTTCATGAAGCTTTCTCTGCAAGAGATGAATAGTGTGATCAAACAGTCCATGTGCTCTCTTACCTATCCCAGCTTTTCTGCAGTTATGATGGCATCATGTGACTAGCCCTGTCCAAGGGACTGTGAACAGTTGTGATATTTGTCATTGCCAGGCTTAGACTATTAAGAGCTGGTGAACCTATTTCATTCCCCTTTCCTGTGAAGAGTTTTGGGACTAAATACAATAGTTGTATAACTAGGAGATGGAGGAGCACCACCCGAAATATATAATCAGATAAATAACACTGGACTGTAGTAACTTACTGAGTTTCAAGGCTTTGTATGTTTTGGTAGTTAGCATTACTTATCTTAAATAACACCCATTCCCTGACAACTTTATTTAGAATGGACATCCTCACTCTTCAGTTCACCCTATCCCCCTTTCTGGTTGATTTTCTCTGTACTTAACACCATCTAACATACAATACTATAAATATCACTTACTTATTTCATTTTAAATAAACCTCAATTGGATCAAAAGCTCCATAAAGTGCATTTTCATTTCAATTTAATGTACTGATGTGTCTCTAGTGACTTGAAGTGCACCTGGAACACAGTAGACACTTCACAGTTTTGCCACTTGAAGTTACATAATTTCTCAAGCCTCAGTTATGCTTCTTACCCTACAGTTATGAAGATAAAATGAGAACATATGTAAAACTTCAACTCTCACACTTAGTATACATTTAATAAAATTAAATTCCAATCCCTATCAATATTCCAGTGTTATTTTTCACAGAAATAGGAAAAAAAATCTCAAATTTCATATGAAACAATAGAAGACCTTAAATAGCCAAAGCAATCCTGACAAAGAATGAAGCTGGAAGCATCACACTTCCTGATTTTAAACTATATTACAAAGCTACAGTAATCAAAAAAGCATGGTACTTTCATAAAAACAGACACATAGACCAACAGAACAGAATCAAGATCCCAGAAACAAATCCATGCATAAACAGTCAACTAATATCTGACAAGGGAGACAATAAAACTCAATGAGGAAAGGATACTCTTCAATAAAAGGTTCTGGGAAAACTATATACATGGAAAAGAATAAAACTGAACCTCTATCTTACACCATTCACAAAAATTAACTCAAAATGGATTAAAAAGTTAAAGGTAAGACCAGAAACCATAAAACTCCAGAAGAAAATGTAGGGGAAAAACCTCCTTCTCAATGGTGTTGGCAATTATGTTTTAGATATGACACTAAAACCACAAGCAACAAAAGCAAAAAATCAGTAAGCAGGACTACATTAAACTAAAAAGCTTCTGCACAGTAAACAAACAAAGTCAACAAAATGAAAAAGCAACCTACAAAATGAGAGAAAACATTTGCAAACCACATGTCTATTAAATAGTTAATATCCAAAATATATAAGGAAGCTATACAACTCAATAGCCAAAATAATAATAATAATAATCCAATTTAAAAAGAGGGAAAGGACCTTAGTAGACATTTTTCCAAAGAAGATATTTAAATGGCCAACAGGGACATGAAAAAGTGCTCAACATTAATAATAATCAGGAAATGTAATCAGGGAATGTAAACTGGTGCAGCCACAATAGAAAACAGTATGGAGGTTCCCCAAAATACTAAAAATAGAACTACCATATGACCCAGTAATTCCACTTCTGGATATATATGCAAAGGAAATAAATCACTATCTTGAAGAGGCATCTGCACCCCCATTGTTTCCTGCAGCATTATTCACAACAATCAAGACATGGAAACAGCAAAAGCATCCATCAACAGATGAATGGATAAATAAAATTTGATTATATATAAATATTATTCATCCATAAAAAAGAAGGAAATTCTGCCACTTGTGACAAACCTTAGGGCGTTACTAAGTGAAATAAGTCAGATAAAGAAAAAATACTGTATGATCTCACTTATGTGTGGAATCTACAAACACTGAACTCATAGAAACAGAGTAGAGAATGGTGGTTGTTAGATGTGTGGGTGGGTGGGTGGGGAAAAAGGATGAAAGCTGTCCAAGTGTACAAAGTTCCAGTTATTAGATGAACAAGTTGTGGGAAAGTAATGTACAGCATAGTGACCATAGTTAACAATATCTTATGGTATATTCAAAAGGTGTTAAGACAGTAGATCTTAACATTTCTCACCATACACACACACAATGTAACTATGTGAGGTGATGGATGTGCTAACCTTATTGTGGTAATCATTTCACAATATATACAAATATCAAATCATTACATTGTATACCTTAAACATACACAATATATGTGTCAATTATATCTCAATAAAGCTGGGGGAAAAAAACATTATGAATTCCCCCTTTAAGGAAACCTCATCACCTAGCTGTGGAGTAAGTTTTACCATGAATTCTCTCAAGATTATCTGTGAAGAAATTTTTTTTTTCATATTTTTATTTTTATTATTATTTTTTTAATTTTATTTTTTTATTTTTTGCTTTATAACAAATTTAATCAGTTATACATATACATATGTTTCCATATCCCCTCCCTTTTGCATCTCCCTCCCACCCCTCCAGGCGGTCACAAAGCACCGAGCTGATCTCCCTGTGCTATGCAGCTGCTTCCCACTAGCTATCTACCTTACGTTTGGTAGTGTATATATGTCCATGCCGCTCTTTCACTTTGTCACAGCTTACCCTTCCCCCTCCCCATATCCTCAAGTCCATTCTCTAGTAGGTCTGTGTCTTTATTCCTGTCTTACCCCTATGTTCTTCATGACATTTTTTTTTCTTAAATTCCATATATATGTGTTAGCATACAGTATTTGTCTTTCTCTTTCTGACTTACTTCACTCTGTATGACAGACTCTAGGTCTATCCACCTCATTACAAATAGCTCAATTTCATTTCTTTTTATGGCTGAGTAATATTCCATTGTATATATGTGCCACATCTTCTTTATCCATTCATCCGATGATGGACACTTAGGTTGTTTCCATCTCCGGGCTATTGTAAATAGGGCTGCAATGAACATTTTGGTACATGTCTCTTTTTGAATTATGGTTTTCTCAGGGTATATGCCTAGTAGTGGGATTGCTGGGTCATATGGTAGTTCTATTTGTAGTTTTTTAAGGAACCTCCATACCGTTCTCCATAGCGGCTGTACCAATTCACATTCCCACCAGCAGTGCAAGAGTGTTCCCTTTTCTCCACACCCTCTCCAGCATTTATTGTTTCTAGATTTTTTGATGATGGCCATTCTGACTGGTGTGAGATGATATCTCATTGTAGTTTTGATTTGCATTTCTCTAATGAGTAAAGATGTTGAGCATCCTTTCATGTGTTTGTTGGCAGTCTGTATATCTTCTGTGGAGAAATGTCTATTTAGGTCTTCTGCCCATTTTTGGATTGGGTTGTTTGTTTTTTTGTTATTGAGCTGCATGAGCTGCTTATAAATTTTGGAGATTAATCCTTTGTCAGTTGCTTCATTTGCAAATATTTTCTCCCATTCTGAGGGTTGTCTTTTGGTCTTGTTTATGGTTTCCTTTGCTGTGCAAAAGCTTTTAAGTTTCATTAGGTCCCATGTGTTTATTTTTGTCTTTATTTCCATTTCTCTAGGAGGTGGGTCAAAAAGGATCTTGCTGTGATTTATGTCATAGAGTGTTCTGCCTATGTTTTCCTCTAAGAGTTTGATAGTGTCTGGCCTTACATTTAGGTCTTTAATCCATTTTGAGCTTATTTTTGTGTATGGTGTTAGGGAGTGATCTAATCTCATACTTTTACATGTCCCTATCCAGTTTTCCCAGCACCACTTATTGAAGAGACTGTCCTTTCTCCACTGTACATTCCTGCCTCCTTTATCAAAGATAAGGTGACCATATGTGCATGGGTTTGTCTCTGGGCTTTCTATCCTGTTCCATTGATCTATCTTTCTGTTTTTGTGCCAGTACCATACTGTCTTGATTACTGTAGCTTTGTAGTATAGTCTGAAGTCAGGGAGCCTGATTCCTCCAGCTCCATTTTTCGTTCTCAAGATTGCTTTGGCTATTCGGGGTCTTTTGTGTTTCCATACAAATTGTGAAATTTTTTGTTCTAGTTCTGTGAAAAATGCCAGTGGTAGTTTGATAGGGATTGCATTGAATCTGTAGATTGCTTTGGGTAGTAGAGTCATTTTCACAATGTTGATTCTTCCAATCCAAGAACATGGTACATCTCTCCATCTATTTGTATCATCTTTAATTTCTTTCATCAGTGTCTTATAATTTTCTGCATACAGGTCTTTTGTCTCCTTAGGTAGGTTTATTCCTAGATATTTTATTCTTTTTGTTGCAATGGTAAATGGGAGTGTTTCCTTGATTTCACTTTCAGATTTTTCATCATTAGTATATAGGAATGCCAGAGATTTCTGTGCATTAATTTTGTATCCTGCAACTTTACCAAATTCATTGATTAGCTCTAGTAGTTTTCTGGTAGCATCTTTAGGATTCTCTATGTATAGTATCATGTCATCTGCAAACAGTGACAGCTTTACTTCTTCTTTTCCAATTTGGATTCCTTTTATTTCCTTTTCTTCTCTGATTGCTGTGGCTAAAACTTCCAAAACTAGGTTGAATAAGAGTGGTGAGAGTGGGCAACCTTGTCTTGTTCCTGATCTTAGTGGAAATGGTTTCAGTTTTTCACCATTGAGGACGATGCTGGCTGTGGGTTTGTCATATATGGCCTTTATTATGTTGAGGAAAGTTCCCTCTATGCCTACTTTCTGCAGGGTTTTTATCATAAATGGGTGTTGAATTTTGTCGAAAGCTTTCTCTGCATCTATTGAGATGATCATATGGTTTTTCTCCTTCAATTTGTTAATATGGTGTATCACGTTGATTGATTTGCGTATATTGAAGAATCCTTGCATTCCTGGAATAAACCCCACTTGATCATGGTGTATGATCCTTTTAATGTGCTGTTGGATTCTGTTTGCTAGTATTTTGTTGAGGATTTTTGCATCTATGTTCATTAGTGATATTGGCCTGTAGTTTTCTTTCTTTGTGACATCCTTGTCTGGTTTTGGTATCAAGGTGATGGTGGCCTCGTAGAATGAGTTTGGGAGTGTTCCTCCCTCTGCTATATTTTGGAAGAGTTTCAGAAGGATAGGTGTTAGCTCTTCTCTAAATGCTTGATAGAATTCGCCTGTGAAGCCATCTGGTCCTGGGCTTTTGTTTGTTGGAAGATTTTTTATCACAGTTTCAATTTCAGTGCTTGTGATTGGTCTGTTCATATTTTCTATTTCTTCCTGGTTCAGTCTCGGCAGGTTGTGCATTTCTAAGAATTTGTCCATTTCTTCCAGGTTGTCCATTTTATTGGCATAGAGTTGCTTATAGTAATCTCTCATGATCTTTTGTATTTCTGCAGTGTCAGTTGTTACTTCACCTTTTTCATTTCTAATTCTATTGATTTGAGTCTTCTCCCTTTTTTTCTTGATGAGTCTGGCTAATGGTTTATCAATTTTGTTTATTTTCTCAAAGAACCAGCTTTTAGTTTTATTGATCTTTGCTATCGTTTCCTTCATTTCTTTTTCATTTATTTCTGATCTGATTTTTATGATTTCTTTCCTTCTGCTAACTTTGGGATGTTTTTGTTCTTCTTTCTCTAATTGCTTTAGGTGCAAGGTTAGGTTGTTTATTCGAGATGTTTCCTGTTTCTTAAGGTGGGATTGTATTGCTATAAACTTCCCTCTTAGAACTGCTTTTGCTGCATCCCATAGGTTTTGGGTCGTCGTGTCTCCATTGTCATTTGTTTCTAGGTATTTTTTAATTTCCTCTTTGATTTCTTCAGTGATCACTTCGTTATTAAGTAGTGTATTGTTTAGCCTCCATGTGTTTGTATTTTTTACAGCTCTTTTCCTGTAATTGATATCTAGTCTCATAGCATTGTGGTCAGAAAAGATACTTGATACAATTTCAGTTTTCTTAAATTTACCAAGGCTTGATTTGTGACCCAAGATATGATCTATCCTGGAGAATGTTCCATGAGCACTTGAGAAAAATGTGTATTCTGTTGTTTTTGGATGGAATGTCCTATAAATATCAATTAAGTCCATCTTGTTTAATGTATCATTTAAAGCTTGTGTTTCCTTATTTATTTTCATTTTGGATGATCTGTCCATTGGTGAAAGTGGGGTGTTAAAGTCCCCTACTATGATTGTGTTACTGTCGATTTCTCCTTTTATGGCTGTTAGTATTTGCCTTATGTATTGAGATGCTCCTATGTTGGGTGCATAAATATTTACATTTGTTATATCTTCTTCTTGGATCGATCCCTTGATCATTAGGTAGTGTCCTTCTTTGTCTCTTCTAGTAGTCTTTATTTTAAAGTCTATTTTGTCTGATATGAGAATTGCTACTCCAGCTTTCTTTTGATTTCCATTTGCATGGAATACCTTTTTCCATCCCCTTACTTTCAGTCTGTATGTGTCTCTAGGTCTGAAGTGGGTCTCTTGTAGACAGCATATATATGGGTCTTGTTTTTGTATCCATTCAGCCAATCTGTATCTTTTGGTGGGAGCATTTAGACCATTTACATTTAAGGTAATTATCGATATGTATGTTCCTATTCCCATTTTCTTAATTGTTTTGGGTTCGTTATTGTAGGTCTTTTACTTCTGTTGTGTTTCTTGCCTAGAGAAGTTCCTTTAGCATTTGTTGTAAACCTGGTTTGGTGGTGCTGAACTCTCTCAGCTTTTGCTTGTCTGTAAACGTTTTAATTTCTCCATCAAATCTGAATGAGATCCTTGCTGGGTAGAGTAATCTTGGTTGCAGGTTTTTCTCCTTCATCACTTTAATTATGTCCTGCCACTCCCTTCTGGCTTGTAGAGTTTCTGCTGAGAGATCAGCTGTTATCCTGATGGGGATTCCCTTGTGTGTTATTTGTTGTTTTTGCCTTGCTGCTTTTAATATGATTTCTTTGTGTTTAATTTTTGACAGTTTGATTAATATGTGTCTTGGCGTATTTCTCCTTGGATTTATTCTGTATGGGACTCTCTGTGCCTCCTGGACTTGATTAACTATTTCCTTTCCCATATTAGGGAAGTTTTCAACTATAATCTCTTCAAATATTTTCTCAGTCCCTTTCTTTTTCTCTTCTTCTTCTGGAACCCCTATAATTCGAATGTTGGTGCGTTTAATGTTGTCCCAGAGGTCTCTGAGACTGTCCTCTGTTCTTTTCATTCTTTTTTCTTTATTTTGCTCTGCAGCAGTTATTTCCACTATTTTATCTTCCACCTCACTTATCCGTTCTTCTGCCTCAGTTATTCTGCTATTGATCCCGTCTAGAGTATTTTTTATTTCATGTATTGTGTTTTTAATCGATGCTTGATTCATCTTTAGTTCTTCTAGGTCCTTGTTAACTGTTTCTTGCATTTTGTCTATTCTATTTCCAAGATTTTGGATCTGGGAAATAGAATCTTGGATCATCTTTACCATCATTATTCTGAATTCTTTTTCAGGTAGACTGCCTATTACCTCTTCATTTGTTAGATCTGGTGGGTTTTTATCTTGCTCCTTCTCCTGCTGTGTGTTTTTCTGTCTTCTCATTTTGCTTATGTTACTGTGTTTGGGGTCTCCTTTTTGCAGGCTGCCGGTTCGTAGTTCCCGTTGTTTTTGGTGTCTGTCCCCAGTGGCTAAGGTTGGTTTAGTGGGTTGTGTAGGCTTCCTGGTGGAGGGGACTAGTGCCTGTGTTCTGGTGGATGAGGCTGGATCTTGTCTTTCTGGTGGGCAGGTCCACGTCTGGTGGTGTGTTTTGGGGTGTCTGCGGACTTTTTATGATTTTAGGCCACCTCTCTGCTAATGGGTGGCGTTGTGTTCCTGTCTTGCTAGTTGTTTGGCATAGGGTGTCCAGCACTGTAGCTTGCTGGTCGTTGAGTGAAGCTGGGTGCTGGTGTTGAGATGGAGATCTCTGGAAGATTTTTGCCGTTTGATATTATGTGGAGCTGGGAGGTCTCTTGTGGACCAGTGTCCTGAAGTTGGCTCTCCCACCTCAGAGGCACAGCACTGACTCCGGGCTCCTCAATTTGGGATGATGTGTTGTCTATTCATGTATTCCACAGATGCAGGGTACATCAAGTTGATTGTGGAGCTTTAATCCGCTGCTTCTGAGGCTGCTGGGAGAGGTTTCCCTTTCTCTTCTTTGTTCTCACAGCTCCTGGGTCTCAGCTTTGGATTTGGCCCCACCTCTGCGTGTAGGTCGCCGGAGGGCGTCTGTTCTTCGCTCAGACAGGACAGGGTTAAAGGAGCAGCCGCTTCGGGGACTCTTGCTCACTCAGGCCGGGCGGGGGGGAGGGGCACGGAGTGCGGGGCGAGCCTGCAGCGGCAGAGGTCGGCGTGACGTTGCACCAGCCCGAGGCGCGCCGTGCGTTCTCCCAGGGAAGCCGCCCCTGCATCCCGGGACCCCGGCAGTGGCGGGCTGCACAGGCTCCCGGAAGGGCGGTGTGAGCAGTGACCTGCGCTCACACACAGGCTTCTTGGCGGCGGCAGCAGCAGCCCCAGCGTCCCACGCCCGTCACTGGGCTCCGCGCTTTCAGTCGCGACTCGCGCCCGTCTGTGGAGCCCCTTTAAGCAGCGCTCTTAATCCCCTCTCCTCGCGCACCAGGAAACCAAGAGGGAAGAAAAAGTCTCTTGCCTCTTCGGCAGCTCCAGAGTTTTCCCGGACTCCCTCCCGGCTAGCTGTGGCACATTAGCCCCCTTCACGCTGAGTTCTCGCTGCCAGCCCCAGTCCTCTCCCTGCGCTCTGACCGAAGCCCGAGCCTCAGCTTCCAGCGCTGCGCGCCCCGGCGGGCGAGCAGACAAGCCTCTCGGGCTGGTGAGTGCCGCTCGGCACCGATCCTCTGTGTGGGGATCTCTCCGCTTTGCCCTACCCAGGTATGTGGGGAGTTTCTTGCCTTTTGGGAGGTCTGGTGTCTTATGCCAGCGTTCAGTAGGTGTTCTGTAGGAGTTGTTCTGTGAAGAAATTTTGATCTCTATACCAAGACAACTGAAGTCTGTCTTATAAATAGCACTCACTGCTTTCTATTTGTAGCACTGTCATTTACAACTTATCAAGATACACACATATGGGGCTTCCCTGGTGGCGCAGTGGTTGGGAGTCTGCCTGCCGATACAAGGGACACGGGTTCGTGCTGCGGTCTGGGAAGATCCCACATGCTGCGGAGTGGCTGGGCCCATGAGCCATGACTGCTGAGCCTGCGCATCTGGAGCCTGTGCTCCGCAACGGGAGAGGCCCCAGCAGTGAGAGGCCCACGCACCGCAAAAAAAAAAAAAGAAAAAAAAAGAAAAAAAAGATACACACATATGTATGCACATATAAATATAAATATACACATATATGGGTATATGCATGTATACACATATATGGGATATAAATACATACATATATTTATAAATATATGAAAGATATATGTAAAAATATACTTACAAATATTTAAAATATATGAGAGGGGAAAAAAACCCTCATGTTTTCTAGGTTTCATCTAATGAGCTGGGGGTTTCAATCCCGAATGGTGTTGAACAAAGAAATGTAAATATTTGTTGAATAATATTTGCCTTCCTCTTTTTAGGATAAAGGTGATGCAGGGGATAGGTAAAGAAAAAATAGATATTGTGACAAGTATTGCTCACAGTCCAACTTATATACACTAAAGTTATTTCTGTTCATTTGGAATATGAAATACAAGCAGCAATTTGCCACTTTTTAGCAGATGTCACTGTCTATCAAAACATTTTTCTTGAAGAGTGACTCAACCTAAAAAGAAAATCAAAGTAATTCAACATTATCTGCAGTGACAACAAAAACCAATTCCTTTATGCTAAAATGTTCTCTGAGAATATTTTTCCACCTCACAAAGTTTCTTCCAGACTACACACTAATAACGATAATATCTTTTAACAAAAAATTAGTTCATAATAAGGAGAAAACGCCAACAAACTAAAATAATTAAGCAGCACACTGCTTTAAGAGGTTCTGAACTTCCAGAACAGAAATAAACTTTTTAAATCTGCTCAAAGAGAAAACAAGTATACAGATATATAATTATGTTTTATTTTTGAATTTTTACATATTTAACAAATTTGAAGACAGAAAACTCTACATAAAACAAAAATAAACCAAACATTTGTGAGTCATACATTTTATTTTCCAAAATGTCTCAAACTTCACATTGGTATTTACAGTTTATTTCAGGAGAGAAGAAGTTAATTCTTCACTTAACCACAGATGAAGGAGGTGGGAATACAAAACAACAAGAATAAATGAAAAGTATCTGAGAAGAGACTGTATGACAGACTTTCAGTAAAGATGTATAGATAGAAAGGAACATATCTTAACCAACAAGCAATCACTTCCCTAGAAAGCAACCACAGATAAAAATAGCTGAGGATTGGGCTTCCCTGGTGGCACAGTGGTTAAGAATCCGCCTGTCAATGCAGGGGACATGGGTTCCAGCCCTGGTCCGGGAAGATCCCACATGCCACGGAACAACTAAGCCCATGTGCCACAACTACTGAGCCTGCACTCTAGAGCCAGTGCTCCGCAACAAGGGAGGCCACCGCAATGAAAAGCCAGTACACCCACAGCAAAGAGTAGCCCCCACTCGCCTCAACTAGAGAAAAGCCCGGGTGCAGCAACAGAGACCCAGTGCAGCCAAAAATGAAAACTAAATAAATTTTTAAAAAAATAGCTGAGGATCCGATTTGAGACCTAAATATGTAAATAGTATTTCTCAAGGGTAACTACATCTTCCAGTAATGATTTTGTGTCCTCACTGTTACCCGCAATAAAAGTCAAAGAGAAAGATATTTTACTATTTTTTTACTTATAGAATTCCAAATAACAACTTTTCCTAAACCATTCTTCTACTATGAAGAGGAGGCAAATTGAAAACCCAAAAGCCCATATAAAACTGATTTTTATAAACTGAGATATAATTGACATATAACATTATATTAGTTTCAAGTATACAACATAATGCTTTGATGTTTCTATAACATATCATTGATTTTTATAAGGCTACTGTCTTATTCTGTTTTACCTGCCAAGTGTTTTCAAAGGCAATGTAACACCAGAAATCAAGTACCCAGCCAGCCTAAACATTCATGTGCCCTAGATTTTCTGTAAAGGAACTGTACTGCCTAATTCCTGACTTAGATACTATTCCCTCCCTTCTCATAGATGCTAAAATCAAAAGCATAAAATACCAAAACTCACAGATAAACTTTAGTACTCCTAAGAAAAACAGAGCTGGGCAACAAATACTTAAAGTAAAACCATGTAAACCCTTATCTTTCATGTGTGCTTTAAAAATTAAAGCACAGGGTTATCCTCTAGAACTGCCCTGCCTTACAAGGGGGACCTTCAAGATGGCGGAGGAGTAAGATGTGGAGATCACCTTCCTCCCCACAAATATATCAAAAATTTATCTACGTGTGGAACAACTCCTACAGAACACCTACTGAACGCTGGCAGAAGACCTCAGACTTCCCAAAATGCGAGAAACTCCCCATGTACCTGGGTAGGGCAAGAGAAAAAACAAAAAACAGAGACAAAAGAACAGGGACAGGACGTACACCTTGGGGAGGGAGCTGTGAAAGAGGAAATGTTTTCATGCACTAGGAAGCCCCTTCACAGGCAGAGACTGGGGGTGGGTGGGGGGAAAGCTTCAGAGCCACGGAGGAGAGCGCAGCAAGAGGGGTGCAGAGGGCAAAGTGGAGAGATTCCCACACAGAGGATCGGTGCCAACCAACACTCACCAGCCTGAGAGGCTTGTCTGCTAACCCACTGGGGCAGGTGGGGGCTGGGGGCTGAGGCTTCAGCTCCGGAGGTTGGATCCCAGGGAGAGGACTGGGGTTGGCTGCGTGAACACAGCCTGAAGGGGTTAGTGCATCACAGCTAGCTGGGAGGGAGACTGGGAGAAAGTGTGAACCTGCCTAAGAGGCAAGAGACCATTGTTTCCGGGTGCATGAAGAGAGGGAATTCAGAGCACCGCCTAAATGAGCTCTGGAGACAGGCACGAGCTGCGGCTGTCACGTTGGACCCCAGAGACGGGCATGAAATGCTAACGCTGCTGCTGTAGCCACCAAGAAGCCTGTGTGCAAGCACAGGTCACTATTCACACTGCCCCCCACCTCCCCCCTGAAGCCTATGCAGCATGCCACTGCCCGGGCCCCATGATCCAGGGACAAGTTCCCCGGAAGAACACATGGTATGCCTCAGGCTGCTGCAAAGTCACGTTGGCCTCTGCTGCTGCAGGCTTCCCCCGCATTCCAAATATAACTACCATAACCCTCCCGCCCCCCAGCCTGAGTGATCCAGAGCCCCCTAATCAGCCGCTGCTTTAACCCGGTCCTGTCTGGGCAGGAACAGATGCCTGAGGGCAACCTACATGCAGAGGTGGAGCCAAAACCAAAGCTGAACCCCAGGAGCTGTGTGAACAAAGAAGCGAAAGGGAAATTTCTCCATGGAGCCTCAGGAGCAGCAGATTAAATCCCCACAATCAACTTGATAAACCCTACATCTGAAGAATACCTGAATACACAACAAATCATCCCAAAATTGAGGCGGTGGACTTTGGGAGCAACTGTAGACTTGGGGTTTGCTGTCTGTAACTGACTTGTCTCTGATTCGATGTTTATCTTAGGATAGTTTTTAGTACTTGTTATCATTGGTGGATTTGTTTATTGGTTTGCTTGCTCTCCTTTTTTCCCTTTTTTAAAGTAAAACTTTTTTTAATTTTAATAATTTTTAAAAATTATAATTATTATATTTTTTCTTTCTGTTTTTCTCCATTTTCTTCTGAGCCGTGTGGCTGACAGGGTCTTGACAGGTGCTCCAGCCTGGTGTCAGGCCTGAGCCTCTGAGGTGGGAGAGCCAACTTCAGGACACTGAACCATGAGAGAGCTCCTGGCCCAACATAATATCAACTGGCGAGAGCTCTCGCAGAGATCTCCCTCTCAACGCTAAGACCCAGCTCCACCCAACGACCAGCAAGCTCCAGTGCTGGATGCCCCATGCCAAACAACTAGCAAGACAAAAACACAACCACACCCATTAGCAGAGAGGGTGCCTAAAATCACACTAAGTTCACAGACACCCCAAAACACACCACTGGACACAGCCCTGCCCACCACAAACACAAGATCTGGCCGCACCCACCAGAACACAGGCACCAGTCCCCTCCACCAGGAAGCCTACACAAGCCACTGAACCAACCTCACTCACTGGGGGCAGACACCAAAAACAACAGGAACTATGAACCTGCAGCCTGCAAAAAGGAGACCCCAAACACAGTAAGATAAGCAAAATGAGAAGACAGAGAAACAGCAGATGAAGGAGCAAGGTAAAAACCCACCAGACCTAACAAATGAAGAGGAAATAGGCAGTCTACCTGAAAAAGAATTCAGAGTAATGATAGTAAAGACGATCCAAAATCTTGGAAATAGAATGGAGAAAATAAAAGAAACGTTTAACAAGGACCTTGAAGAACTAAAGAGCAAAGAAACAATGATGAACAACACAATAACTGAAATTCATAATTCTCTAGAAGGAATCAATAGCAGAATAACTGAGGCAGAAGAACGGATAAGGGACCTGGAAGATAAAATAGTGGAAATAACTACCACAGAGCAGAATAAAGAAAAAAGAATGAAAAGAATTGAAGACAATCCAGAGACCACTAGGACAACATTAAATACACCAACATTCGAATTATAGGGGTCTGAAGAGAAGAAGAGAAAAAGAAAGGGTCTAAGAAAATATCTGAAAAGATTATAGTTAACTTACAGAAAAACTTGCCTTTAAATTACACGGAAGTTATAGAAAACTTTCCTAACATGGGAAAGGAAAGAGTGAATAAAGTCCGAAAAACACAGAGAATCCCATACAGGATAAATCCAAGGAGAAACACGCAAAGACACATATTAATCAATCTATCAAAAATTAAATACAAAGAAAAAATATTAAAAGCAGCAGGGAAAAGCAACAAATAACATACAAGGGAATCCCCATAAGGTTAACAGCTGATCTTTCAGCAGAAACTCTGGAAGCCACAAGGGAGTGGCAGGATATATTAAAAGTGATGAAAGGGAAAAACCTACAACCAAGATTACTCTACCCAGCAAGGATCTCATTCAGATTCAATGAAGAAATTAAAACCTTTACAGATGAGCAAAAGTTAAGAGAATTCAGCACCACCAAACCAGCTTTACAACAAATGCTAAAAGAACTTCTCTAGTCAGGAAACACAAGAGAAGGAAAAGACCTACAAAAACAAACCAAAACAATTAAGAAAAGGGTAACAGAAACATACATATAGATAATTACCTTAAATGTAAATGGTTAAATGCTCCAACCAAAAGACACAGACTGGTTGAATGGATACAAAAACAAACCCCGTATATATGCTGTCTACAAGAGACCCATTTCAGACCTAGGGATACATACAGACTGAAAGTGACGGAATGGAAGAAGGTATTCCATGCAAATGGAAATCAAAAGAAAGCTGAAGTAGCAATTCTCATATCAGACAAAATAGACTTTAAACTACAAACTATGATAAGAGACAAAGAAGGACATTACATAATGATCAAGGGATCAATACAAGAAGAAGATATAACAATCGTAAATATTTATGCACCCAACATAGGAGCACCTCAATACATGAGGCAAATGCTAACAGCCATAAAACGGGAAATTGACAGTAACACATTCATAGTAGGGGACTTTAACACCTCACTTTCACCAATGGACAGAGCATCCAAAATGAAAATAAATAAGGAAACATAAGCTTTAAATGATACATTAAACAAGATGGACTTAATTGATATTTATAGGATGTTCCATCCCCAAACAACAGAATACACTTTCTTCTGAAGTGCTCATGGAACACTCTCCAGGTTAGATCATATCTTGGGTCACAAATCAAGCCTTGGGAAATTTAAGAAAATTGAAATCATATCAAGTATCTTTTCCAACCACAACGCTATGAGACTAGATATCAATTACCAGAAAAACAAAAATAAAAAATATAAACACATGGAGGTAAACAATACACTACTAAATAACCAAGAGATCACTGAAGAGATCAAAGAGGAAATCAAAAAATACCTAGAAACAAATGACAATGAAAACACGATGACCCAAAACCTGTGGGATGCAGCAAAAGCAGTTCTAAAAGGGAAGTTTATAGCAATACAATCCTATCTCAAGAAACAAGAAACATCTCAAATAAACAACCTAACTACAACTAAAGCAATTAGAGAAGGAACAAAAAAAACCCAAAATTAGCAGAAGGAAAGAAATCATAAAGATCAGATCAGAAATAAATGAAAAAGAAATGAAGGAAACAATAGCAAAGATCAATAAAACTAAAAGCTGGTTCCTTGAGAAGATAAACAAAATTGATAAACCATTAGCCAGACTCATCAAGAAAAAAAGGGAGAAGACTCAAATCAATAGAATTAGAAATGAAAAAGGAGAAGTAACAACTGACACTGCAGAAATACAAAGGATCATGAGAGACTACTACAGGCAATTCTATGCCAATAAAATGGGCAACCTGGAAGAAATGGACACATTCTTAGAAAGGTATAACCTTCCAAGACTGAACCAGAAAGAAACAGAAAATATGAACAGACCAATCACAAGTAATGAAATTGAAACTGTGATTTAAAATCTTCCAACAAATAAGAGTCCAGGACCAGATGGCTTCACAGGTGAATTCTATCAAATATTTAGAGAAGAGATAAGACCCATTCTTCTCAAATTCTTCCAAAAAAATTCCAGAGGGAGGAACACTCCCAAACTCATTCTATGAGGCAACCATCACCCTGATACCAAAACAAGACAAAGATACTACAAAAAAAGAAAATTACAGACCAATATTACTGATGCATATAGATACAAAAATCCTCAACAAAATACTAGAAAACAGGATCCAAAAACATATACCATAATCAAGTGGGATTTATCCCAGGGATGCAAGGATTCTTCAACATATGCAAATCAAGCAATGTGATATACCATATTAACAAATTCAAGAATAAAAGCCATATGATCATCTCGATAGATGCAGAAAAAAATTTTGATAATATTCAACACCCACTTATGATAAAAACTCTCCAGAAAGTGGGCATAGAGAGGATCTACCTCAACAAAATAAAGGCCATATACAACAAACCCACAGCAAACATCATTCTCAATGGTGAAAAACTGAAAGCATTTCCTCTAAGATGAGGAACAAGACAAGAATTTCCAACTCTCGCTACTATTATTCAACACAGTTTTCGAAGTCCTAGTAATGGAAATCAGAGAAGAAAAAGAAAAGGAATGCTAATTGGAAAAGAAGAAATAATACTGTCACTGTTTGCAGATGACATGATACTATACATAGAGAATCCTAAAGATGTCAACAGAAAACTACTACAGCTAATCAATGAATCTGGTAGAGTAGAAGGATACAAAATTCATACACAGAAATCTCTTTCATTCCTATACACTAATGGTGAAAAATCTGAAAGAGGAATTAAGGAAACACTCCCATTTACCACTGCAACAAAAAGAATAAAATACCTAGGAATAAACCTACCTAAGGAGACAAAACACCTGTATGCAGAACACTATAAGGCACTGAAAGAAATTAAAGATGATACAAAGAGATGGAGAGATATACCATGTTCTTCGATTGGAAGAATCAACATTGTGAAAATGACTCTACTACCTTCAAAATCTACAGATTCAATGCAATCCCTATCAAACTACCAATGGCATTTTTCACAGGACTAGAACAAAAAATCTCACAATTTGTATGGAAACAGAGAAGACCCCAAATAGCCAAAGCAATCTTGAGAAAGAAAAATGGAGCTGGAGGAATCATGCTCCCTGACTTCAAACTATTCTACAAAGCTACTCTAATCAAGACAGTACAGTACTCGTACAAAAACAGAAATATAGATCAATGTAACAGGATAGAAAGCCCAGAGATAAACCGATGCACATATGGTCACCTTATGTTTGATAAAGGAAGCAAGAATATACAAAGGAGAAAAGACAGTCTCTACAATAAGTGGTGCTGGGAAAACTGGACAGCTACTTGTAAAAGAATGAAATTAGAACACTCCGTAACACCATACACAAAAGTAAACTCAAAATGGATTAAAGACCTAAATGTAAGGTCAGAGACTGTAAAACTCTTAGAGGAAAACACTGGCAGAACCCTCTATGACATAAATCACAGTAAGATCCTTTTTGACCCACCTCCTAGAGAAATGGAAATAAAAAACAAAAATAAACAAATGGGACCTAATGAAACTTAAAAGCTTTTGTACAGCAAAGGAAACCATAAACAAGATGAAAAGACAACCCTCAGAATGGGAGAAAATATTTGCAAATGAAGCAACTGACAAAGGATTAATCTCCAAAATATACAAGCAGCTCATGCAGCTCAATATCAAAAAAACAAACAACCCAGTCCAAAAATGGGCAGAAGACCTAAATAAACATTTCTCCAAAGAAGATATACAGATTGCCAACAAACACATGAAAGGATGCTCAACATCACTAATCATTAGAGCAATGCAAATCAAAACTACAATAAGGCATCACTTCACACCAGTCAGAATGTAAAGATGCAGATGTAGAGAATGGACTTGAGAACCCAGGGAGGGGGAAGGGTAAGATGGGACGAAGTGAGAGAGTGGCATGGACATAGATACACTACCAAATGTAAAATGGATAGCTAGTGAGAGGCAGCCGCATAGCACAGGGAGATCAGCTCGGTGCTTTGTGACCACCTAGAGGGGTGGGATAGGGAGGGTGGGAGGGAGACGCAAGAGGGAGGGGATATGGGGATATATATATACGTATAGCTGATTCACTTTGTTATAAAGCAGAAACTAACATGACATTGTAAAGCAATTATACTCCAATAAAGATGTTAAAAAAATTACAAGAAAAAAAAACTAAAGTACATAAAGTCAGTTTGCTGAATAAAGAGAAAACAAATTTCATTGTACCCTTTGCAACATTTGCTTCAATGGTAAATTTATTCTTCCTTATGATATGCACTAAAGATGCCCAAGAGCTTTCTATCTTCATTTTGAGCATGGTTATTCAAATTTAAAACTACTTCTTCTAAGTACATTTTTCTTGTTGTCAAATTGGCAGTTTTTACCCCAATTTCATCTCCCTCCTAGTTCTCAGACATGGAGTGGATCCACCCACTTCAGTTCTCCAATACTCATAGGCTTATATTCATTAAAATAATTACATCAATAAACAGAATATTAGTGTTGGGGTCATAGGAGTAAGAAAAGAGGATGTCAAGGTCCATTGTTTTTTGAGACACAAAATGACACGGCAACTATTTTTTATTGTGGTATTCAAAGTAAGCTGCTATTAAGGTAGGCTCAGTTTGAAACTTATACAGTTAAAAATAGTATAAAGAAACAGATTTCAGGTGTTCTATGATTTGCACAATGGTAATTTCTCTTTGATGCATCATTAATATATTGTACCATCACAACATATTTTAGTTAACTTGTGCAGGAAACATAAAGAGAACAAGAGAGGGGGAGAAGGAGGGGGAGGGAGGGAATGGGAGAGAGCAATGATGGAGAGAGAAACAGAGTGAGAAGGAAAGCACCCTGCATCATGCTGTTAAGCACACCTGCCCTCCATTACATGTGTCCAATTCCCCCAAAGGAACCAGGAGAAAAGAACTGTAGCTTCTTTGGGGATATTAGCCTTCAGCTGCTGTCTTATCTAATGTGCTTCTATGAGTGTGAAACTCTTGCCATGCCATAATATGGGATACTTTAAGGATTTTTAAGCATAATTTTATCTGTCCTAGTTTTCCACCATACTCTCTGACTTTAGAATCTAATTTCTGCTTAAGTATGGACTCGAGTGTACTTTCCACTCAAAGAATGCAATTAAGCATTTTAGCAATAGACATGTATGATTTCACTGTCTTCTGGTACTACAATGTAGTGTCACAATTTTCTAATCAGTAAATCAGACAAAATTGGCCTCAAATAATTCTTCTGGGGATAGAATGAGATTAATACACCTTAAGGCCCTGGTGCAGTGCCCGACTCATAACAAGAAAACAAAAATTTGGAGTTAATATTATCTGCAAGTTTTACATTTCTTTTCCTATTGTCTAGAACAGCACTGTATTGCTACACAAGTAGAGGAAGTTTGCCTAATATAAAGGAACTCCCTCAGCAGGTTATATCTTTCATGTTCATTTGCCACAAACTTTTACAGAAGTGAGAATATTATTTCCCATAATATATTACCTGTTGCCATGATTCACATTTACTGAAGCTCTACTATGTTTTAGCCTTCACAGTAAGAGCTTTATATGTCATTTGTTTAATCTTTACAGTAGCTGTGCAAATAACTTATTATTGCTATTTTCAAGATGAAGCAGAGATGCAGAGAGTTTTAGTAGTACTTCTAAGGTCAGAATTAAGTAGCAACTGAGGTATGTCCAATTTTAAAACCAGTGCTTTGTTTGTAGTTAGCTTCCAATAGTTGATTAAGGGACTGTCCTGGTGGCACAGTGGTTAAGAATCCACCTGTCAATGCAGGGGACACGGGTTCGAGCCCTGGTCCAGGAAGACCCCACATGCCATGGAGCAACTAAGCCTGCGTGCCACAACTACTGAAGCCCACACGCCTAGAGCCCGTGCTCTGCAACAAGAGAAGCCACCGCAATGAGAAGTCCATGCACTGCAACGAAGAGTATCCCCTGCTCGCCACAATTAGAGAAAGCCCGTGCACAGCAATGAAGACCCAACACAGCCAAAAAAAAAAATAAAAAACAATAGTTGATTAAATACACAATAGCACAGGGAGTAATCATGTATCATCTTTGGGTACATGTCAGTGCCTCCTGGTATCCTCTATCCGTATTATTATTTGTAATATAAAATGCATTTGTTGTGTTGAAAACGGAATATGGCAGTGCTGCTGAAACATGGTTTTGTTGTATTTTTTAGATTGACTGATTTGTGATTTAATAGGTATTTCCTCATGAAGAAAAAAAGTAGGCCATGCCATGTGGAAGGAAGGAAGGAAGGAAGGAAGGAAGGAAAGAGAGAGAGAGAGAAAGAGAGAGTGAAACAGAGAAAGAGAGAGAGAGACAGAGAGAAAGAGAGAGAAAGAGAGAGAGAGAGCGCGAAAGAAAGAAAGAAAGAGAGGAGAAACCCCCGTTAACAGATTCTTGTATCCACTGCAAAGAGCCTACATGCATTTGGTTCTTCCTCATTATCACTTCAGCAAAAACTAATCAAACAGAGTCAAAGAAATAAGATGAATGTCATGTTGTAGTCAAAAAATATTACATGGATTAAAATAATCATAAATTTCCATTTTCCTGGAAGTTACTGGAAATGGTGTGTTCCACTGAAACCAGAGATGCCTGACGCGGGAGGCAGTAGTGATTCCCCCATTACCTCCACCTTTCCTCATTCCAGAACCACAGCACATACAACGGTCCCACTCAATTGAAGTTAGGGGAGACTGCATAATTTGCTCTGACCAACAAACTGCAGACAAAGTTTTCTGTTTATTATTCTCAATCTTGCCCTTCCTCTGATACTCATGGAAGTACATGTCAATCCTGAGGTGCATCCCTGAACCTTCACCTGGAGGGTAGCTGCCTTCAACTGTTGCTAAAAGCCACACAGACTCGATGTGAGGAAGGAAAAAAAAATGTTGTCTTGAGGTACTAAAATTTGTTTGTTTGTAATTTTTACATAACTGATACACTTGACATAACAGGATGCCACATCAGCACTGAGAAATGTATTTCACTACGATGTAGGAAGTGAAAATTTTCAAGAAAGCATTGAGCAATGACAAAAACTGGCATGCATAAAAATAATCATGTTTCCATACAGATACTCACTGATTACAGTTTGTTCACAAGTTATACTCTAAATTATGATGAAAAATATTGGGAATATATTAAATATTATATCTAAGAATATTGTAACTGTGAATCATGTGTTTTCCTAGTTCCTCCACATCCTTAAAATATTTAATGTACTTTTGCAATTTTAAATTTGGCATAGCAAGTTGTCTCAGGTTTGTTATAAAGATTAAAAATCAAGAGAGATGGGGGAGCTTCAAGATGGCACAAGAGTAAGACACGGAGATCACTTCCTCCCCACAAATACATCAGAAATACATCTACATGTGGAACAGCTCCTACAGAAAACCTACTGAACGCTGGCAGAAGACCTCAGACTTCCCAAAAGGCAAGAAACTCCCCTCGTACCTGGGTAGGGCAAAAGAAAAAAGAAAAAAACAGAGACAAAAGAATAGGGATGGGACATGCACCTCTGGGAGGAAGCTGTGACGGAGGAAAAGTTTCCATAAATGAGGAAGACCCTTCATTGGTGGGGACGGGGGGTGGATGTGGGGGGAAGCTTCGGAGGCATGGAGGAGAGCGCAGCAACAGGGGTGTGGAGGGCAAAGTGGAGAGATTCCCGCACAGAGGACCGGTGCCGACCAGCACTCACCAGCCCGAGAGGCTTGTCTGAGCACCCACCAGGGCGGGCGGGGGCTGGGAGCTGAGGCTCGGGTTTCGGTCAGAGCGCAGTTTTGGAAGTATTAGCTACAGCAATCAGAGAAGAAAAGGAAATAAAAGGAATCCAAATTGGAAAAGAAGAAGTAAAGCTGTCACTGTTTCCAGATGACATGATACTATACAAAGAGATTCCTAAAGATGCTACCAGAAAACTACTACAGCTAATCAATGAATTTGGTAAAGTAGCAGGATACAAAATTAATGCACAGAAATCTCTGGCATTCCTATACACTAATGATGAAAAATCTGAAAGTGAAATCAAGAAAACACTCCCATTCACCACTGCAACAAAAAGAATAAAATATCTAGGAATAAACCTACCTAAGGAGACAAAAGACCTGTATGCAGAAAATTATAAGACACTGATGAAAGAAATTAAAGATGATACAAATAGATGGAGAGATACACCATGTTTTTGGATTGGAAAAATCAACACTGTGAAAATGACTCTACTACCCAAAGCAATCTACAGATTCAATGCAATCCCTATCAAACTACTAATGGCATTTTTCACAGAACTAGAACAAAAAAACTCACAATCTGTATGGAAACACAAAAGACCCTGAAGAGCCAAAGCAATCTTAAGAAAGCAAAACGGAGCTGGAGGAATCAGGCTCCCTGACTTCAGACTATACTACAAAGCTACAGTATTCAAGAGAGTATGATACTGGCACAAAAACAGAAATACAGATCAATGGAACAGGATAGAAAGCCCAGAGATAAACGCATGCACATACCTTATCTTTGATAAAGGAGGCAGGAATGTAAAGTGGATAAAGGATAGCCTCTTCAAAAGTGGTGCTGGGAGAACTGGACAGCTACATGTAAAAGAATCAAATTAGAACACTCCCTAACATCATACACAAAAATAAACTCAAAATGGATTAAAGAGCTAAATGTAAGTCCAGACACTATTAAACTCTTAGAGGAAAACATAGGCAGAACACTCCATAACATAAATCACAGCAAGATCCTTTTTGACCCAACTCCTAGAGAAATGGAAATAAAAACAAAAGTAAACAAATGGGACCTAATGAAACTTAAAAGCTTTTGCACAGCAGTGGAGACCATAAACAAGAAGAAAAGACAACACTCAGAGTGGGAGAAAATATTTGCAAATGAAGCAACTGACAAAGGATTAATCTCCAAAATTTACAAGCAGCTCATGCAGCTCAATATCAAAAAAAAAACAAACAATCCAATCCAAAAATGGGTAGAAGACCTAAATAGACATTTCTCCAAAGAAGATACACACATTGCCAACAAACACATGAAAGAATGCTCAACATCATTAATCATTAGAGAAATGCAAATCAAAACTACAATGAGATATCATCTCACACCAGTCAGAATCGCCATCATCAAAAAATCTACAGACAACAAATGCTGGAGAGGGTGTGGAGAAAAGGGAACCCTCTTGCACTGTTGGTGGGAATGTAAATTGATATAGCCACTATGGAGAACAGTATGGAGGTTCTTTATAAAACAGCAAATAGAGCTACCATATTACCCAGCAATCCCACTACTGGGCATATACCCTGAGAAAACCATAATTCAAAAAGAGTCATGGACCACAATGTTCACTGAAGCTCTATTTACAATAGCCAGGACATGGAAGCAACCTAAGTGTCCATCGACAGATGAATGGATAAAGAAGATGTGGCACATGTATACAATGGAATATTACTCAGCCATAAAAAGAAACGAAATTGAGTTATTTGTAGTGAGGTGGATGGACCTAGAGTCTGTCATACAGAGTGAAGTAAGTCAGAAAGAGAAAGACAAATACCATATGCTAACACATATATATGGAATTTAAGAAAAAAAATGTCATGAAGAACCTAGGGGTAAAACAGGAATAAAGACACAGATCTACTCGAGAATGGACTTGAGGACACGGGGAGGTGGAAGGGTAAGCTGTGACAAAGTGAGAGAGTGGCATGGACATATATACACTACCAAATGTAAAACAGATAGCTACTGGGAAGCAGCCGCATAGCACAGGGAGATCAGTTTGGTGCTTTGTGACCACCTAGAGGGGTTGGATAGGGAGGGTGTGAGAGAGGGAGACGCAAGAGGGAAGAGATATGGGGATATATGTATATGTATAACTAATTCACTTTGTTATAAAGCAGAAACTAACACACCATTGTAAAGCAATTATACTCCAATAAAGATGTTAAAAAAAATCAATAGAGATAGGACTCTCTGGCCCAATATTATAAATATACACATATGTGTGTGTCTATATATATGTGTGTTCGTATGTAAATATATATCTAAATTATTTACCAAAGGAAAATACTCTGATTATGAGTTTCTTATTAAGCTTATTACAATGAAAAGTAACATAGAAACCAGACAAATATTTGGCCAAGATAAATTGTTAATCACTAGCTATTTCTGTATAAACTTCATCACCTTGACAAAAAGTAAATCAAAATAAACTAAAGTAAAACAAAATGCACACTGAATTTTGGATTCTGAATACTCACAAATTTGTACATTTAAAAGTCATTTTCTGGTAGCATATGAGTAACTGACACTTTCATTTATAATGATAACGTATCAATATACTGAACTTAAAAAAATTTTTTTTGTATCAACACTCAAACTACAAATAACTTCAAATCCTAACTCATCCACATATGGAGAAGGAAGGGAAAATATCCATAGTGAAGTAAAGCTAGTAGTTGCTAGATAACCCTGTAATGGGTTCTTGATGATTCTTTTTCTGAGAGTAATGATGTGATGACCTCTCCTAACACACTCTACAAAAAAATCATTTGCTATAGAAAGATATCACTGACTGCTTCAAGTGCTGCCACATAAGAATTAACTATATTATGATGGTCTTACCATGTACACCAAAGGAAACAACCCATTTCTTGCCACACAGTTGATTTCACTGCTTGAGAAAACTACAAATAATCATCCCAGCCTTCAAAAATCCTTCACGACTGCATCACCAAATTAAACAATTCCATTTCAAATGTCAAAATATGTTTTAACATGCAACATTTGGTTAGTGAAATTTTTCTCTAACATTTGTAATGCAACCAATTTAGAAGTGTAAGTTAATTAAAAATGAATGAAATATCTCCATTCAAAATACCATTGAACAAAGTTCCAATATTTTACTGTATCTTTCTTAAATGTTACATGTTATTGGGTTGATCTTTGTATTTGGTGCAAAGCACAATGACTTTTGTTTGATTCTTCTGTTCCTTCATTTTTTGAACACAGTTTATTTGGTAAATAGATGAGACCATATATATCAGAAAGTATCATGAAACCCTAAGACAAGCTCATTTTTTGCCATATGACTGATTCTTTAATAACTTGACCCAGGAATAGCTTCTAGGAATTACTGTGAGACGGGAGAATTATTTCCCTGTTTTTCCCTTTCCACTCCTAGCAAACACGCTCTTAATATGGCCAAGGATTCCTTGGGCAGCGACTCTTCCTTTCCCACCAAACTTGGTCTATTTTCTAAATGAGAAGCACTTAGTTACCATGGCAACAAGCTTTATATAAATAGGTCTATAGAGCACCTAGCTTAGTCTAGCATTTGCTAATAAGCATCAAATGAATAACAAAAGCAATATTCAGGCAGTCATATTTAAGAAAGGAAAATATGTATTTCAAAACACATTCTACAAAGCCACACAAATGTGGGATATAATTCAAGTGCACATCAACATGAAGCATTAAACTGAACATTCATTCTAAGTAAATCAGAGCCTTGTTATCTTTGTCCGCTATTATTTTTAGGTCCCCATAAATAAAAAGAACAGGACTGTACATCCTTGGAGGACACATATTGGATAGATTTAAAACCATGGATGTCAATATCTGCTTATATCATTAAATCAATGAACATATTAAAAGAAAATAAAGCAGTACTTTATAATGAAACACAGCTCTACCTCTCAACTATGGGACACTTAGATCTTCATTGCAAAAGACAATAGTTTGCAAAATAACTTTGAAAACAAACCAGAGCTACTTCAAGTCAGCCTATATTTCAGTGTGTCAAATCTTTGGAGTATTACTTACATGATGAATGCAATGAACCAACAAGACCCTTCTTTAAGGAAGGGTCTTGCCCCAGATCTTTGCCCCAGCTTTCATCTGTCATCCAATTCAGGGAATGCCTCTACTGTAAAGAGACACATTTTTCAACGTCATACCCTTCCTGAGTCAGCCCAAAGCCAATGACTGATGAAAGCAGAGGTGTCAAGTACTGGCCTTTTTGGCCCATCATGCATTGATCCTGGCTCTCCAGAGCTCCCCCATGGTGACACCTGAGGCCCGGCATCACAAACAACTGGACTTCTCCTGCTTCCTTCTCTTCCCTTACACAGGGTTTGATCACCAGGCCATCCCTTTATTATTATGCAAGCTAAAATCTCCATCAGAGTTAGCTTCTTGAAGAACTAAGAGAATTAAGAGAAGCATAATAAGGCAGTTGCAGGAACAATGACATCACTGTCAATGATTATTTCCAAAGGCAAAATAGAGCATTTGAATTTTTCAGTAGCTGACATTGTCAAATATTAGGTTATGGCCCTAAAGGAAAACCTCACCCATTCAGCCACACTGGAGTAGAACACAGATATCTAAGTTTGAAAGCTTAAAAACAGTAACAAAACCGCCACAAGAGGGGGCTCACATGATAGTGTTCACAGGGCAGGCAAAGCAGTCTGTGCCACCAAGGTCTCCATCTTGGTCCAAAGGGCCCAAGCAACAGAGTGCATCTCAATTTTGCTGACATGTTTCTTTCTTGCCATATCCTAACCCCTGGATTAGTGGTCTTTTTGCCTATTTTCTAACTTCCAAATGTAGGCAGATACACCAGAGATCCTGGCAGATGGTGGAGGTGCAGTGGAAACCCACCTGGGCCTCCTGTTCCAACCCTTCCTGTCCCTGGCAGCCCTGGGTGGTATTTGGAGGGGGTAACTGCTCATGCTGCTGCTTTCATGACCGAGGCACAGTACATCTGCAGTGTTTTAGATGAAAAGCGGTTACTGAGCACCTTGCACAATGGACGACTTCTCAAGCTGCTTTCTTGAGGAAATATTACACAAAATTGATGACAAAAATGTGACCTTTAATCTACCACCTAATGCAGAAGTACTGAATAGTAGCCACTGTGGTTAAGAGAAAGCTTCTGACGCGAGTACAGTGACTGCTTTTGAAGGATATACACTGACCTTCGATTCCATAAGGAATGCAACACCTTACAGTGTCCAACTGTTCAGTTTTGGTTATAACTTGTCAGACACAAGTATTTCTCCCAATGCAAGGGCAAAAGGAATCAAGATTGTGGAATCTATACCTGACATCAAGGCAGACATAGATGAAAAATAGAGACATGTCAGAGGCAACCAGATACACACAAATAATGTAACTATTAAACTCTATGAAGGAACTATTCAGGAATACCTTTCAAATAACTTCAACAAGGAAGAAATATTCTGTAAGTAGAGACTTTCCCAATAACAGCCCCAAGGCCCAAGCCTACCAGTTCCCCAGAAAGTCCACCTGCTTAGAAGTACACTATGTATAGCACAAATGGAACTGGTCTGCTTATACCATGGGCTGACGAATGATTATCACCTATGAGAAAAGCTATAAGGCAGTTGTGACAAGGGCATTTAATATCAATCCAAATAAAGCCACTGAGCTATAATTCTCATTTAGTGACACTGGAACTCCTCAGCGAAACTGTGACTCCTCCTGTCTTCAGTGTTGGAATAGATGCAACTTCTAGCCTGTTTTTCCTACAAGGAATCCAGTTAAATCCAACTCCATATGGCATCAGAAATTCCACTTTTAGGCGGCCCGGAGGAAGATGGCGGAAGAGTAAAACGCGGAGATCATCTTCCTCCCCACAGATACATCAGAAATTCATCTACACGTGGAACAACTCCTACAGAACACCTACTGAACGCTGACAGAAGACCTCAGACCCCCCAAAAGGCAAGAAACTCCCCACATACCTGGGTAGGGCAAAAGAAAAAAAGAATAAACAGAGACAATAGGATAGGGACGGGACCTGCACCAGTGGGAGGGAGCCGTGAAGGAGGGAAGGTTTCTACACACTACAAGCCCCTTCGCGGGCGGAGACTGCGGGTGGCGGAGGGGGAAAGCTTCGGAGTAGCAGAGGAGAGCACAGCAACAGGGGTGTGGAGGGCAAAGCGGAGAGATTCTGGCACAGAGGACCGGTGCCCTCAGGCACACACCAGCCCTAGAGGCTTGTCTGCTCGTCCACCGGGGCGGGCGGGGCTGGGAGCTGACGCTCCGGTATAGGCTTTCAGTCGGAGCGCAGGGAGAGGACTGGGGCTGGCGGCAGGAAGAGAGCCTGAAGGGGTTAGTGCACCACGGCTAGCCCGGAGGGAGTCCGGGGAAAGGGTCTGGAGCTGCCGAAGAGGCAAGAGACTTTTTTCCCTTTTGTTTCCTGGTGCGTGAGGAGAGGGCATTAAGAGGGCTGCTTGGGGAAGCGCCGGAGACAGGCGCGAGCCTCGGGTAAGGCGCGGACCTCGGAGACGGGCGTGGGACGCTGGGGCCGCCGCCGCCGCCGCCGCCGCCGGGCCTGTGTGCGAGCGCGGGTCACTGTCCGCCCCGCCTTCCGGGGGGCCTGTGCACCCCGCCACTGCCGGGGTCCCGGGACCCGGGGACGGCTTTCCCGGGAAAGCGCACAGAGCACCACGGGCTGCTGCAACGTCACGCCGGCCTCTGCCGCCGCAGGCCCGCCCCACACTGCGCGCCTCTCCCTCCCCTCTGCCTGAGTGAGCCAGAGCCCCCGAATCAGCGGCTCCTTTAAACCCGTCCTGTCTGAGCGAAGAATGGACGCCCTCCGGCGACCTACGCGCAGAGGCGGGGCCAGGTCCAAGGCTGAGACCCGGGAGCTGTGAGAGCAGAGACAGGGAAATCTCTCTGTGCAGCCTCGGAGGCAGCGGATTAAAGCTCCATGGTCCGGGCTTCCCTGGTGGCGCAGTGGTTGAGAGTCCGCCTGCCGATGCAGGGGACGCAGGTTCGTGCCCCGGTCTGGGAAGATCCCACATGCCGCGGAGCAGCTGGGCCTGTGAGCCATGGCCGCTGAGCCTGAGCGTCCGGAGCCTGTGCTCCACAACGGGAGAGGCCACAACAGTGAGAGGCCCATGTACTGCAAAAAAAAAAAAAAAAAAAAATGCTCCATGGTCCATTTGATGTGCCCTGCGTCTGTGGAGTGCATGAATGGACAGCGAATCATCCCAAATTGAGGAAGTGGACTTTGAGGACAAGATTTAAGACTTTCCCCCCTTTTCCTCTTTTTACAATGAATTATCCCAAATTAAGGAGGTGGACTTAGAGAGCAAGATTTCAGACTTCTCGCCTTTTTCCTCTTTTTACAACGAATTATCCCAAATTGAGGAGGTGGACTTGGAGAGCAAGATTTTTGATTTTTCCCCCTGCTCTCTTTTTGTGAATGTGTATGTGTAATCTTCTGTGTAAGATTCTCTCTGTATAGCTTTGCTTCCACCATATGTCCCAGGGTTCTATCGGTCCGTTTTTTTTCAATAATTACTTTTTTTTTTTTTTTTTTTTTTTTTGCGGTATGCGGGCCTCTCGCTGTTGTGGCCTCTCCCATTGCGGAGCACAGGCTCCGGACGCAGGCTCAGCGGCCATGGCTCACGGGCCCAGCCGCTCCGCGGCATGTGAGATCTTCCCGGACCAGGGCACGAACCCGTGTCCCCTGCATCGGCAGGCGGACTCTCACCCACTGCGCCACCAGGGAAGCCCCCAATAATTACTTTTTAATTTTAATAACGCTACTATATTTCATACTTTATTCTATTTTACTTTACCTGCTCTTTCTTTTTTTCCTACCTTCCCTTCCTCCCTCCCTCCCTCCGCTCCTCCTTTCCTTCTTTCTTTTTCTTTCCTCCCTCCCTCCCTCTCACCCTTCTTCTTTCCACTTTCTTTTTCTTTCCTTCCTCCCTCCCTCCCTCCTGTCTTTCTTTCTTTCTTTCCTTCCTCCCTCCCTCCCTCCCTTCTTCCATTCACTCTTCCTTTTGCTTTCATTCCTCCCTCCCTCCCTCCTTTCTTTCCTTCTTTCTTTCCATCCTTCCTCCCTCCCTTTCTTTCTTTCTTCCGTCCTTCCTTCCTTTCGTCCCTTCTTCCTTTCTTTCCCTCTCTCTTTCTTTCTTCTACTAATTCTTTCTTTCTACTTTTTCTCCCTGTTATTCTGAGCCAGGTGGATGAAAGGCTCTTGGTGCTGCAGCCAGGAGTCAGTGCTGTGCCTCTGAAGTTGGAGAGCCAACTTCAGGACACGGGTCCACAAGAGACCTCCCAGCTCCACATAATATCAAGCAGCGAAAATCTCCCAGAGATCTCCATCTCAACACCAGCACCCAGCTTCAGTCAACGACCAGCAAGCTACAGTGCTGGTCACCCTATGCCAAGCAAGGCAGGAACACAACCCCACCCATTAGCAGAGAGGCTACCTAAAAACATAATAAGGCCACAGGCACCCCAAAACACACCACCAGACGTGGACCTGTCCACCAGAAAGACAAGATCGAGCCTCAACCACCAGAACACAGGCATTAGTCCCCCCCACCAGGAAACCTACACAACCTACTGAAACAACCTTAGCCACTGGGGACAGACACCAAAAACAACGGGAACTACGAATCTGCAGCCTGCAAAAAGGAGACCCCAAACACAGTAACATAAGCAAAATGGGAAGACAGAAAAAAACACAGCAGGTGAAGGAGCAAGATAAAAACCTACCAGACCTAACAAATGAATAGGTAATAGGCAGTCTACCTGAAAAAGAATTCAGAATAATGATAGTAAAGCTGATCCAAGATTCTATTTCCAAGATCCATAATCTTGGAAATAGAATAGACAAAATGCAAGAAACAGTTAACAAGGACCTAGAAGAACTAAAGATGAATCAAGCATCGATTAAAAACACAATAAATGAAATGAAAAATACTCTAGATGGGATCAATAGCAGAATAACTGAGGCAGAAGAACGGATAAGTGAGGTGGAAGATAAAATAGTGGAAATAACTGATGCAGAGCAAAATAAAGAAAAAAGAATGAAAAGAACAGAGGAGAGTCTCAGAGACCTCTGGGACAACATTAAACGCACCAACATTCAAATTATAGGGGTTCCAGAAGAAGAAGAGAAAAAGAAAGGGACTGAGAAAATATTTGAAGAGATTATAGTTGAAAACTTCCCTAATATAGGAAAGGAAATAGTTAATCAAGTCCAGGAGGCACAGAGAGTCCCATACAGAATAAATCCAAGGAGAAATACGCCAAGACACATATTAATCAAACTGTCAAAAATTAAACACAAAGAAATCATATTAAAAGCAGCAAGGGAAAAACAACAAATAACACACAAGGGAATCCCCATCAGGTTAACAGCTGATCTCTCAGCAGAAACTCTACAAGCCAGAAGGGAGTGGCAGGACATAATTAAAGTGATGAAGGAGAGAAACCTGCAACCAAGATTACTCTACCCAGCAAGGATCTCATTCAGATTTGATGGAGAAATTAAGACCTTTACAGGCAAGCAAAAGCTGAGAGAGTTCAGCACCACCAAACCAGCTTTACAACAAATGCTAAAGGAACTTCTCTAGGCAAGAAACACAACAGAAGGAAAAGACCTACAATAACGAACCCAAAACAATGAAGGAAATGGGAATAGGAACATACATATCAATAATTACCTTAAATGTAAATGGACTAAATGCACCCACCAAAAGACACAGATTGGCTGAATGGATACAAAAACAAGACCCATATATATGCTGTCTACAAGAGACCCACTTCAGACCTAGAGACACATACATATTGAAAGTAAGGGGATGGAAAAAGATATTCCATGCAAATGGAAATCAAAAGAAAGCTGGAGTAGCAATTGTTATATCAGACAAAATAGACTTTAAAATAAAGACTATTAGAAGAGACAAAGAAGGACACTGCATAATGATAAAGGGATCGATCCAAGAAGAAGATATAACAATTGTAAATATTTATGCACCCAACATAGGAGCACCTCAATACATAAGGCAAATACTAACAGCCATAAAAGGGGAAATCGACAGTAACACAATCATAGTAGGGGACTTTAACACCCCACTTTCATCAATGGACAGATCATCCAAAATGAAAATAAATAAGGAAACACAAGCTTTAAATGATACATTAAACAAGATGGACTTAGTTGATATTTATAGGACATTCCATCCAAAAACAACAGAATACACATTTTTTCTCAAGTGCTCATGGAACATTCTCCAGGATAGATCATATCTTGGGTCACAAATCAAGCCTTGGTAAATTTAAGAAAATTGAAATTGTATCAAGTATCTTTTCCAACCACAATGCTATGAGACTAGATATCAATTACAGGAAAAGATCTGTAAAAAATACAAACACATGGAGGCTAAACAATACACTACTCAATAACGAAGTGATCACTGAAGAAATCAAAGAGGAAATTAAAAAATACCTAGAAACAAATGACAATGGAGACACGATGACCCAAAACCTATGGGACGCAGCAAAAGCAGTTCTAAGAGGGAAGTTTATAGCAATACAATCCCACCTTAAGAAACAGGAAACATTTCGAGTAAACAACCTGACCCTGCACCTAAAGCAATTAGAGAAAGAAGAACAAAAATACCCCAAAGTTAGCAGAAGGAAAGAAATCATAAAGATCAGATCAGAAATAAATGAAAAAGAAATGAAGGAAACGATAGCAAAGATCAACCAAACTAAAAGCTGGTTCTTTGAGAAGATAAACAAAATTCACAAACCATTAGCCAGACTCATCAAGAAAAGAAGGGAGAAGACTCAAATCAATAGAATTAGAAATGAAAAAGGAGAAGTAACAACTGACACTGCAGAAATACAAAAGATCATGAGAGATTACTATAAGCAACGCTATGCCAATAAAATGGACAACCTGGAAGAAATGGACAAATTCTTAGAAATGCACAACCTGCCAAGACTGACTCAGGAAGAAATAGAAAATATGAATAGACCAATCACAAGCACTGAAATTGAAACTGTGATTAAAAATCTTCCATCAAACAAAAGCCCACGACCAGATGGCTTCACAGGCGAATTCTACCAAACATTTAGAGAAGAGCTAACACCCATCCTTCTCGAACTCTTCCAAACAATATCAGAGGAAGGAACACTCCCAAACTCATTCTACGAGGCCACCATCACCTTGATACCAAAACCAGGCAAGGATGTCACAAAGAAAGAAAACTACAGGCCAATATCACTGATGAACATAGATGCAAAAATCCTCAACAAAATACTAGCAAACAGAATGCAACAGCACATTAAAAGGATCATACACCATGATCAAGTGGGGTTTATTCCAGGAATGCAAGGATTCTTCAATATACGCAAATCAATCAATGTGATACACCATATTAACAAGTTGAAGGAGAAAAACCATATGATCATCTCAATAGATGCAGAGAAAGCTTTCGACAAAATTCAACACCCATTTATGATAAAAACCCTGCAGAAAGTAGGCATAGAGGGAACTTTCCTCAACATAATAAAGGCCATATATGACAAACCCACAGCCAACATTGTCCTCAATGGTGAAAAACTGAAACCATTTCCACTAAGATCAGGAACAAGACAAGGATGCCCACTCTCACCACTCTTATTCAACTTAGTTTTGGAAGTTTTAGCCACAGCAATCAGAGAAGAAAAGGAAATAAAAGGAATCCAAATTGGAAAAGAAGAAGTAAAGCTGGCACTGTTTGCAGATGACATGATACTATACATAGAGAATCCTAAAGATGCTACCGAAAAACTACTAGAGCTAATCAATGAATTTGGTAAAGTAGCAGGATACAAAATTAATGTACAGAAATCTCTGGCATTCCTGTACACTAATGATGAAAAATATGAAAATGAAATCAAGAAAACACTCCCATTTACCACTGCAACAAAAAGAATAAAATATCTAGGAATAAACCTACCTAAGGAGACAAAAGACCTGTATGCAGAAAATTATAAGACACTGATGAAAGAAATTAAAGATGATACAAATAGATGGAGAGATATACCATGCTCCTGGATTGGAAGAATCAATATTGTGAAAATGACTCTACTACCCAAAGCAATCTACAGATTCCATGCAATCCCTATCAAACTACCACTGGCATTTTTCACAGAACTAGAACAAAAAATTTCAAAATTTGTTTGGAAAAACAAAAGACCCCGAATAGCCAAAGCAATCTTGAGAACGAAAAACGCAGCTGGAGGAATCAGGCTCCCTGACTTTAGACTATACTACAAAGCCACAGTAATCAAGACAGTGTGGTACTGGCATAGAAACAGAAAGATAGATCAGTGGATCAGGATAGAAAGCCCAGAGATAAACCCACACACATATGGTCAACTTATCTTTGATAAAGGAGGCAGGAATGTACAGTGGAGAAAGGACAGCCTCTTCAATAAGTGGTGCTGGGAAAACTGGACAGGGACATGTAAAAGTTTGAGATTAGATCATTCCCTAACACCATACACAAAAATAAGCTCAAAATGGATTAAAGACTTAAATGTAAGGCCAGAAACTATCAAACTCTTAGAGGAAAACATAGGTAGAACACTCTATGACATAAATCACAGCAAGATCCTTTTGGACCCACCTCCTAGAGAAATGGAAATAAAAACACAGATAAACAAATGGGACCTAATGAAACTTCAAAGCTTTTGCACAGCAAAGGAAACCATAAACAAGACCAAAAGACTACCCTCAGAATGGGAGAAAATATTTGCAAATGAAGCAACTGACAAAGGATTAATCTCCAAAATTTATAAACAGCTCATGCAGCTCAATAGCAAAAAAACAAACAACCCAATCTAAAAATGGGCAGAAGACTTAAATAGGCATTTCTCCAAAGAAGATATACAGACTGCCAACAAACACATGAAAGAATGCTCAACATCATTAATCATTAGAGAAATGCAAATCCAAACTACAATGAGATATCATCTCACACCAGTCAGAATGGCCATCATCAAGAAATCTAGAAACAATAAATGCTGGAGAGGGTGTGGAGAAAAGGGAACACTCTTGCACTGCTGGTGGGAATGTGAATTGGTACAGCCACTATGGAGAACAGTATGGAGGTTCCTTAAAAAACTAAAAATAGAACTACCATATGACCCAGCAATCCCACTACTAGGCATATACCCTGAGAAAACCATAATTCAAAAAGAGACATGTACCAAAATGTTCATTGCAGCTCTATTCACAATAGCCCGGAGCTGGAAACAACCTAAGTGTCCATCATCGGATGAATGGATAAAGAAGATGTGGCACATATATACAATGGAATATTACTCAGCCATAAAAAGAAACGAAACTGAGCTATTTGTAATGAGGTGGATAGACCTAGAGTCTGTCATACAGAGTGAAGTAAGTCAGAAAGAGAAAGACAAATACTGTATGCTAACACATATATACGGAATTAAAAAAAAATGTCATGAAGAACCTAGGGGTAAAACGGGAATAAAGACACAGACCTACTTGAGAATGGACTTGAGGATATGGGGAGGGGGAAGGGTAAGCTGTGACAAAGCGAAAGAGAGGCATGGACATATATACACTACCAAACGTAAGGTAGATAGATAGTGGGAAGCAGCCGCAGAGCACCGGGTGATCAGCTCCGTGCTTTGTGACCGCCTGGAGGGGTGGGATGGGGAGGGTGGGAGGGAGGGAGATGCATGAGGGAAGGGATGTGGGAACAGATGTATATGTATGACTGATTCACTTTGTTATAAAGCAGAAACTAATAAAAAAAAAGTCAAAAAAAAAAGAAAAAAAAAAAAAAGAAATTCCACTTTTAAAGCTTCCAATGGCTCACCGAGAGTCTTCAAGCCACCACTGGCAATTTCCCTAAGTGCAGTCCTGAGGAAAATGTTCAAGTCACAAATGCACCTTCTGTCAACATTTTCAAAGTTTGGATGGGTCCAGGCTTTCAAGTTTGAAGGTAACAAGTTTGGATCTGTTGAAAAATGTTACTGAAATGGAAATACCATGCTGAGTTCTGTTGCCATTGGGAGTGCCCTTTCAGGAAATGCCCTCTTTGTCCTAATTGCTTGCCTCATTGGCATGAACAGAAGTCATGATGGGCATCAGACAGTTTAGCACTTGAAATTACTTTCCACCACTATATATCAACAGCAATTGCAAGAGGTTATATTCATTTTCCCTGAGTTAAATTAGTATTGAAATGGAGATGTACTTTCTTGTAAACTTTTTTTTAACCAAGTCTGCTTTATCAAATATGAAGTTCATCTTGCAACGTTTACTATACATGAAAGGTTAACTGTTGAAATAGTGGCGTTAGTGTTGCTAACTGGTTAAATATTAACATTTACCAAAGTAGAACTCTAAAGTAAGGATAAGAGCGTTTTTCTAAATTGGCACTGGCTCCTTTATCATTTAATGTTTTTAAGATCCTGGCATTTGCTTTCTTCATTCTCTATTCTGATTTAGGCCTTGTGAAGTCAAAGCCTTGGGTTTTAACACTTATAACTGATGAAGGATAGTTAACGGCTATACTGACACAATTAAGAGATTCAAAACAATAGAAGAAAGAAAATTCTAAAACAAAAGTACTCCAAAACATGAAAATTTCAAATGCTTAAGCTAAGCTTTAAAAATCAAGAGAGGCATGACTCATAGAGGGATGAACAGCACAAAATTCAAGCATAACAGAGTCAACTGGACTTATCCTTTGGCATTTTTATATTCTGCCACTTAAAAACTGGCACTTTTAACTAAAATACTAAAAAAAAAGGGTACTATTTTTACTTAATATGTATTTTGTAAAGGGATTTTCAATCTTCTGTTTCAAGTTCAGGGTGATCCTGTTTCTGTACTTGTATATAATATGGGTTTCATTGTACTGCTTTATCCACTTAAAGCTGTGTTGTGACCAACACTTAAAGGATCAGTTCATATGCAATTCATTGTTTGTAATAATGCTGACAGAATTCTCTTGTTTGTTTGTGTGGAAACCACAACAACAGTGAATGTCAATCACCACTGATCTACGGGCCAGGCACTGTACAGTGAAATTTACATCTATTATCTTTGGTTATTTATTTGTACTCTAAATATGCTTCTTACCATTTTAGAGATAAAGAGTAACTTACACATGGTTATAGGATGAACTGAGATTGAATTCCTATCTTACTGACCTTAATGTTCAATATGTAGGTTTCTGCCACTCTGTACACTGCCTCTTTTGGCATTAGGAAACGATTTTAAATAAATATATTTCTATTTTTTCAAATATATACCTAACTGTTCCTAGGTTAATACAGTTTCTATTCTCTTGGCCTGCCACAGGACTGGTTTCTCAGAGTAAAAAGCCCTCCGCTAAGCCCCTGCTAAGACAAAGTCCATGACAGACACCTCCTACTGCTTCATCATCCACAGGACCATTTCTACTCATCTACAGAATCTTTCCTCTTTGCCATGTGCCTCAGGCCCAATATTGATCACACTCTACTTCAGTAGCATTTTCCTAGGCATTCTGAGCATTGTATGTCTTACTGTCCTGCTGACTGAACTCTGGCTTGCTGCCTATTTCACCTCCCTACCCTCCTCCAAATATTTTGTTTCTAGTGGAAGCAGAAATGGTATGACAGCAAAGAGGCCCTGATGACAAGTATGTCCCCAAAAGCTACAGGATTTTCTGTGTGACAGTCGACAATTCCAAAAAAAAAAAAAGCTTCCTTTTGTTAGAAAGAGGCATTTTAAAACTAAAAATGATGTCTATTTTATTTATTTTATTACTCATCAAGGTCTATTCTTCAGACTATATAGGCTGAAGAACTATGCCACTTAGGACCCTTCACTAATATATGGTAAAGGCAAAGCTAATTAATGATACAAGTGCCTATTCTCAGCCTGCCTGCCTGCCTACCTATCAATTGATATATCATCATCTTCTTCTCTCATTTCTTCTGTAATACCCCGGTGTTAGGGGCAATGGTGGCAAACAGAGTTGAGAGATCAGACTAGCAGTTGTGGTAATAATTGGTTTTGTCATTGAAGGATGGTTTATTACATGTCTAAAATTTACTAGTACACAACTGAGCTCTTTATCTCTAAGTAAGTGAGATAAAGAAATAGAAATATGATATGATATTGCTTATATGTGGAATCTAAAAAAATGATACAAATGAACTTATTTACAAAACAGGAACAGACACACAGGCTTAGAGAAGGTGCTTATGGTTACCAGGGGGAAGGGTGGGGGGGAGGGATAGTTAGGGAGTTTTGGATTGACATGTACACACTGCTATATGTAAAATAGATAACCAACAAGGACCTACTGTATTGCACTGGGAAAGTTGTGCAATGTTATGTAATGACCAAAATGGGAAAATGATTTGAAAAAGAATAGATACATGTATATGTATAACTAAATCACTTTGCTGTACACCTGAAACTAACACAACATTGTTAATCAACTATACTCCAATATAAAATAAAAAGTTTAAAGATAATCTGCAAAAAAAGAATGAGAAAAATAAAAAAATATATTTTACCTTCAAAAAAAGAGTTGATTTAAAAGTTTCTGAATAACAAGAAAAAAGAGAAAGAAATCACTTGCCTGAAGGAATAAATGTTTTCATCTTACAGTGCTTTAAAAAGCACAACTTGGAAAGAGACATGAAGATAAGCACAGGTCTTTGCAACAAACTGTGTTGGGAAGATGATATACACATGCAAAAGAATGAAGTTGAACCCTTACTACACATCATATACAAAAATTAACTCAAAGTTGATCAAAGACATAAATGTAAGAGTGAAAAGCCATAAAACTAAGAAAACATAGGGGAAAAGCTTCATGACATTGGATTTAGCAATAATTTTTGAAAATGACACCAAAAACACAAGTAACCACCAAAAAAAGAGTCAAAATTAAAATATTTATTCATCAAAGGACACTACCAACAAAGTGAAAAGGTAACCCACACAATGGGAGAAAATACTTGCAAGTCACCTATCAAATAATTTCCAAAATACTCCAATGAGTCAACAACAACAACAAACAAGCAAACAGCATAATTTGAAAATGTTCAAAGGGCTTGAAGATATTTCTCCAAAGAAAATATACAGATAGCCAATAAGCACATGAAAAGATATTCAATATCACTAGTTATTAAAAAGTGAAAATCAAAGCTACAATCAAATGCCACTTCACACCCTTTAAGATGGTTAGTAGGATGGATGGAGATTTGTATGTGTGTATGTATGTGTATGTATGTATGTATATATATATATATATATATATATATATATATATATATATATATATATATATATGAAACAAGTGCTGACAGGGATGTGGAGAAATTGTAAGAATGTACCCTGCTGCTAAGAATGTAAAATGGTATAGCCATATGGACAATAGTATGGTAGTTCCTCAAAAAAATTAAACCTAGAAATTAGCATATGATTCAGCAATTTCACTTTTAGATATATACCTAAAAGAATTGAAAGCAAAAACCTGAATAGATATTTGAATACTCTTGTTTCTAGCAGCATTATTCAAAAAAGCCAAAAGGTGGAAGCAACCTAAGTGTCCATCAATGGATGAATGGATAAACAGAAAGTGGTATATACAAACAATGGAATATTATTCAGCCTGAAAAGCAAGAAAATTCTGACACACATCATAACATGGATGAACCTCAAAGCATTATGCTAACTGAAATAAGCCAGTTGCAAAAAGGCAAACATTGTATAATTCTGCTTATATGAAGTACCTAGGGTACTCAAATTCATAGAGACAGAAAGTAGAATGGTGGTTGTCAGGGTCTAAGGGGAGGGGGTAAAGGGAAATTATTATTTAATGGGTAGAGTTTTAGTTTGGTAACATGAAAAGGCCTGGAGATGGATGGTGATGATGGTTTATTCAATATATTTATGTCACTGAATATTCACTTAAAATGATTAAAATAGCAAATTTTATATTAGGTACATTTTACCACAATAAAAAGATAAGCATAAATTTGATATTTAAATACTAAAATACTATATTTTAAATACTTGGCCCACATATAAAGAAGCAAAAACACTGGAATACACAGTACTTTGGATGACTTTAAAGCCAAGATTAGCAAAAGTCAACTAACTGACTCTGAAAATAAGTTATAATTTAACAACATTCAGACATGTGTCAAGATATAATTATATATATATATATCACTAATAGTTAATTGCAAACATAATCATTCAGGAATGAGTCAAAAATTTTCTTCTGAGTGGTAATGAGATTTGTGATGGGGGCCAGTCTCATCTTCCTGCTCAGACACACGTATAGAAAATTAATGAACTTAATTTCCGAAAACATATAAATCAGTGTACAGGTAGGGAATCAGCATAGAATGTAAGAGAAGAAAGGGGAAGAGAGAGAAATAAGGAGGAAAAAGCAAAAAAGAGAGAGGAAGAAAGGCGAAGGATGGAGAGAGAGGGAGTGAGAGAGAGAGAGAGAGAGAGAGAGGAGTAAGAAGGCACAGTGTCAAGTCACCATTATATATATTTTCACTTTGCAACTAAAGTCCTTTCACTCTTTACTGGAGGGCAAAATTATTTCATCTCCTGTTGTAGTTCATGAATCTAAAATTGCAACAGTGCTCACAAATCAATTCTGATGATAACAATGTTTTGTGACACTTTAATCAGATCAATGTAATTAAATTTTCCAAGTCATTAAATCACCTTTTACAAAATATATTACCTTTATTTCAATTATTAATTCAATTTAATGAACATTTCAAGCTCTCTTTCCTCTATCTTTCCCTAAGCTATCATATATGCTTCCTTATACCTCACAACTTCTTTTTAACTTCCAAAGAGCAACAGATTCAGGACATAAAGGCAGTAAACAAATAAGTGGAATTCAACACATCTTGAAATGTGTCCAGGAAGAATGATCATATTAATGGAATAGATCTTGGAAAATATTTAAGACTAGACCATACATAGATACATAATGCCAACAATAAAGAGTATAAGTGTTTCTTCTGGTTTCATGCATTCTGACTGACAGTGAAACTAAAATTTAATATTATAAATATCAAATGTCCAAACAGGAAGAACAAGATAGGGAAGAAGAGGCAGAAACAGCAGGGATTGTTGTCACTATGCCCCGTAAGATTTACTAGAAGAAATGAGAGGAGATTTTCCAAACATAAACAAAGAATGATAAAGGTACTTTTAAAGGTAACACCAAATCCAGAAACCATAAAAATATTGATATATTCAGATATATAAATAAACTATACCATTTTGTAGGATAAAATCCACCACAAGCAAAGGCAAAAGGATTAAAGGGAAAAATTCTATTTTCAGGAATGTAAATTTGTACAACCACTATGAAAACAATATGGAAGTTCCTCAAAAAATTAAAGAGAACAACCATATGATCCAGTAATTCCACTTCTGGGCATTTTCCCAAAGAAAATAAAAACACTAATTTGAAAAGATACATGCACAGTTATGTTCACTGCAGTATTATTTACAATAGCCAAGAGAAAGAAGCAACCTAAGTGTCCATCAATAGATGAATGGATAAAGAAGATGTGGTACATACCTACAATAGAATACTAGTTAGCCATGAAAAAAAAGAGGAAATGTTGCCATTTGCAACAACATGGATGGACCTAGGGGGTATTATGCTAAGTGCAATAAGCCAGACAGGGAAAGACAAATGCCATATGATTTCACTTCTATATGGAATCTATAATACAAATGAACAAACATAACCAAATAAAAACAGAGGAGGTGGTTGCCAGAGGGGAGGGGAGTAGGGTAATCTGGAAAATAGGTGAATGGGATTAAAAGACATAAACTTCGGTTATAAAACAAATAAGTAATGGGAATGTAATGTACAGCATAAGGAATATAGCCAATAATATTCTAATAACTTTGTATGGTGACAGATGATAACTAGACTTATTGTGGTGATCATTTCATAATGTTTAAAAAAACTAAATCACCATGTTGTACACCTGAAACTAATACTGTATGCCAATTATACTTCAATAAAAAATATATTTTTAACTCACTTGTGGCAAATTTGTAATTTTCCCCCATAGTCAGTATGGCCCTATTCTGTAGTATTAGTTTCACTGTGCACAAGGCTGCTAATCTCAAGGCTTTATTTCCCAGATTCCTGAGCATCGAGATATGGCCTTAATCAAAGTTCTGGCCAGTAGGGTTTGACTGACAGTGAGGCATATTACTTTTGATTCTGTCCTTAAAAAACAACTGTGGGTAGGCTCCATTGGACCTCTCCATTCTTCTTGATCTCCGGAGATAGTTTAAGAATAAGAGCTGTCACCTTGGGCCCACAAGTGGAAGCCATATGTTGATCTGTGGACTCTGTGTCTCTAGTAGAATCATGAGAGTAAAAAAATACTTCTACTTCATTTAAACTAAACTTTATTTTGGAGTATTTCTGATACAGTAATGTAAACTGTCTCCTAATAACACATTATTTCACAAAGTAATAATTTCCCTATTGTATGAGTATCTCCTTCAACAATAACAACAAAAACCCACAAGATTATACAAGAGAAAACTTAGATAAGAAAATGTTTCCCAGGAAAGGAAATAAAAATAGATCTTTAACATATGGAGAGCTGCTAAAACTCTTCTCTTTTCTTTTAATTAAAAAAAACTTTTAAAAAATTTAATTTATTTATTTTTGGCTATGTTGGGTCTTTGTTTCTGCGAGCGGGCTTTCTCTGGTTGCAGTGAGCGGGGGCTACTCTTCATTGTGGTGCGCGGGCTTCTCATTGCGGTGGCTTCTCTTGTTGCGGAGCACGGGCTCTAGGCGTGTGGGCTTCAGTAGTTGTGGCACGCAGGCTCAGTAGTTGTGGTGCACAGGCTTAGTTGCTCTGCAGCATGTGGGATCTTCCCGGACCAGGGATCGAACCCGTGTCCCCTGCACTGGCCGGTGGATTCTTAACCACTGCATGACCAAGGAAACCCACCAAAACTCTTAAATCTCATAAAAGTAAGGAATGAAAGTTAAGCTTCTATTAAAAGGGCATTTTCAACTATCAGACTGGCAAGGATCTGAAAGCTTGGCGATATGCTATGTTCACGAGCATAAGGAGAAAAGGTACTCTCATGAATTACTGACCAGAGCATAAAAGTATAAAATGCATACACACACTCTTTGAATTAGTATATTCACTTCCATGAATTCATTGTATAAATATACACGCAGAAACGTGAAATGGTGTAAGTAAAAGGTAATTTATTTCATCATTGTTTGTATTAGCAAAATATCAGAAGTGACCTAAATATCCACTGGTAAGAGATTGGTTAAATAAATTATGGTATGTTTAGACAATGAAATACAGTATTATCACGAGAAAGATAGAAGGAATTCCTGATGGACTGATAAAGAATTATCTCCAAGATACATTTTAAGTGGAAAGAAAAAGTGCAGAACAGTATATACACTACAGTCTAGCATTCATGTAAAGTGAGGAAAAATATTCAATATTAATTTGGATTTAATTATATAGTCTGAATACTTCTATACTGGTAAAAAATAGTGAAAAAACTGGTAACCTTGTTTACCTCTGAGGACAGGAATAGAAGGAGCCATATCAACTATCTGTAACTTTATTTTTAAAAACATATTATTTATTTAAAAATTTAAAAAATCATACAAGTAATATAATTCTATTAATTTTTTCTATTTTTAATATAATCAAAACTTGGTACCATAGAACCGACACTAATATATTCCAATTACATCAATAAGAATGTTAATTGTTTTCCTCTGTGAAGAAAGCTAATCACTGGTCCAATATGCAACAAAAGTAAAGCAATAAGAATGAATGATATACTTAACATATTGCTTTAAACACATTAAAATGAGAAAGATATCCTTTATAACTTTTGAGAAACAAATGACTCTTCAAAGCGGAAAGAGAATGAATTAATATTGGGTTGGCCAAAAAGTTCATTTGGGTTTTTGGTACCATCTTACGGAAAAACCCGAACAAACTTTTTGGCCAACCCAACACATGAAAATACACATCACCTATTTGTCCTCCTAGCTTTCTCATCCTTATGCTACAATTCTGGCATGTAGTCGTGTTTTCAAGATTTTGAATTAAAATTGTATCTATTTATACTAATCTTCAGTGCAAGTAAATGCTATGTGTTGGAAGGTTAGATTTATTCTATCATATTTCTAAAGAATCAGCTAAGCCACATGAAGAATATCTAAAATTTTAAAAATCTACGTAACAAGTGACATAACTTTGTGGGTAACCTAGAAAGTTCTCCAAATTATATACACGGGTTGTTTAATGTCTAATGTCTATAAAATATGTAATAATAGAACTATTCTACATCTCAACAAGGAGGTGAAGTGGGGAAAAGTACATCCGACAATATAATAAGGCAAAATTATAATAGCTTATGATGTTTCTCCTTTTAAATGTCTTCAGTGGCAAAGGTCAATAAATTAAACTCTTGCTAGCAATGCAAAATCTCAGGCCCCACTGGTAACCTACTGAATCTGAAATTCTGGGAGTGTGACCCAGAATTCTTTGTTTTAACAAGCCCTCCTGGTAACTGTGGTTTGAGAACTACTGTTTCAATTTATCAGTAAGAATCAATATGAAATATCACCATGTCAATATTATTTTTGGCTTCAGACCAAAAGAAATCAATATCTACTTTAAAAACTATTGCCAAAGTTTAAATATGAGGTATAAATTTAGACTACATAACTATAATAACTATTATATAGATTACTTATGTTTTTAAAATATTTTTATTTTTTATTTATGCCAACTTCTTTTATCACATCACACTAACAGGAAGTATTAATGAAGACACATTGACCTCTCATGAAAAATATCCAGTACGCTTATATGCACTTATACTGATTTTTCTACTAGATCATTTTTATTGGTGACACACACTCCACCTTAGGTTACCCTATTTTGCATAATGTTCAAAGTCTTATGGAGAATAATAGCTAAGAAGGTGCAATAAGGCATTCAAGAAAGTGGAGACTTTCAAAAAGTACCTCAGTGTTTGAAATCCACACAGTTATACACCACACCTATGTCCTTGATGATGATGATGATAATTTAATACACTCCACTATAAATAAATCTGAAAAAAAATTACAGGAACTAGAACCCAGTAATAGCCTTAAAGATAATATGTGTATGTCAAAACTTCTACAACAATGATTTGGTCAGTACAAACAATTTCAGCCTTTACGGTAATAGCTCTTTTACTGAAAAGGGATTTCAGCCATTTCCTCACAAATCCCAAGCAAGTATTCTCTCTAGTTTGCTGGTACTTCAGTGAAGGTGGAAAATAGATAACACTTAGCACTTAAAAAGATCACACTGGGGGGGCACAATTTAAAGTGACACTCACACACCACTGTAAAGCAATTATATTCCAATAAAGATGTAAAAAAATTTTTTTCTTTCAATTGATGAGGCTTATTAACCATTTTGCTGGCAATACCTCACTGTGGTGGCAAAAATCCTGTATCATCTTTGTTGATGTCAGCATTTTCAGTCAAATCGGCAAGAAATTTAGTTATAGTTCAATATAATCCATACTATTCACTCCTTTTCATCATTTGGCTCATGAGACAAATACGACAGCCTGTTCATTATCTCTTCCTGTTTATAAATTTCGGTTTTGATTTATAATGTGAGTTTGTTACTTTTTGTTATAGTTTTATTTCTTGTTATCAAAATTATTTCTATGGAGTTTACAGATTTTTTTGGCTTCATCTTCTACTCCACATTTCCTTAAAATTTCTCTCATTCCTTTAATAAAAATTTAAAAATGACAAAAGAAGATACACTTCATATATTCCAAATCTGGAACCTATTGCTTTATTTTTGTTTTATCAAGACTTCCAAAATAAATCTTTTCAAATTACAGGTAAAATGACATATTCCCAGCTCTACTACTCTTTAGCCACATCCCCAACACATGCATAGTTCTTCAGTGTGATTGGTAGTATGAGTGTGTTCAGGAGGATTTATAATTCGTAAACAGTCATATTAATAATATATTACAGTATCTTACTTTTGCATCTTTAACAAACACATATGAGCAGAAGACATTTTGCTAATGGCCCCTTTCAGTACTTAATGTTTGAGAATTTACATTGGGACTCATTCCTTTTTCTTATTCATGTGGATTATCTTTTGCTTCTATATGTTTGTTTGGTGACAAAGTTTCACCCGAAATCAGAGTACTATGTTTAAGCAAAATAATACTTGCTAAAACAACAAATAAGCTTCCTATCAGCTATATCTAGCTCTGAACTGTTAGTGATAGACTTTTCCCAAATGCTTCCTGATTCATCTTTGCTGCAATTAACTCAAGCCTTGCATAAAAGCTCTGAGGGGAGCCAGGAACTGAATCATAGTTCACTGCCCTATTGACAGCACACAGAAGTCAAGTCTCTAGCTTGATTGTTGATTTACCCAGATCTTGGGAGTGGGGGCTCACAGAGGGAGACAGACATCCTTAATACCCAGTGTGGTGACAATACGTCTCTGTGAAACTATGACTGGTTACAGTTCAAGCAATGTGGAAAGCTGTGATTGGCTGCAGATGTAGCTATCCTAGCATTTGACACAAGGAGATGATGGGAATGTATTATAAGATCTAATTGAGAAATATATCGCTCAGGAAATAATATATTCCTGTTCCTTAATGCCTGCTAAGTTAACTGCCTAATCTCTCTCACGTTTGCACCAGGGCCATGTCATACATACTAAAGCAAAGGGCAAGATGGATGTGCCACCCTGGAATTCAGGATAAAAAAATGTCAAAAATATACATGTGTGAACGTATGTGTACGTGTGTGTGGCAGGGGATATGAGAGGGGAATGAGGCAGTGGGGGAGAGGGGGACAGAAGGAGAGGAAGAGATAGAGGAAATAAAAGAAATAGTAATGAAGTGAAGGAAAAAGGACAGAGAAAGATTTCAAACTGGCTTTCTGGTATCATGATATCATTCAACACTGCCGCCATCTCCAACTTGTCCAAATCTCTCTCCAAACATCTGTCTTTTCCACACCACCTGCTACTGCCTTCACTGAGGTTTCCATTATTTTGCCTTGACTGTTAGAAAAATGTAATACCAAATAACCTTGCTCGGAGGTTTTTCTATCATCTGAATCAAGCTATAACATTGCCATAAACTTGAACTTCCTAAAACACAAATGTGTTTATATTACTCCTTTCTCAATTTATTCAACCTATCCCTACCAACTTAAAACTAAAAAACAAAAATTCTAGAACTTTCATATCTTAGCCCTGACATGGGCCTCAATTAATTCAGAACCTATGAGGTGGGTAGGTATAGATACCTAAGGATTTGTGAGTGTGATCAAGTACTTGTTTTACTTAGGGACGTATAAAGAAGTGGTACAAAATTGTTAGGAAAATGTAAGTATATGTTTGGATAGTTGCTTTGTATTTTAGACATAAAAATCAGAGTAAAAATAAGTTATTTAAGCTTCCACTGGTAGAAGATATTTTATCTGTATAATGTAAGGCAGAAAATGAGCAAAAATGAAACAAGAATACAGTATGTGAAAAACATAAATAAGGAGAAGTAAATCAATATTTAAGATACACATTTTCAAGTAGAGCTTTCCTCAGGAATGCATTAATAAAATCTATAGTTCAATGTTAGGAAATATATAAATCTAATTCTCCATATTAGATTTTAAAGGAAAAATATAACTATAGCAATATAATTCTCATAATAATTTGAATCAGGAGAATTTACTAAATTTGATACATACATACCAAAATCTATAGCAAGAATCGTGTTTCGTGGACAAACTTAAGACACATTCCCTTTAAAATCAGGAACAAATCAAGGATGATACCATTATTCTTTAATAGAGTACTATGTTCCTGACCACTGATATAAGAAGAAAAACTCTAAGGATCAGAAAAATCTGTGAGTTTTGTACATGTTACAATAATAATAGATGGTCAGACTCCAAAAATGTTACTACTAGGAGTTATGTTATGCTTAGAGAAAAACATAAGATTAATTTCTAACATGTATTTTGTAGAGTAGCTGAGATCAGGAGAAATAATGGGCAATAGCTAGAGTGGAGAAAAAGAAAATGTTTGCTTTTATTTGGCCTGGAGTTTCTTGTACTGTTATGGCAATTATTTGGGATGGGGTTGGGAGGAGAGAGACAGAGAGATATAGACTGGGAATGAATCACACCAAAGGTGAAGGCATAGGGATACCTCACTGAGAGGAGATAAGTGTGCAGATAGTTTGGTATATGTGTCATCATATTGTGAGAAGCCCAAGCTAAATATACAGGCCACATGTAGGTGCTCTGGTTGACAGCCACAGATGAGTTTTCGGCTGACAGACGGCATCAGGTATCAGCCATGTGAGTGAACCATCATGGACATCGAGCCCATTATAGCCTTCATATGTCTCCAGCCCCAGTCACTGGGATTTATTCCCAGCTTCTTTCATTATTTTTAAACCACTAAGTGGACTGCCAAACTACCACAGCTCCCTTCAAGTTTGGAAACAAATTAGAACTTGGAGGAGGGTAGTGGAGTAGATGTGTTTCAGATTTCAGAGTCAAATCCAGTTTTAGAATTAACTTATAAAACTCTGAAAGCTGGTCTAATAGTGGAAAGGTTGATTCTGTTAAATGTGGAATAGTCCAATTAGAGGACAATTAGCTATCCTTTCCGATACCCATCCATCCCCTTTTGGCACCCAAAAGCACAGGTCTTTCTTGACAGCAGTGCAGGCATATCATTACCTTCTGGGGTCAGCACACATATCTGTTTAGCTAGGTATCCAGAATCACTGAGTCACCAAGGAAAAGCATGTGGGCCAAAAGCAGTCAGCTGTCACAGCTCACATACCAGTAGCCAGGGAATGAAAACCATGCAGAATCCAGTATCAGATATAGAAGATATGAGTTATATTATTTTACGCAGGGTTTCATTTTCTGGTATTATATATTTTTTAAGGGACAGGTTTAATGAGATATAACTCACAAGCCATAAAACACCCATTCAAAATGTACAATTCAATTCAATCATTTTGAATATAATCAGAGTTGTATAACAATCACCACTGTATAATGTTAGAACACTTTCATCAACCCACAAATAAGCCTCATACCCACTGGTTGTTACTTTTCCACTGTCAGCTTTAGGAAACCACAAAGCTGTCTTCTGCCCCTATAGGTTCACCTATTATAGACATTTCATATAAAAGGAATCATACAACATGTGGGTTTTTTGTGATTAACTTCTTTCACTTAGCATAACGTTTCAATATTCATCCACCTTGTAGCATATAATGATACTTCATTCCTTACTATGACTGAATAATATTCCATTTTATGGATATACCACATTTTGTTCATCCATTCATCAACTGATGGACATTTGGGTTGTTTCCACCTTTTTTTTTAAATTTATTTTTGGCTACATTGGGTCTTCATTGCTGCGCGTAGGCTTTCTCTAGTTGTAGCGAGCGGGGGCTGCTCTTTGTTGCGATGCGCAGGCTTCTCAGTGCAGTGGCTTCTCTTGTTGCGGAGCACGGGCTCTAGGTGCACAGGCCTCAGTGGTTGTAGCACGCAGGCTCAGTAGCTGTGGCGCACGGGCTTTTTTGCTCCGCAGCATGTGGGATCTTCCCAGACCAGGGATCGAACCCGTGTACCCTGCATTGGCAGGTGGATTCTTAACCACTGTGCCACCAGGGGAGTCCCTGTTTCCACCTTTTTGCCATTGTAAATACACTTCTATAAACATTTTGATTTGAACACCTGTTTTCGATTATTTTTGTTGTATCTCTAGGAGTAGAATGGTAATTCTATGTTTAATGGTACTTCAATGTCCCCTAGACTCTGGAGGAGCTACCAGACTGTTTTCCACCATGTGTAACTGGTACAGTAATTCATTTCCACTATCACTTGTCATTGTCTTTTTCATTATAGATAAATCTAGGGTGTGTGAAGTGGTATTTCATGGGTTCCAAAGTATGTCCCTAATTAATTACCATGTTGAACATCATTTCATATACTTATTGGCTATTTGTATATCTTCTTTGGAAAATTTTGTATTCATATCATTTGTCATTTTAAAGTACATTTGCATTTTTTACAACTGTAGCATTGTAAAAATGTTTTATATGGTATAGATACAAATTTCCTATTATATACATGAATTGAAAATCTTTTTTTTCCATTTCTTTTAACTTACTTGGTGACTTTTTAAGCACAAAACTTTTTACTTATTCTTTTGTTGCTTTTGCATTTGGTGTCATTTCTAAGCAAGCACTTCTTAACCTAGCCCATGAAGAATCATTGTTATGTTTCCTTGTATGTGTTTTACAGTTTTAGCTCTTATATTTCATTCTATGATCTTTTAGAGTTAATTTTTTGCATACAGTGTGAGGTAGGGTTCAAAATTCATTATTTTGCATGTGGATAACCAGTTGTCCCAGCAGCATTAATTGAAAAGAAAATTATCTCCCTATTGGATTGTCTTGGCACCTTTGACAAAATCAATTGACCAAAATGTGAGGGCTTATTTTGGGGCTCTCAATTCAGTTCCAAGGACGTATATGTCTATACTTATGCCAGTGCCACACTCTCTTGAGTACTATAGCTTTACAGTAAGTTTGAAATTGGGACATGTGAGACCTCCAAATTTGTTTTTTGAAGACTTTTTTTTTTTTTTTTTTTTTTGTGGTACATGGGCCTCTCACTGTTGTGGCCTTTCCTGCTGTGGAGCACAGGCTCCAGACGCACAGGCTCAGCGGCCATGGCTCACGGGCCCAGCCACTCTGTGGCATGTGGGATCATCCTGGACCGGGGCACAAACCTGCGTCCCCTGCATCGGCAGGCAGACTCTCAACCACTGTGCCACCAGGGAAGCCCTTGAAGACTTTTTGATTACTCTCTATCCCACACAATTTCACATTAATTTTAGGATCATCTTGTCACTTCCTGAAAAAAAATATGAAGTTGAAATTTTGATAAAGATTGCATTGAACCTGTAGATTGCTTTGGGGAACACTGCCATCATCAAAATAATAAGTCTTCCAATACAAGAATGTGAGATGCCTTTCCATTTATTTAGATCTTTATTTTTCCTCAGCAATGTTTTATAGCATTTGGTGTACAAGTCTCCTACTCATGGCGAAACTTATTAAATATTCTTTTTGAAGACAATGTAAACAGAACTGTTGTCCATAATTTCATTTTCAATTTGTTCACTGGGCTTAGAAGTACAATGCTTTGCGCATACTGATCTTTTGACCTGCAACTCTGAAGACATTACTTCTAATAAGTTTTTAGTGGATTCTTTGGATTTTTTATATACAATACAATGTCATCTGCAAATAGAGTCTTACTTCTTTTTTTCCAATCTTGGCGCCTGTTTTTTGCTTTCTTGTCAAATCACTCTGGCTAGAATGTCTAGCACAAAGTTAAAAAGAAGTGACATCTGTTCATGCTACTTCTATTTGCTGATGATAATGATGAAGTGTTCAGGCCTTCACCATTAAGTATGTCGTTAAGTACACTTGTTTCTCAGATGTCCTTTATCACTTTGAGGAAGGTCCCCTCCATTCCAAGTTCACCGAGTATTTTTATTGTGAAATGGCGTTGAGTTTTCTTAAAGCCTTGTCTATGTCTATTGAGATAATCATGTAGTTTTTGTCCTTTATTCTACTGATATAATGTATTGTACTGACTGATTTCTGGGTTTTAAAACACTTGCATTCCTGGGATAAATCCCACTTGGTCATCACATACACACATAAACACATACACATATAAACACACACACACACACACACACACACAGAAGTTTTTGGTTCTTTTTCAAACATCGTTGGAGTCAGTTTGTTAGTATTTTGTTGTTTAGGGGTTTTACATCTACATGGCCTATAGTTTTCTTTCCTAGGGATATTTTTGCCTGATTTTGGTATCAGGATAATTCCAGCCTCACAGAGTGAGTTGGGAAGTATTCCAACCACTTCTGTTTTTTGGCAAGAGTTTCTAAGGGATTGGAATTATTTTTTCTCAAAGTATCTAGTAGAATTTAGCAATGAAGATATCTGGTCCTGGGCTTTTCCTTATGTGTAGGTTATTTAATTATTAAATTCAATCTTTTTACTTGTGTAGCATAATCCAGATTATCTTTCTCCTGTTGAGTCAGCTCCAGTTGTGTTTCATTAACAAATATGTCCCTTTTACCAAAGTGTTATATTTGTTTGCATATGCCGGTTCATAGTATTCCCTAGTAAGTGAAATTACTTCTGTAAAGTTGATAGTGATGGCCCCTCTTTTGTTCCTGATTTTAATAATCTCCTTTTCTGTTAGTCTAGCAAAGGTTTTGCCAAATTTACTGATCTTTTCCAAGAACAAAGTTTAGTTTTGCTGATTTTCCTGTATTAAATTTCTACTCTATACCTTATTTACCTCCACTATCGCCTCAATTACATCTTTCCTTACATTTCCTTTATATTTAGATTACTATTATTTTCCCTTCCTCTTAAAGTAGAATGTCAGGTTACTGATATGAAATCTTTTCTAGTGTAGGTATTCACAGATATAAATTTTCCTTTAAGTTAGCTTAATTAGCTTAATTCCCTAAGTTATGTTTTGCTATAATTTTTGTTCTTCTCAAAAATTTTTTTTCTCATATTCCTTGGGATTTTTTCTTTGATCCACTGGTAATTTAAGTGTGTGTTGTTTAGTTTCCACACACCTTTGATTTTCCCCTATTTTCTTTGATTATTCATTTCTAATTTAATTGTATTATGGTCAGAGAAAATTGTATATTATTTCAATCTTCATAAATTTTTGAAGCTTATATTATGTTCTAACATATTGTCTATCACAGCAAATATTCCTTACTTTTGAGAAAAATGTGTATTCTACAGTTTTGGGGCTTAGTGTTTTATAAATGTGTATTAGGTAAAATTGGTTTATACTCTGTTTATTATTTTTATTAAGTATAGTTGATTTACAATGTTTCAGGTATACAGTAAAGTGATTCAGTTACACACATACACACATACACACACACATATATATATATATATATTCTTTTCAAGATTCTTTTCCATTATAGGTTATTATAAGATATTGAATATAGTACCCTGTGCTATAAAATAGGTTCCTGTTGGTTATCTATTTTATATATCTGTTAATGTCTGTATCTGTTAATGCCAAATTCCAAATTGATCCCTCCTCCCCCTTTCCGCTTTGGTAACCATAAGTTTGTTTTCTATGCCTGTGAGTCTATTTCTATTTTATAAGAAAGTTCATTTGTACCATTTTTTAAAATTCCACATATCAGTGATATCATATGATATCTATCTTTGTCTGACTTAACTTCACTTAGTATGGTCATTACTAGGTCCATCCATGATGCTGCAAATGCCATTATTTCATTATTTTTTATGGCTGAGTAATATTCCATTGTACATATATACCACATCTTCTTTATCCATTCATCTGTTGATGGACAAATTTGGTTGCTTCCATGTCTTGGCTATTGTAAATAGTGCTGCTATGAACATTGGGGTGCATGTATCTTTTTGAGTTAGTTTTCTCCAGATATATGCCCAGAAGTGGGATTGCTGGATCATATGGTAGCTCTATTTTTAGTTTTTTTAAGGAAACTTCATACTGTTCTCAATAATGGCTGCACCAATGTACATTTCCAACAACACTGTAGGAGTGTTCCCTTTTCTCCACACCTTCTCCAGCATTTATTATTTGTAGACTTTTTGATGATGGCCATTCTGACCAGTGTGAGATGATACCTCACTGTGGTTTTGATTTGCATTTCTCTAATTAGCAATGCTGGACATCTTTTCATGTGCTTTTTGGCCATCTGTATGTCTTCTCTGGAGAAAGGTCTATTTAGGTCTTTTGCCCATTTTTTTGATTGGGTTATTTTTTTGATATTGTACTGTATGAGCTGTTTGTGTATTTGGGAGATTAATCCCTTGTTGGTCACATTGTTTGCAAATGTTTTCTCCCATTCTGTAGGTTGTCTTTTCATTTTGTTTATGGTTTCCTTTGCTGTGCAAAAACTTTTAAGTTTAATTAGGTCTCATTTATTTATTTTTGTTTTTGTTTCCATTACTCTAGGAGACAAATGACAGCAATGTTATCTTTGGATCTATTTCAAAGAGTGTCCTGGCCATATTTTCCTCTAGGAGTTGTATAGTATCCAGTCTTACATGTAGGTCTTTAGTCCATTTTGAGTTTATTTTTGTATATGGTGTTAGAGAATGTTCTAATTTCATTCTTTTACATGTAGCTGTCCAGTTTTCCCAGCACCACTTATTGAAGAGACTGTCTTTTCTTCATTGTATATTCTTGCTTCCTCCATCATAGATTAATTGATATAGATGCATGTGTTTATTTCTTGTCTTTCTATCCTGTTCCATTGATCTATGTGTCTGTTTTTGTGCCAGTACCATACTGTTTTGATTACTGTATCTTTATAGTATAGTCTGAAGTCAGGGAGCCTGATTCCTCCAGCTCCATCTTCTTTCTCAAGATTGTTTTGGCTATTCAGGGTCTTTTGTGTTTCCAAATTAAAAAAAAAATTTGTTTGGTTACATTTCTGTGAAAAATGCCATTGGTAATTTGAGAGGGATTGCACTCAATCTGTAGATTGCCTTGGGCAGTATGGTCATTTTAACAACATTGATTCTTCCAATCCAAGAACACAGCATATCTTCCCACCTGTTTGTGTGGTTTTTAATTTCTTTCATCAGTGCCTTACAGTTTTCAGAGTACAGATCTTTGCCTCCTTAGGTACATTATTCTTTTTGGTGTCATGGTAAATGGGATTGCTTCCTTTATACTCTCTTTATTCTCATTGATCTGCTGCCTAGCTGTTCTATCCATTAGCAATGGTGAGAAACTGAAATCTCCAAATACTATTGTGGAATTGCCATATTTCTCCCCTTACTTCTACCACATTTGTTTCATGTATTTTAAAGTTCTATTGTTGATGCATTTATCCTTATAATTGTTTTTTCTTTATCATGGATCAACTGTTCATAATTCTAAAATGTTCCTCTTATCTCTAGAAACTTTTTTTTTGTTTTAAAGTCAAATTTATCCATTCCAGTTCTCTTATGGCTTCTGTTTTATAGTATATTTTTTCCATTATTTTCACTTAATCTATTTGTAATTTGAATCCAAAATATATCTCCCATAGTTAGCATGCTTAGTGGGGTTTTTTTTAATCCAAGTCATAATTTCAAGTTTTTGTGAATATGTCATAATTTGTGTTGATAGTAGGCATTTTAATAAGATAGTGTGGCAACTCTCAATACTAATCCTCACAGGCTTCTTCTAGCTGGTGTTTGTTTGTCTATTTCTATTGATTTGTCTGAACTAGCTCAACGAAGTCTATTTCTCCTGTAATGTGCAACCTTGATATTTTCCTCAGAGGGCCACACTGCAACATGCATACTGTCTTCCTGACACTCAAGGATGAGTCAGGTTTTAGCTCTGCCCTCTATGAATCCGTTTTTCCTTTATCTCCAAATTAACCTTCTGGGTGGTTATCCTACTGAGATATTAGCCCCCACTAATTGCCAGCTGATTGCTCTACAGTTTTCAAGAATATCCTCAGGCATACATTGTTCTACACTGAATCCCAACTCCTTGACAGGGGCAGGGTGTTGCCAATGTTTAAGGATTTCTCAACCCTCCCGGGGGAAATTTCTGTGCTTTGTAGCAGGAGCTTTGTGAATGTGTGCAAATATGTGTGTGTGTGTGTGTGTGTGTGTGTGGCATATGTGCACACACGCATGCAAGCAGGGAGTTGGGAGACTGGTGTTGCTCTCTCAGTTGTTGCCACCACCCAGTGTGAAGCTTCTATACCCAGAGTCACAGGTATCTGCCAAAGGTGACCAGCTGCTAAATCTACCTGAAATCATTCTTTAATCACAGGGAGCTTGAGGTGATGGAAGCTACCACATACCTACCAAGAAGCCCTCTGGAGCAGCTTTTCTGAAACACTGAATTGTGTGGGAAATGGATCTTCTCACTTCACCTGCTTCCTCCCTAGATCCATTCTACCTAGCAACAGTCGCAGGTAGGGAACTGGAAGCCACACAGGCACTGCCAGCCACATGATATAAACTTTCCATAGCACAGAGAAGTGAAAATTACATCTGCTGATGTTTGCTAGCTACCCAAATCATTCCAAAAATCTCTTCCACCCCAGGATGCTGAGGGAGATTAGAATTGCCACTTGGCAACCGAACTTACTGGAACAGCAATTCTGTAAGGCAGAGCTGTGGGGATATAATTGCAGTCACTAACTGCATTTAACTAACAACTAAAGCCAGGGACTCCCATTGTTATTACCCTGTCTCCATGGATTTTTTAAAATAATTTTTCTCAATTTGTTGTTAGCCCTTTAATGAATCTCCAGAGACTCTTGAGTGATTGACTTTGTTGATTGTTACCAGTTTAATCGATGTCTGTCCAGGGGAGAGTGTTCTCTGAGCTCCTTTTATTACCAGCATACCAGAAATTCTACTCAGCCACTATTGAGTGTAACTGCAAAAGCCACCCCAGTTAGAACCACCTGGGTGAGCCCAGTTGACCCACGGAACTATTAGAGATATAATCTTATGGTTTCAATTTTGGGGTGGTTTCTTATCTAGTGATAGATAATCAGAACATACTATCGGATTTACTTCTATTTTTTTTCTTTTGTCTACTGTCACTATTGTATGAGTCAATGCTGTAAATCTTTATGAAGAAAGGAAAATCCAATATATTTTTTAAAATAGCTGTATTCACATCTTTCAGAAATTACATATCATCACTAGGTTTCTTTGAACATCTTTTCTGGGATAAAGAAAGTCAAACCAAAAGATATTTATAATCTTATTTTAAACAACTTTCTCTGGATTGCCTATGGGATCAATCATATGAAGTGCCAGATTCCTCAGAATACCTATCATTCTTTATTCTCTATCCACTTATCTCATCCATTATAACAAAGGGAATAGTAATAGTCCTTCTCCCTCAGAAAAAAAAAGGAAGTCTTTCTTGATATGACTCTCATGTATTTCCTTCTCCATTATTCTATTTTGTAGTTTTCAAAGCCTGCAAACAGAATTTCCTATATGTATCTGCCCACCACTTTAAAGGGGAAAACATAGATCTTAACTGCCTATTAAATGTGAATGAACTCCATCTTTGCAGAAAATAACTAATGTATTCAACTTGAATAACATATTTTTCTAACATTTCAAATTCCTGCAGATGCCAATTTAAATCAGGCAGTATATAATCAAAATGGTCTTTGTTAATTTTGAAACAATAATAGTTGAAATTGTTTAAAATTCTATGCATATATTTTCTACAAGGAAGCTTCTCATATGTAGAGTGTATTTTTTATCCTGACATTACGTTTCTCCTTTGAAGTAAATCAAGAGCTGGGAGCTATGCTGTTAGTGAGTTTGCTAGCAAACCAAGGAGTGACACATCTACTTTTTTTTTTTTTTTTTAAAGACTGTAGATTTTAGATCATTATTTGGAGTACAGTTCCAGTTTACAATTTCTTCTTTCTTTGACTATGTAGCTTTACAAATGAGAAAAAAAATGCTTTGGGATATCTGTGCCAAGTTAGCTATATCTGCATATGGGTAAATAGTGGAAATTACTTTAAAGTGTGAGTTAAATATAATCAAATTATGTGACTCAAGGGATGCCAAAATATAATTATTATGAATTACCTAGGAATATGACAATTTTCAAAATTCTCTTTGAATACCACTGTGAAGAACCTATTCAAATTGAGAAAGAAAAGCATAATTCAATGGCTGTCAACATAAGAAACACTGAGCAGGGAGTGAAAACGCTATAGAAATGATAACTTTCCTGATTCTCTAATAGCAATCTATATCTCCCTCGTTTCCTAGTTCTGTAATTTTTCATACTCAATTTCTGTAAGAATGACTGTATATAAAAATATGAATATGTTAAACTGGAATGTTATAAGAAGTGCCCTTCTTAGGAGATATATGACTTCCTGTAGTTTTTAATGTCAACCTTGGTTAGAGGAAATCTGTCATTGGGTTAGATAAGAATCCTCAACTTTTCTGCACAGTATTTGTCAGGTTGTGGTTTTGCAACTCACATTTCAGGCATCAAAACATCTCAGAAATCCCAACAAATCTGTGAGGTAGGCCTACAATACAAACCCTTCTAGAAACCCACTGAAAGCAGGACAGTCCCCCTAGAATAAGTTCAAGATAGTCCTCTTGAACCTATTTAACTGATTATAAATTTTAGTAATAGTTTTGTAACTCCAAGGTATTGGTTATTTATTCAAAGTAGATATAAGGTTTAAAGAAAACAGTTATTTTTCAAATAAAATTTATTTTTTTAAAAAGAACACAATGTTCAACTATAAAATTATGTGATGCATTCTAAAAATCACAACAAAAAATCCTTAAGAATTAAAAAACATAACAGAACACACATACTGTCCTCCCGCTCACATTCAAATTTGTCACTTTAGAAGTCTATATCCTAAAATCTGAATTACGTCCAGAAAGGAATACATGGCAACAAGCAAAGAAATGTGAATTCACAAAAAAAAGCTTTTTTTTTCATATCAGCAGTCCACCCAGATAAATCCACACTCTTCATCTCTCTAGGTAAATATATAAATTATGTGAGATTACTGAAGTTCTTCTCCTCACACCTACTTCCTCTTTGTTTCTAGTTTTTATTTTTAATCTCACTTTCTCTAGCTTACTGTGAATACTCAAAAACTTTCTTTTTTCAAAGCGTTTAGCAATCTCTTTCTCTCACTTTCATAAATATAGGCTCTATCTCTAAAACACATGTAGATATGGGGTCAGTCCTTATCAATGAAAAAGCCCACTCTAGCTCAACAGTTATCATCTTCATCAAAAGAACATCATTCCTAACATTTATTGTACCAATCCCTCTAAAATATTAGCTTGGAATCATTATTCTGTACTTTTACTTGTTCATTTATAATATGTGAATAACTTAATTTATTTATACTTATTCATATTGCCTTCTTGGGTTTAGACAACTTAATAAATGGTAGCAACACATGAAGACTGATCCTCAAATTCTAGTTCATACAATCTTGTGGGAGAGAGAAATTATAATACAATAAATCCAGCAATACAACTTGATGAGTTGTATATCGTATCAACTTGATACAACTTGATATAAACTTCTCTTGATATAGAGAAGTTTAAAGTGTCAATCCCATTCCAGAATATACAGCATTTTTTTTTAAATCAAAGACTTCTCTTCTTGGCCGAGATGAAGTAACAGGAACCGAACTGACCCTCTCACCTGAAACAACATTGGACAAGATATGCCAAACAATGGTTTTAAAGGCACTGGACAAAGGTCAGTGATCTGTGAGAATAGGGAAACTAACAAAGTTAGCCCTATGATTTGCCCCAGCTTAGTGCCTGGAGAGTTTCCAAGTTGTGGTATAAGGTTGAGGACAGCAACAGCAGTCTGTCAGTATTGTCAACATGAGAAAGTGGAGCAATGTTCATAGTAGCACTATTTACAATAGCCAGGATATGGAAGCAACCTAAATGTACATTGACAGATGAATGGATAAAGAAGATGTGGTACATATATACAATGGAATCTCAGCCATAAAAAGGAATGAAATTGAGTCATTTGTAGTGATGTGGAAGGACCTAGAGTCTGTCATACAGAGTGAAGTAAGTCAGAAAGAGAAAAACAAATACTGTATATTAATGCATATATATGGTATCTAGAAAACTGGTACTGATGAACCTAGTGGCAGGGCAGGAATAGAGACACAGACATAGAGAACGGACTTGTGGACACGGGGGTGGGGGAGGGGAGGCTGGGATGAACTGAGAGAGTAGCATTGACATATATGCACCACCATGTGTAAAATAGATAGCTAGTGGGAAGCTGCTGTATAGCACAGGGAGCTCAGCTCAGTGCTTTGTGAAGACCTAGAGGGGTGGGATGGGGAGGGTGGGAGGGAGGCTCAACAGTGAGGGGATATATGTATACATATAGCTGATTCACTTTGTTGTACAGCAGAAACTAACACTACACTGTAAAGCAATTATAATCCAAGAAAGATGTAAAAACATTTCAAAAAGAATAAATGTTAAAAAGGAGCTATGATTCTGGAGAAGTCATCCTGACTAGAATTGGCAGAGCACAACATTTGCAAGAAAAGAGTCTGTACAAAGAGAGAGCTCTGGAGATGTGCAGAGTCCTCTTTGAATGTTCAGGTGAGTATTTATCAGTACATAAAATTAAGAAAAATAATAAAGGCATGGGAAAAACAACCCAATAGGATTAAAGGAAATAAAAACCAAAACTCACACAGGGCTAGTAAGAGTTCATGTTCCCTCCAGGAAGAGTAGAAAACCTAACATGTCATGGGGCATCAAGCAGAGTACTCAGTAGATTTTTTGTCAGTAGTGAGGCAAAATTAGCCATTGAGAAAAGACTGCTTTAGTATTTGAAAACAAATACTAAAATTAATACTGAAAAGGGTCCTGAAACAAAGCTCAAGAATGTTTATATGAACATACCTAACACCCACAGAGGTTAAAAATCTCTGTGCTTGGGAACAAATCAAAAAATTTTCATATGTTCAAAGAAGCAAGCAATATAACACATAATGAAAGGAAAAGTTAATCTATCAAAACAACCAGACATGACACAGGTGAAAGATTAGTAGCCAATGCATTCAAGAAGCTAAACATAGATAACATTAGAAACATCAAAAACAGTAAACAACAAAACAAAACAAAAAACCTAAACAAAATTTCACTAATGAAAACTACAAAGAATTAGATGAAAAATATATTGAGGTTAAAGGCAGAGTAGACAGAAGAAATGATTAATGAACATGAAGCTATACCAAAAGAGACTATCTAAGATGAAACACAGAAAGAGAAAAAACTGGAAAAAGATCTAAAATAAGAATATACCACTGAGCTTTAAGACATATTAAAACAAGTTAATACATGTGTATTTTAAACCCCCAAAGGAGATTAAGAGTGAAGAAAACAAAATATTTGAAAACATAACCCAACTTAAAAAAATGATGAATATCATAAACCCCCAAATTCACAGGATAACACAAAAAAACCTGAAAACAACTGAACCAAGGAATATCATAATCAGTGATAAAGAGAGAAACTTAAAACAGCCAGAAAATAGAAGATGCATTACAAGTAAAGGAACTAAGATAAGTATGATAGCAGATTTTTTGGTCAGAAACAATGCTAACAAGAAGGCAGTGGAGCAGTATCTTTTAAGTATTGAAAGAAAATAGCTGTTATTTGAAGTTCTATAACCAGTGAAAGTATTTTTTTGAAAAATAAAGGTGAAATAAAGACCTTTGAGATATACACAAGCTTTACAAATCAACAACAAGTAGATATGCACTACAAGAAATCTTAAAGGAAGTACTTCCTGGCAAAACAAAAATATTACCAGAGAAAATCATGATCTATTTTCAAAAAAAGAAAAACTCTGGAAATGGTCATTATGTGGCTAAGTGTAAATATTTCTAATTATGTAAATATCTTTAATACATAGTTGATTCTTTAAAGCAAAAATGAGTTGTAGAGTACATAATATACATACAAATGTATGACAATAATAGCAAAAGACTGGGAGGAGAAAAATGGAAAGAGAGTGTTCTAAGTATCTTTTTTCTCCCTAAGTTTCTTATATTATACATGAAGTGATATAATATTACTTCAAAGTGTTATAATTTAAAGATGTATACTGTAAGACATAAAGCACACGCTGAAATAACCTGAGAAATAATTATAATGAACAAAGCAAGTAAATAAAACTAAATCATAAAAATAATAAGTCAATCAAGAATAAGGAAGAAAAAGTGGAAAGAGAAAAATATTAACAAATGGGGCAAATAGAAAATAAATCCAAGATGTAAACTTAACCCAACCCTATCAATAATCATATAAAATATAAATGGTCTAAACAACTCAGTAAAAAAGAAGAGACCATCAAATTGGATAAAATAACAAGACCTAACTATATTCTGCCAAAAAGAAATCCATTATGCATATAAAAACAAATATAGGTTACAAGGATGGAAATAACATGTTAACACTAATCATAGAAAAACTGGAACACCTATATTAATATCAGACAGAATAAATTTTATGGCAAAGAATATTACTAGGGATGCAAAAGGGCCATTTCTCAATGATATATGAGCCAATTCAGCAAGAAGACTTAATAACCATAAACATTTATGAAACTTAGAACAGAGTTTGTAAATAAGTGATAAAAAAGCTTTTGAATTGCAAGGAGAAATAGACAAATCCACAACTATAGACAGAGATTTCCACACTCCTCTCACTCTGCTACACAGAACAAGTATACAGGAAATCAGAAATGATATAAAAGTTTTGATGAACACAATGACCAAATTAACCTAAGTGACATTTGTAGAACATTCCATGTCATGACACAATAATGTGTCTTCTTTTCAATTGAACAAAGAAGATGCACTGAAATAGAACTCACTGTGGTCCAAAAAAACGTATTACCCAATTTGAAAGAATTCAAGTCATTCCAAGTATGTTTTGTGACCACAATGGAATCCAATTAAGAAGTCAACTCTAGAAAGGTATCCCCACATATTATTTAAAAATAACCTATGCAACAAAGAAGAAATCAGAAAGAAAATTAAGATTATTTTAACTGTAAGAAAATCAAAACATCCAGGTATATGGGATGCAGCTAAGAAAAATGATTAGAGGGCATTTTTTAAAGGCATAAAATAAAATGCCTATGTTAGCAATGAAGCAACGTGTAAAACAACATCCTCAGTTTTTACCTTAAGAAACAAACAAAAGAGCAAGCTAAATGCAAATTACACAGAAAAATGGAGCTAATAATAACAACATAGTAGAAATCAGGAAATATATAACAGAAAAAGAGGAAACCCATATAATAAAAATGTTGGTCTTTGCTAACACATGTGAATGGCAAATAAGCAAACAAAAAAGACAGTCTACAATGCAAATTAAAATCACATTGATATACTATGACATACCAAAGAATGGGAAAAACTAAAAATTATAAGAAAAAAAAAAGAAACAAAACAACTGCCTCTATCAAGTGTTGGTAAGAATGTGGAATCACTAGAACTCACATCTAATGCTGGTCAGAATCCAAAATGGTACAATCATTTTCAAAAGAAGTTCAAAACACATACCTGCAATTCTTTCCTATTTATCCAAGAGTAGTAAACTCAATACGTCTACAAAAACACTTGAATACAAACGTTCATAGCAGCTTTATTTATAAGAGGGAAAAAACCAACATCAACCCCAAATCCAAATATGTCCCTCAACAGGCAAATGGATAAAGTAATTTTGATATATCTATATAATGGACTATTACTCAGCAACAATAACAATAAAACACAATTATTTATATAGGCAACAACACTGATGGATCTCAAAATAATTATGCTGAAAGAGCCAGATAATAAGAGTACATACTGCATGATTCTAGTAATATAAAATTCTAGAACATGCAAATGTACAGTGACAGAAAACAGATCCGTAGCTACCTGAGATAGGGGTGAAATGAAGGGTAAGTTGGAAGGGATAAAAAAGGGGCAGGAGAAGAATAGAAGTGATGAGTGTTTTTATGATTGTGATTGTGATGGGAGTTTCACAGAAATACATTCTTGTTAAAATTTATCAAAATGTACTAATTAAATATGAACAGTTGACTGTATACCAATTATACCCTAATAAATGTGTTAAAATTTGAAAAGGATCAATCAGTCACACAACTTAAAAATCTTTACACATTTACATCCATAAAAGACACAAAGTGTAATGGAGTGGGGCATGATGGGATGCATGTTGTGGTAGCAGGTACAAATGGGAAAATGAATCTTTCTGAAATTGTATATATTCCCCACCATGTCTAGGTAGTATAATATAATTGAATGTACAGTGTCTTATAATTCAAAACACCAAAATTGTAGTCACATTCTCTCAAATAACTAGCTAAGTAAATTTGGGTAGTTCGTTTCTCCTCTCTATGGATTTGTAAAATATAGAGTCTTTCTCAAGGAACTTTAAAGTTTCTCCCCACTCTCCAATTCCATATCTAAATCTAGACAAGGAATTGAATTTCTGGTTGAGCCATAACCCTCAGCTGATGTGTAACCATGTCAATAAATGCCCACAAATTTGAAATAATACCCTTCAAAAGTGCTATGTTTCCCAAGGCCTCAAAATACTCAGTGTGAGATTAATAAACAAAGATTTAAGACAATGGCCTATTTCCAGTAAAGCAACACTCTTTCCGATGATCTTCACATTTCTGTCCTCTCTTAAATAACTTTTCTTGCTTATGTGAGGCTATTTACTTCTGTGGATATACCAAAATACTTTTTATTTTAAATGTTAGTTATGAGATTAGGTTTCAAAATTAAAAATTTTGTAATAATCAGAGACAGAGTCACAAATTGTTACTATGAACTTTTACCACCTGAGAATCTCATGATCAAAAGTCCATAGTTACATATGTCCATGCCACTCTCCGTCTGTGCATATATACACTACCAAATGTAAAATAGATAGTTAGTGGGAAGCAGCTGCTTAGCACAGGGAGATCAGCTCGGTGCTTTGTGACCACCTAGAGGGGTGGGATAGGGAGGGTGGGAGGGAGATGCAAGAAGGAGGGGATATGGGGATATTTGTATACATATAGCTGATTCACTTTGTTATACAGCAGAAACTAACACACCATTGTAAAGCAATTGTACTCCAATAAAGATGTTAAAAAAGAAAAAAGAAAAAAAAAGAAGAACTGGCTCACATTCTCAGAGCCTAGAAGAAGCCAGGGAGCAGACGGGTGGGAACCTGTAAGGTGGCTGGATGTCCCACAGGTGACAAGGCTCTGCTGACTTGCTCAGTTCAGCCCTTACTGACCCATCACTCTAAATGTCCTCCATTCACCCAGGTCAGCCTTCCTTCTTATATTTCTTCTCCTTTTCTGGCCCCCTCTGTTTTTCTCTTCCTCTCCCCTCCCTCTCCTTGCTCAGCAAGGCTCATAATAACTTGCTAAACCACAACCCTCATATTTCTTATGTTTCCACTTCCCAAGACTGGACACTATAAAGCTCCTAGAGGAAAACATAGAAAGGACACTCTTTGACGTAAATCACAGCAAGATCTTTTTTGATCCACCTCCTAGAGTAATGGAAATAAAAACAAAAATAAACAAATGGGACCTAATGAAACCTCAAAGCTTTTGCACAGCAAAGGAAACCATAAACAAGACGAAAAGACAACCCTCAGAATGGGAGAAATTATTTGCAAATGAAGCAACTGACAAAGGATTAATCTCCAAAACTTATAAGCAGCTCATGCAGCTCAATAACAAAAATAACAAACAACCCAATACAAAAATGGGCAAAGACCTAAATAGACATTTCTCCAAAGAAGATATACAGACTGCCAACAAACACATGAAAGAATGCTCAACATCATTAATCATTAGAGAAATGAAAATCCAAACTACAATGAGATATCATCTCACACCAGTCAGAATGGCCATCATCAAAAAATCTAGAAACAGGTGGAGGAAAGGGAACCCTCTTGAACTGTTGGTGGGAAGGTAAATTGATACAGCCACTATGGAGAACTGTGTGGAGGTTCCTTAGAAAAACTACAAATAGAACTATCTTATGACCCAGCAATCCCACTACTGGACATATACCCTGAGCAACCTACAATTCAAAAAGAGTCATATACCAATATGTTCATTGCAGCTCTATTTACAATAGCCAGGACATGGAAGCAACCTAGGTGTCCATCAACAGATGAATGGATAAAGAAGATGTGGCACATACATACAATGGAATATTACTCAGCCATAAAATGAAACGAAATTGAGTTATTTGTAGTGAGGTGGATGGACCTAGAGTCTGTCACACAGAGTGAAGTAAGTCAGAAAGAGAAAAACAAATACCGTATGCTAACACATATATATGGAATCTAAGAAAAAAAAGTCATGAAGAACATAGGGGTAAGACGGGAATAAAGACACAGACCTACTAGAGAATGGACTTGAGGATATGGGGAGGGGGAAGGGTAAGCTGGGACAAAGTGAGAGAGTGGCATGGATATGTATACACTACCAAACGTAAACTAGATAGCTAGTGGGAAGCAGCCGCATAGCACAGGGAGATCAGCTCGGTGCTTTGTGACCACCTAGAGGGGTGGGATAGGGAGGGTGGGAACGAGATGCAAGAGGGAGGAGATATGGGGATATATGTATATGTATAGCTGATTCACTTTGTTATAAAGCAGAAACGCACCACTGTAAAGCAATTATACTCCAAAGATGATGTTAAAAAAAGTCCGTAGTTACAAGTATTCACAAGTTAAGTGACAATTATGACTTTTCAAAATTTTGAAAATTGCACAAGGCTTATGAAGTTAATCACACGTGTGATGAGGAAACTGAAAGAATGGCCACTAAGTTATATGATATGTATCTTTATGACACCCTATACAACAATGAAATTTTCTCAGAAATCAATTCTATCTTTTCACAAAAGTTTCTCTTAAAAATACTCACATTTCATAAACTATAGTTAGAAAAAAGCTTATAGATTTTGATTCTTAGCCTACACCTTCCTATCACCATTATGCCCAAAAGAAAAATTGATTCTGACCTTGAAGTCAGAGTGTTAAAAATAAGTCGCTGCCGTACTGATTTTTCTTTTCTCTTTTTCTGAAATAACTGTTTAAACTCACTCAGGGGATTATTCTAATGATCCACTAGCTTTTTATAAGTACTGAAAAGAAGTAAAAGTGACATTTGTGCAGTGAAGTGTTTATCAGTTCCTAACACATTTCAAGGAAAAATATGTGTGTTTAAATGATGCTGAGCCTCCCCACACAGATATTCCATGTGGCCTCTATCAGTCAAGATGATATCTACTAATGAGAGAACTTACACCAAGACATAGTAATTCATAATGTTAGAAATATTTATTTAAAACTTTTACCTAAAAGCAAACGTGATTTTCAATTGATGGGATATGAAAAAGATGTAACAAATCAAGCCTAGTGATATAAGAATAAATTACATTTTCATGCTCTGATTATAACATTGAAGTCTTGATGTAAATTTAATAGTCTCACAAATATCTACAGGATTTATCATTGCAACACATATTCACCATGAGGTTTGTCAGTTTTAAGTTTTCTAAATTTAAGTTTCGTAAAAATAATATTTTACTGTAGACGATAGACAAATTACAGAAAAAAACATTACAAGGAAGGAGAAAATACACAACTCATTCTTGTAATACATCAGTGATAGGCAAATCCTACATAAGAAGTCACTTGAAATTACAAAGAGAATAGAAACTGTCACAAAAACATTATTGTAGAAATGTCAGCCAGCCCTGAAACAACTGTAACTTTAAAAAACAAATCTATTGAAAGTTGAGGCTCTCATTAGTAATGACAAAGTAAGACTTTAGCAGAATGGCATCCTTGCAGAAAACAAATTAAAAACTGACATTATACCAAAAGTAAGCACTGGAAAGTGAACAGAAGCTTTCAGAATGTAATGGTGAGTACAGATTCAAAGGAGGGGGACTGGTATATGAAGTGAATGTCCTTTTTTATGAATGTTAGCCTGGAGTCAGGCTCAGTCATTCAGTGAATGAGGTGGCAAGGTACTGGAAAACTGCAGCATTTCCAGCCTGGAGAGCCAGAAAACTGAAGATGAGGAAACTTGCTAAAGAACACTGTGAGGGAATCCAGAATGGGGAAGTGCTGATTCTTTCTACCCACATTTCTGCCTAACCCATGACATAGCCATGCACAGAAAATAATAAAACAGTTTACTTAAAGACAAAGATCTGAACTTAGGCCAGAGCTGCCACTCAAAAAACAAAAGTTTTCAATTTAAGTCCAATTAAAATAATAGTTAAAAGTAAAGAACACCACTCATGTGACAAAAAAAAAATGGAATCCAAAATCCCTAAAAATTGATATCTGTATGTCCAAAATACAAAATTAGGCAGAAGTAATAGGCAGCTAGGAAAATGCATAAAAAGAAATCCAATTAAGCAGAGACCAACTCTAAGGTGACTCAGATTTTGGAACTAGCAAACAAGGATTTTAAAGTGGCTATTGTAACGATCCTCAATGAAGTAAAGCATAATATGGTCACAATGAATGAAAAAAAGAGTGCCATCAGAAAAATAATAAAGGGGAGATTCAGAACTAAAAAATAATCTGAAGTAAAAAAATAAACAACTTGATTGATTTACTGGACAAATGGAAATGACAGAGGAGAGGAAAGACTAAGTGAACATGAAGAAAGATCAACAGAAATTACCTAATTGTGTAGAAAACAGGTAAAAAAAAAAAAAGACTGAAAAATAAAAGAACAGAGCCTCAAAGACCTCTGAGGTAATATTAAACAGTTTGGTGTGTATGTAATTGGAATCCAAGAAATGGAATGAAAAAATAAGGCAGAAAAAATCTGAAGGAATAATGTCCAAAATTTTCTCAAATTTGATTAAAGGTATAAAATTATAAATGGAACATGAAAAGAACACCATCAAACTGTTGAAAGGTAGAGAAAGTAACAAACCTTGAATGTAGGAAGAGAAAAACAACCTATTACCTACAGGGAAACACCAATTCAATTAATAATTGACTTTTTTACCAGCCACTATAGAGGGCAGAAGAGAGAGGGAATAACACTACTAAAGTGCTAAAACAAACAAATAAAACTGTCCATCCAGAATTCTATACACAGAATATGCTATAAAATACCCTTCAAAAGTCACAGCAAAATAAAGACATTTTCAGATTAATCAAATAAACAAGAAAATGAACAAATAAATCAATAAAATAATTTGTTGTCTGCAGATCTATAAGATAAGCAACGCTAAAGAAAGCTCTATAGTCTGAAGTGGAGCAGTAACAGAAACTCAGATGCTCAAAAAGGAATGAAAAACTTCGGAAATCATAAATATCTGGGGATATGCAAATGACCTTTTGCTGTTTTCTCTCAATTTAAATATTATACATATAATTGATTAAAGCAAATGTTATGACATTATTTTGTAGGGTTCATAATGTATAAAAATATAACACATATAATAATCATAAAGGGTCAGATAGCAAGTATTTTAGGTTTTGCAGGCTGTAAGGGCTCTGTTATAATTACTCAACTCTGCCACTGTGGCTCAAAAGCAGCCATAATCCAACAGCGGACAGTTATGGCTGTGTTCCAATAAAATTTATTTACAAAACAGTCAGTTGAACTGTGGGTCATTGTTTGTCAACTCTGGCAAAAAGGTTGAGTGATATATGGACCTATAGGGTTTCAAAGATTCTATAATTTATATGAAGTGGTAATCTACTGTAACTGTACAGTAAACAGTAAAATATATTTATTTTAATTCTCAGAATAACCACTATAAAATGCAAAGACATGGCAAAAAATCCAGTAGGAATATTAAAATTCTAAAAATATTTAAAATAATCTCCCAAAGTGGGGGTGAGGAAAGGAGGAATGGAAAACAAAGAGGTAACAAATAATAAAATGGTAGAGACAAAACCACATAAATAATTACACTGAATGGTACTAGGTTGCAGTCAGAAGGCAAAGATTTTAAGAATAGGCTAAAGAAAAAAGAGACCTAACTTGCTGTCTACAAGAGATGCACTTTAAATACAAAGTTACAAATAGGTAGAAAGTAAATGGATAGAAAAAATATATACCATAAAAATAGTACACATGAGGGCTTCCCTGGTGGCGCAGTGGTTGAGAGTCCGCCTGCCGATGCAGGGGATACGGGTTCGTGCCCCGATCCGGGAAGATCCCACATGCCGCGGAGAGGCTAGGCCCGTGAGCCATGGCCACTGAGCCTGTGCGTCCGGAGCCTGTGCTCTGCAACGGGAGAGGCCACAACAGTGAGAGGCCCGCATACCGCAAAAAAAAAAAAAAAAAATAGTACACATGAAAAGGCTTAAGTATCTATATTAATAGCAGATTAAAATAAATACCAAGATACAAAATACTACCAAAGATAATGAGGAATATTTTATAATGATAAGCATCAATTATACAGGAAAACATAATCAGAAATGTGTAAGCATTTAATAACAGTTTCAAAATGTAAGAAGCAAAGATTGACATAGTTAAAGGAATAAATCAATAATACCAAATCAGAACTGGAGATTTTAACATCCTTCTCTCAGCAGTTGATAGAACTATGCTAAGTGAAATAAACCAGACATAGAAAGAGAAATATCACATAATCTCCCTTACATGTGGTAAATAAATAAATAAAGTTGTATTCGTAGCAACAGAGAGTAGAATTGTGGATACCAGAGGCTGGGGGATGGAATAAAGGGGAAATATTGATCAAGGGGTAAAACTTTTCAATTATAAGATGAATAAACCTAATGTACAGCATGGTGACTATAGATACTAATAACATATTGCATATTTGAAATTTGTTTAGAGAGTAGATCTCAAGGGTCCTCACCAGACATATGAAAAAGGTAATCTTGGAAGACAATGGGTATATTAGTTAGTTTGATTGTGGTAATCATTTCACAATATATACATATATCAAAACACCGTGGTGCATACCTTAAATATGTACAATTTTTGTCAAAAATAGGTTTAAAATTCTTTAAAATAATTTTAAAAGAACTGTGCAAAAAATCATAGAAAACAAAGTAATATTCTAATTTGATAGGTCTCAAACACAGTAACATCAGAATAAAAATTATTTTCATGTATACCTGGTATGTTACTGTGACAGACAATATGCTGAGCCAGAAATCAAGTCCCAAAATATTTTTACTTTTTAAAGAATGAACTAATCTAGAGTATGTTCTTTTAGCACATAATTAAAGATCAGTATAAATAAGAACTAGAAATATTTGGAAATCAAATAATATATTTATAAGTGACCGACTGGTCAGAGAAGAAATCAAAAAGGAAATGAGAAAATATATTGAACTAAATGATAATAAAACACATAAAATATGGGAGATTCAGCTTAAGCAGTGCTTAAAGGGAAATGTATACCTTTAAATATTAATATTAGAAAAGGGAATTTAAAATCAATTATCTGAGTTTAACAAATCAGGAAAAGAAAAACAAATTAAGTAGATGGAAGGCATTAATAAAACTAAGAGCAGAAATCAATACAATTGAAAGAGAAAAACACAGAAAGTAAGTAAAACCAAAAGCTGGTTCTTTGAAAATTTATACGCTTGTACCTAGAAATAACAAATCAAAGATATATTGGAAAATACCAATATCAGGGATTAAAGATAGTACATCACTGCAGATCCTACAGAAATTAAACAGGGAATAAGAGAATATAATGGATAACATTATGCCCATAAATCTGACAATGTGGATGAAATGAACAATTCCTTGAAATACACAAATGACCAAATGATCCAAAAATAAACAGAAAACTTAATTACCCTTATGCAGAATACTGACATTGCAATTTCCATAAAAACAAACCAACCAACAACCAAAAAACACTCTGGACCCAGATGAACTGACAGCTGGTTTCCATAATACATTTAAGGAAGAAAAATACCTATGTTAAACAAATTCTTTCTAGCAATAAAGGAGGAAGAAAGACCTCCCAACTAATTTTATCAAGCCAGATACCAAAACTAGACAAAGATATCCCATGAAAAATATAAATGGATAGCCCTAATGAACACAGATGCAAAATATCTCAATACAATTTTAGCAAATTAAATCCAACAATATGTAAAGATAATACATCATGTCTAAACATGGTTTATCCAAGTAATGCTCTGTTGGCATACAACTCAATAAGATGACAAACAACTCTATTTGAAAAGTGCTCAAAGGTTTTAAATAGACACTTAACAAAATGTATGCAAATAGACAGTAAGTGCATGAAAAGACAAAAATCCCTAGTCATCATGGAAATAAAAATTGTCCATGATATAATAACACTACACATTTTCAATAGTATGATTAAAGTGAAAACTACTGATGACACCAAGTGCTACTGAGGATGTAAAGAAAGTGGAGATCTCTTACATGGCTGGTGAGACTGTAAAGTGGTTAGCCACTTTAAAAAACAGTAAGGCAGTATCTTAGAAAGCAATTGAAATACCTACCAAAGACCCAAAAATTCTACTCCTAGCTATTTAACTAAAGGAAATAAATATATATACACACATATTATTCATCCATTATTCAAATAGCCAATAATTGGAAACAACCAAAATCTACATCATCTGGTAAATAGAATCACTGTACATCCACACTATGGAATATTATACAGTGATACAAAGAAATGACCTATTAATACATGTAAGAACATGGATGATTTAGTGAGAACTTAAAAAACAAAAATACTATGTATATGATGCCACTTATATGAATTTCTAGAAAATCTATAGACATAAAAAAGATAAATGGTTGCCTGTGCCAGTGGGTGCTGGAGGGAATCAAAGGGCAGAAGGAAAAAAAAATTAGTGTGATGAAAATATTCTACACTTGAATTGGGGTGGTGGTTGTATCCTATGCACAATTTCTAAAATTCATGAAACTGAACACTCAAAATGGGTTAATTCTACTGTATATAAACTATACTTCAATAAAACTAGAAAGTGTTTTGAAGTCTCAAAGTACTTTTGTTTGTTTGTAGTCCTAGATTTATGTCCTCATCTTAGTATTGTGGATACTTTAGATTTTTCAGTTCCAAGATTTGCCCCTTCCCCATCTTGGTAACCTCATCAATTCCAGGACTTCAGCTAATGAAGTTGTCATATCTATGCCATAGAATTCACATAATGACTTTAGCTTGTATATGTCTCTTGGATATTTCAAACTCAGCATTAAAAGAAATTGAAAGCAGTCTCAAACCATCCTCAGTTTATCTCCCCAAGTGATGCCAGTATAGTCTTTCAAAAAGAGCTCCTCTCATCACTTAATTCCCCTTGTTATAAGCATCAGTGGCTCCCTGAATCTTTCAGGGTACAGTCTCTATTCCTCCAAACATAAAGCACAAGCATTTTATGATTTTGACCTTGGCTTAGCTCTTTTTTGTTTATTTATTTATCTTTTTAACATCTTTATTGGAGTATAACTGCTTTACAATGGTGTGTTAGTTTCTGCTTTATAACAAAGTGAATCAGCTATACATATACATATATCCCCATATCTCCTCCCTCTTGTGTGGCTTAGCTCTTTATTGTTTATTTCAGTTACTTCCCTTAGGATCCCTTTTTATCATGGGTCAACAATTAAAATGCTTTAGGGTGTGTATAAAGGAGGCGGCATGAAAGAAAAACAGCAGCACAAGAGCATTTTATTAGTCTCCAGGGTCAGGAGTCCACAGGTGTGCTGGTTAAAAAAGTGAAGACCTACCTCATCCAAGTATCTTATGCAGCTCTCCTATAGCTCTGACCAAATGCTGCTATCTGGACACAGGTTTAATAGTTATGACTTTTCAATATCTGATTCTTATGTGAAATTTCATGATAATCAATATTTGAAGATAATATTTACAAACTTAAAACATCAAGCAAATCAAATGAAACTTTTCAGCAATCTGGATTCCAGACCACTAGCACAGCAAAACACTGCCTTTTTTTAAAAACATATTTCCAAGTCCTTAAGTATTCTTTAGTATTTAACTTAGTTATCAACTCTAAGGGAGCCTTTTGTAATTTCCTCCCTACCAAAAAAAGGTGATTTGGATGCCCTTTGTTTATGCTTCCAGAATAAATACCTAATAATTATTAACTATTTGCTCTCTGCCAAGCACATCCTAAGCCCTCTACAGATATTAAGCCATTTAATATCCCCAACAGCACAATGAGATAGTTACTTTAGTTCTTCTTACTTTACAGATGGTGCAAATGGGGTACGTAGAGTTTTAGTCACATTCCCAATATACAGCTAGTAAATAATAAAGTCAGGATTCAAATCCATGTAACAATGGAGCCCCCATCAGCCACTGTAGTGCAATGATTCTTAGATTTTATGACACAGTACTAGAATCACTGGTGTGTTCATATGTTTGCTCTCTAGATTTTAAATATTTAAAGAACAGGGATTACGTTTTACTTTTTCTTTTATCCTCCAGAGCTAGAACTTATTTAGTACCCTATAGGTACTGGTTGAATGAATTAACGAATGAGGTGATGAGGAATTGCAAATTTTCAATATTGTTCCTATGATTTTTAACTTTAGAATGTATTATCCTCATTGTAAAATTTCAAACGATACATTGTAATGTATATATTATATAAAGTTGCTCCATTCTCTTATTCTCTCTTGCTCCCCCGGTCCTAACCATAAATCCCAAAGATGCACATTTTTACCCATTTCATTATTTTCCATTATTTAATTTTTAAGAACCCCTATAATTTGAAAAAGGGACTGTGAAACTAACATACCTAAGAATTAGGCTTTATTTTAAGAAAAATACTCAAATGTACAACTCTCAGAATGGATTAGAATAAAACTTCCATTGTTAAGATCAATTTTCTCCAGAACTAATAAGTAGTCAAACTGTAGCATATCTGGAATATTCTATGTAAGAAAATTAAACTGTGACATTTATTTTAATGTTGTCAATGATACCAAATTTAAACTGAACTTGAACGGATTGAAGGGAAATGAGTTAGTCTAAACACTGGTCTAAACCACTCAGACAACCATACCTCATGGGTGTGTGGCAAAATGGAAGGGAAAATTAGGATCTGGCCTTAAAACAGTTGCTATTTAGCAAATTCCAACTGCAAGTTAGATAGTGAGAAGGAGACCAATGGACTTTAGCACATAAACACTTCCACATGGTTTGATGAGAAGAGAGAACTGACAAATATAGAGGCACAAGGCTGGTACATGACCTTATACTACAGACCGTGTCTCCCCAAAATTTATACCATAATTCAAAAAGACAGAAGAATGCATAAAGAAGATGTAGTACATATATACAATGGAATATTACTCAGCCATAAAAAGGAGCGAAATTGGGTCATTTGTAGAGATGTGGATGGACCTAGAGACTGCTATATAGAGCGAAGTAAGTCAGGAAGAGAAAACAAATATCATATATTGACGCATATATGTGGAATCCAGAAAAATGGTATAGATGAACTTATTTGCAAAGCAGAAATAGAGATACAGAGATAGAGAACAAATGTACGGATACCAAAGGGGGAAGGGGTGGTGGGCTGGAGTGGGAGATTGGGATATACATTATTGATACTATGTATAAAATAGATAACTATTTATGAGAACAGACTGTATAGCAGAGGGAACATTACTCAATGCTCTCTGGTGACCTATATGGAAAGGAAATCCAAGAGGGGATATACATATACATGTGGCTGATTCACTCTGTTGTACAGCAGAAACTACCACAACATTGTAAAGCAACTACACTCTAATAAAAGAAAAAAATATATTGAAACCTAATTCTCAATATGATGGTGTTGGAGGTGGTCCTTTGGGGGTGATTAGATTATGAGGGTGGAGCCATCATGTAAGATATTAGTGCCCTTTTAAAAGAAAATCCAAATGGCTCCCTTGCCTCTTCCTCTGTATGAACACACAATAAGACAACCATCTATGAACCATGAAGAGGGTTCTCACCAGGGAGCGAATCTGCTGGCACCTTGATCTTGGACTTCCCAGACTCGTGAACTGTGAGATAAATTTCTGTTGTTTATAAGCCACCCTGTCTATGGCATTTTGTTATAGTAGCCTGAATGTATGACGACACTTTACATGAGAACCATATGGAAAAAGCTTCTTACTATGTAACACAGAAAGTACTGACATTGAGCAGAATACTGTTGCTACTTCAAAGCTTCCAACAACAGCGAACATATCTTACTCCTTTAGAGGGCCTAGGTTCTAACTAACTGACTGTGTCTGGCTATACATCAATCAAGTAATTACTTCCCACAGGAGCCCCTCCAATCCACCTCCAAAGGGAAGTAGAGCAGTTCTGCATCTGAGCAAAAATATGTGTCAGATACCTTACATTTTCAAACAGAATGCCATTTCTGCCTCATGCATCACTCTCTTTTTAGTCAACACCACAGATAATCGGTGCTTTGGGCTTCTGTCAAGGATTTCAACCATAAACTGACAGAACTCAGGGCTTGCCAAAATCTTGTTAGCAGCATCTGTTAGTTATGGGAAACATTTAATTATTTATTAAGTGCCAATTAGGTATCCAGGTACACGTTGTGAGAAAGCATTAGGTATTATCAGGAATATAAAAATTCTGCAAAGAACGAGTCCAAATTCACATTGTTAAGAATAAGGGCTGGGGCTTCCCTGGTGGCGCAGTGGTTGAGAGTCCGTCTGCCGATGCAGGGGACACGGGTTCGTGCCCCGGTCCGGGAGGATCCCACATGCTGCGGAGCGGCTGGGCCCGTGAGCCATGGCCGCTGGGCCTCCACGTCCGGAGCCTGGGCTCCGCAGTGGGAGAGGCCGCAGCAGTGAGAGGCCCGCGTACCGCAAAAAAAAAAAAAAAAAAAAAAAAGAAAAAAGAATAAGGGCTAAGAGAATGAGAAAGTTTTGGCTCATGGAAAAATGCCCACTATAATCCTATTAATAATTTTAATAGTGAAGAAATTATTCAATATATCTTATAGAATTTTACTAGAAAGACTGAAACGCGGATTCCCATATGCCTATTACAGTACTACACCACTTTCTACAGTGATTCTGTGAAATTCATGTCTAAGTTTCTTGTGGATATGATGTGTTCATCATCCTATTCCTCTCTCTGCCCAACATAGTGCATGAAGCACTTATAAAAAAGAAACAAATTATTTCCTTAAAAAATAGTAGACCTCAATTATAATATCCTGAAAATACTCATTCAACAAATGTGTACTGATTAAACTTTATGTTCTGAGCATTCTCCTATATACCAAGTGTAGAGTGATGAAATATAAGCAAAATCCTGTTTCCATGCAACATACAGGTTAGTGATGAAGATAGATAATGCACAATGGTGGTAAATGATATATTTCATGAAGAAATAATTCTATGATAAGTAGTAAGTACAAGTGAAATAATGGGTTCATTGGAAGGGGACGTCTCAAGAGTTGCCATTTAAAAGAAGTCAGTCATAGGTGCAAAACCACAGTGGACAAGGAGGATAACTTAAAAATGTTTGATGAGGTATTTTTCTAACTCTAAGATATTTTCTCAGAAAAATTTGTAACAATTCTGAAAATGATGTCTATCTTACATGTTTCATATCTGGAAAGAAAACAAGTAGAGTAAGCTTAGAAATCATAAGAATGGAGACAGAAAAATGCCTGCATCATTGCCCACTCTTTCTCACCACTCAGTGTTTGGCAGTTATAGGAATTTGTTGATGACAAATGCTGGAATTTGCTACCACCAGATACTCCTCTCTATACAGGTAGCATGAAAGAATATTAAAGCCAAGGATTTTAGAAATCAAGCATTATATCTGGCATGTGCTGCCATTTTTAACAGGAGGATATGATGAAATTCACTAGTGGCTCCTCCTTACTACTGAAATATGGTTCCCTTTTTAACACCTGGCTTGATGTTGTGCTTACACCCAATCTGCTGGCACTTTCCATACCCTTTCCTGTGTAGTAGCTATTTATGTATAAATATTCTCTTTTTCCAGTAGATTGGAAGTTTCATGAAAGTAGGAATTGGATATCAAATCCCATTAAAAAGGGCAATGGTTCATAGATAACTCTTACTCCTTGGATTCTAGTATCTCTGAAGAAATCTGGGTAAGTGCAGAATAATTTTTTTTTTTGAGAATCAGGTTGTGATATAATTTATTGTGCTAATGAGGGTTCAGTGGAAAGGATAATGAACAGGATTTTTTTAAATTGAAGTACAGCTGAATTACAATGTTGTGTTAATTACTGCTGTACAGCAAAGTAACTCAGTTATACATACATATATATATATATTTTCATATTTTTTTCCATTTTGGTTTATCACAGGCCATTGAATATAGTTCCCTGTGCTATACAGTAGGACTCTGTTGTTAGTTGCAGCATGTATTTTTAAGTTCACTCTACTAATCTTTTAATTGGTGAACTTAGATCCTTTACATTTAAGGTAACTATCATTATGTTGGAGCTTAAGTCTGCCGTTTTAATTCTTGTTTTCTGTTTGTTGTCTGTTTCTCACTTATTTTTTCTTGTTCCTCTCTTCCTGTAGGTTACTTGAATATCTTTAGAATTTCATTTTATAGACGGTTTTTGAGTGTATCTCTCATATAGCTTTTTAGTGATTTGTCTAGGTATTACATTATATACACTGAACTTATTACAGTCTACTGGTGTCATCATTTTACCAGTTCAATTGAAGTTTAGAAACCTTACCTTTCTTTATATGACTTTACTCTCCCTCGTGTATACTAGTCTCATATATATATATATATATATATATATATATATATATCCCCTACACACTATTATCCGACAGTGTTATAATTTTTGCTTCAATCATCAGCCATAATTTAGAAAACTCGAAGGAAAGTCTACATTATATTCTATTTACCCATATTTTTGCTTACCATGTTCTTTCTTCCTTCTGGATTTTCTACTGTTCCTTCTTTTATCATTTCCTTTCTGTTTAGAGAACTTCCTCTAGCCGTTCTTTTAGGGTAGATCTGCTGGCAAAATTTCTTAGTTTTCTTTCATCTGAGAATATCTTAATTTACCCTTCATTCTTGGAGGATATTTTTGCTCAATATAAAAGTCTGGGTTGACAGTTCTTTTCTTTCAGTGCTTGAAAGATGCTGTGCCACTTCTTTCTGGACTCTATGATTTTCCTTTTTTAGGATTTTTTATTGTGATAAAACATACATAACAAAATTTACCATTTTAAGCATTTTTTTGCTTATATATGGATATTTACTTGGATTATTGTTACAGGCTTACTTTTCCTGTTTTTTACCATTTTTATTGGAGTATAATTGCTTTACAATGGTGTGTTAAGTTTCTGCTGTATAACAAAGTGATTAGCTATACATATACATATATCCTCATATCTCCTCCCTCTTGCATCTCCCTCCCATACTCCCTATCCCACCCCTCTAGGTGGACACAAAGCACTGAGTTTAAGCATTTTTAATTGTAAAATTCAGTGGCATTAAGTACATTCACAATGTTGTACAACCAACACCACTATCCATTTCCAATACTTACCAAGTAGATAATAACTTCCCATTCTCCCCTCCCCCAGCCCCTAGTAATCACTATTCTCCTTTCTGTCTCTGTGAAATTGCCTATTCTAGGTACTTCATATAAGTGGAATCATACAATAGTTGTCCTTTTTGTCTGGCTTATTTCACTTAGCATAGTGTTTTCAAGGTTCATCCATGTTGTAGCATGTATCAAAACTCCAATCCTTTTTAAGAATGAATAATATTTCATTGTATGTATATACCATATTTGTTTATAAATTCATCTGTTGATCAACATTTGGGGTACTTCCACCGTTTAGCTATTGTGAATAACGTTGCTATGAACATTGCTGTACAAGTATCTGATTGAGTCCCTGCTTTTAAATTCATTTGGATATATACCTAGAAGTAGAATTACTAAATCATATGGTAATTCTTTTTAATTTTTTGAGGAGCTGTCAAACCATTTTCTACAGTAGCTGCACCATTTTACTTTCAGAGAGGCAATGTACAAGAGTTCCAATTTCTCCACATCCTCACCAACACTTGTTATTTTCTGTTTTTTTCATACTAGCCAACTAATGAGTGTCAAGTACTACCTCACTGTAGTTTTCATTTGCATTTCCTTAATGATTACTGATGGTGAACGTTTTTTTCATGTGCCTTTTGGCCATCTGTCTTGGAAGAAATGTCTATTCAAGTCCTTTGTCCATTTTTTTTAGATGGCTTATTTATTTTTTTCTTCTTAGGTTGTAGGAGATCTTTAATACTCTAGATATTAATTCCTGATTGGATATATGATTCATAAGTATTTTCTTCCACCCTGTGGGTTGTCTTTTTACTTTCTTGATAATGTCCTTTAACACACAAAATTTTTAATTTTAAGTTCAATGTAACTATTTTTTCTCTCATTGCCTGTGCAGAATTTTTCTACAGAAAACTTTTATTTAAAAATATTTGCTATAAAAAAAGACAACAGTAGCCTGGAAATATGGAAAAGATCCATCTCTAGGTTTCATTGTGAACAGTAAAAACTGCGTAGATCTGTTTCAAGGGGAGGGAAACTGGGCTTTTTCCTTTTTATTTGCTTTCCTGTTACGACTTCAGCAGATATAAAATTTGCAGCTGGTCTCTCTTATCCTGTCAGAGCGATTTAGGTTTTCTCTGTGGGTCCGACAAGAGGGAATACTCCTGTCTTGATTAGCATTAATAGCAATGTTACACATGTACATCAACTATGAATGAATCACAAATGTTTTAAATAGGTCTATGTAAACAAATGTTTGAATCAAAGGATGAAAAGGGAGTGCTACCAAGGGAAGGGGAGCTGCATTTTTATGTTATAACATTTTTATACATCAATTGATATTCAAGATCTTCATAACAAAAAAAACCTAAAACATTCATCTTCTGTGTATGAACTATTAATTGACCTTAATCACCTTAAGACTAGCTTTCTCTTCTTTTTAAAATAAGTATGTAAGACACTAAGAATGAAACTTGCATGACTACCTTTGATTAAAAAAATCCACTCTTACATAAAGTTAAATATTCATAATAAACACCAACATTTATCTTTCTAACGTGTCATCCTCTACAATAATATGATGCTGATTAACCAATGTTTAGTTTTAATGTATTAATATAACCAACACATTCAAATACCATATCTATTACAACACAAAGAATGACATTTATCATTTTTATTGAACACACCACACAGCAGAACATTTAGAAAAGATACTTGCATTTGATTGACCTAACACTTGAAATGCCTTCTTCATCTATTCATCAAGGATGTAAACCTCTGTTGGAGTTTAGGCAGTATATAATCCCTCTTTCAAGCTGAAAAAGCATCCCTTAGTTATAGCATCATGCGGACCAGATACAGTAAATCCCCTACATATGAAACTTCAAGTTGAGAACTTTCAAAGATGCGAATGTGCCCCTGTACCCCAGCTGTTGTACTGTACTACTCTACTTTTCAAGGTACTGTACTGTAAGATTAAAAATGTTTATTTTTTGTGTTTGCTTGTTTTTTACGTATTATTTGTGTGAAAAGTATTATAAACCTATTACAGTACAGAACTATATAGCCGACTGTGTTAGTTGGGTACCTAGGCTAACTTTGTTGGACTTACGAACAAATTGGACTTAACAAACGTGCTCTCGGAACAGTACTCGTTTGTATGTAAGGGACTTACTGTATCTTCATTCCTACTCTTACTAATTTTAGATAAATTAAGCATATGTTAGATTTAAGCCATTGCCTTCCAGAATACCAAGTTCTTTATTCAAGAATGTATACTCACATGATAGTCCCTATATCCCCACCCTCACCCCATCACTTCACAATTAGCCTTTCCAGTTCTCTCTCTGGGTTTGAAGGTTGTGTGTGAGTTTGTTTTTTAAAGAGGTGGTAGTATCTAGAGGCAGTATGTCCTAGTGGTCAATAGCACATCCTCAGAATCATGCAGTCTAAAATTATATCTTATCTCTAACTCTAGCTAGCTGCGTTAGCTTGATAAATTACTTAATCTCTCTACCATTCAGTTTTCTCATCTATCAATGTGCAAAACAGCAGTAACTTCCATGATGAGATAGTTGTGATGGTCAAGTAAAGGTAACACAGATGACGTGTTTAATGCAGGGAGTGATAATTGTAAACGTTGTATTAAATGACCAAGCATCTTTGTTGTTATTACTATCATAATAAGTGAAAAGTTGAATACCATATAAATGGAAGCTATATACACAATGAGCGCTTTAAGAACGTATGGTTACCCTACACGTGTAAGATTTCTATTCAACATACTGGGGAAGTGACCTGGAAAAAAGTTTTTAAATAATTTTATTTTGTAGATTTTGTTAAATTTAATATTTATAGAACCCTTTTATTTAAAAAGCTGATTTCTTGGCAGGAGAGGTATATTGTTCTGAAATAATCCTCATTTTCTACATATCGCAAATGTTTAAGAAACATCTAGATTATTTTTCAAAAAGTAGAAAATATTACCAATTCTCTTATTTCCCCCAAAGCAATCAAGTTTCCTTTCACCCATTTGCATAACATTCAAGTTTTACTTTCAAATCACAAATGTTTGGAGGTAAATTATGGTAACAAAGGTTAAACCGAAATATGAGAAGAAAAATTATAGTTTTCTCTTGAACACAGATTTGAATTTATTTTCCAAAAGGGAGTATGGAAGTTAACACAATCTACATCAGGCAATGCTCATCTAATTTTAGAAAATAAAGTAGTTCTTTTTATTTGATGGGAGCAATAAATATTTGTAAAGACGTGACATCTTTCACATGTTTGTAAATTTATTAATTGCCTAACAATAAAAAGTCATTAACCCTATATCCAGGAAGAGTTTATCTTATAAAAATATGCAATAAAGATGCTAAACACACAGTTCCTACTTCACACGACTATTTTACTACCTGTTTTTAACCAATGTTTTTTTCTACTTTGTTGCTATTAATAAACAGCTGCAGTAGAAAATGATTTTCTATTTCTCATTGACAACATGATGTCAATGTGAAAATAAGACACAAGTAATGTGGCTTTATAAAAGTTTCCAGCAATTCCTAAATTTTCACTTTTAGTGTTCAAACCACTAGACCAGAAAGGATTAATACTGCCAAATCATGATGATGATAATGACGACAATGACAGTGATTATAGGAAAGCTCACATGTACTGAAATTTTGCTGTGTCAGACACTGTACTAAACACATACACATATCCTTGCCCTACATCATAACTTTATAAGGTATGTACTTTTATCCATCCCATTTTACAGATTAGGAAATTAAATTTAAAAGAGGTTAATTAATTTGACTTCAGTCATTGAGTGTATTAATAGTAGAAGTGATATTTGAACCAAGACTGTAAATCTATGAGTTCAAGAGTTTAACAACTAATGTCTTATAAGCAATGACCCTTTGTCAGCAACAGATAAAGGAATGTTCTACAACTCCTGCTGAAGAAGATGACACTCAGTTGATAACAACACATCCTTGGCCATGCTCACTTTCTCAAAGTTAAAACAATAAGAGTTGTGTGTTGCTTAATTTTTTTCAACAACTGAGGGGCACTGGCACACTTCCTTTGACTCTGCTCTGCTCAGGCACCCTTCAAGCTGCCATGTAGAAGGTTACTCACAGCTGGAGGTGACTCCAGCCATTCAGCTGTCTTCACGACTGAGGGGATGAACATCTTGTATCAGGCCAATCACCCATTCATGGTTCTCTGTGCTGTGACACACTGCTTGAGAAGATTTGCCCTTACAATAATTTAGTAAGTACCATTTACCTACCAGATAGTGATGTTGATTATGTTACTATCATAGATCCATACAAAGAAATGTATTCTATCAATTTCAGGATGTGTCTTCTGAATTTCTATAGCTCTTTTTCCCGTGACATAATCTATCATGATTATATATTGCCATACAATTTTATATATGCTTGTCTCTTTTAAAAATTACACTAATTCCTTAAGTACCAGGTCTGGGCCCCTCCAGACTTCTTTCATCTCCCCCACATCTCTATGTGGTCCTGGCCCCAGCAGGTCTTAATAATCTTGCTTGATGACTGTTCCTCAAACCTTTATTTAATGCTCCATCATTCATACCTAATATGAGGTTAATTCTTTGGGATTTTTTTCTCTAATAGTGGAAATGTATTCATTTGTGTATTTTTTTAAAATTAAACTTGGCTTGAAACAACAGCTTTCATTTTTAAGTGCTGATGAGGATGTGGAATGCACTCTCTTAGAACACAGCCCATCCACCTACAGAAATTCACTTCCTCAACCTAGATGTAAAAGCAGCTACTATGAGTTTGACACTATATTTCGTACGAAAGTAGTAAGAGAGAAGATGTTATCTGCAATCTCATTGGAGAGTGACTTAATACTTTAAAACAAATTACTACAAAAAGCACATGCAAATACTGTGGGATGCATTATGAACTTGTCAACTTGGAGTGACATAAGACAAAATGCATCTATTTAACTATTTCTGTGAGACACTGTAGTCAAAGCTTGTAGCTTTACCGCACAGAACACATATCTGCTTGAACCTTTATTTGTCTTTTATTTGGCAGCTTAATCATGTCAGGTTGGAGCTGATACTGGAAGCTGCTAGAAGTCAAAAGCTATACCCCATCTTCTAGCTGAACCAAGTAATATGATATCCCAGAATTGAAGGTCCAAACACTTTTCTATTATTCCTTTTTGTATGAGAATTTTAATTTTGACTGATATTCTCCTGAAATTTTATTTTCTAAGCTTTATTGAGGTATAAATGACATACAAAAAATTGCACACATTTACTGTATACATTTTGATGAGTTTGGACATATGTATACACTTGTGATACCATCACCTCAATCAAGGTACTGAACATACCCATCACTTCCAAAGATTTCCTTGTGTTATTATGTGTGCATGTTTGTATTTTTTGCAACAACTGAGGGGTAAGAACACTTAACACGAGGTCTATATTCTTAATGTGTTTTCAATGCACCATACCATTTTGCTAACTATAAGTACTATGTTATTTAGCAAATATCGAGAACTTATTCATCTTGCATAAGTAAAACTTTATACCCACTGAGCTACAATTCCCTATTTCCTCCTCCTCCCAGGCCCTGGTGATTCTTGCAGTACCATTCTATTCTCTGCTTCCATGACTGACTATTTGAGATACCTCATGGAAGTGGACTCATGCACTTTTTGTCCTTCTATGATTGGCTTATTACACATAGCAGAATGTCTTCTAGGTTCATCTATGTTGTTGCAAATGGCATGGTTTCCTTCTTTTTAAGGCTGAATAATATTCCAGTGTATGTATATACCATACATTATGCATTTACTTAAGGGACATTTGTATTGTTTCCATATCCTGGCTATTGTGAATAATGCTGTAATGAAATGAGGGTTCAGCTATCTCTCTGAGACCTTGATTTCAGTTCTTTTGGATATATACCCAGAAGCTGGATTGCTGAATCATGTGGTAGTTCTAGATCTGATTTATGAGAAAACCTTGATACTGTTTTCCAATGTACCCTTGGTACACTGTTGAAGGGAATATAAATTGGTATAGCTACCACTGAAGACAGTATGGAGGTTCCTCGAAGTACTAAAAATAGTACTACAGCATGACCCAGCAGTCTGACATGTGGGTATTTATTCAAAGTAATTGAAATCCAAATCTCAAGATAGCATCGTGAATTTTGAGAAGGCCAAAGATAAAGGAAAGATTCTAAAAATTGCCAAAGCCACAAAACCTAGAGGTACAGAAAATCAAAAAAGGAATAAGAACCAGCCTGTAATCAGTCTTCTATCTACCATCATTACACTGTTGCTTTCAAAGCTCTTGTGACAGTGACTTTGAAACTGGACTTTAGATGCATATAACCTACCTAACAAGTTTGAGGACAAAGTTAAGGAATTTTCAGAAATTCAAAAACTGAATTAAGTTACACCTCAAGCATCTCTTCTGATGAAAAAAAATTTCCAAGGTACCATCTCTAAAGTAAGCTTAGAACGTTAATAACAGCCCCTATCTCCCCCGCCCCAAGAAAAAGATTGCAATGTAGTTAACAGATACACAAAACCAAGAAAGCCACAGACTTCTGATATATTGATAAAAGTCACATTATCCCACTCAAGAGTCTGGCAGTGTTTACAATGTACAGGGAAGAATTCCTTTAATCAAAAAAATTTCAAGCAATCTTCTGATACAAAGATGTTAAGTAAATCTTTATAAGGATTTGTTTTCTCTGATGTACACCACCACACCTGAGTTGACTTCTAGAATAATCCATACAATTCAACTAAACAGCAATCAGCAATGAACCTCATTGCTCTTCCATGTTACTGGTTTATGCCATTTTCACTCCATATGAGAAAGAATTACAGATCTCTCCAGTCCTTTAATTAAGTGTCCAATCTATCCCAATCCAAAATTAATTTAGTAATAAACTGTTTTCCTTCTTTTTATTTTTTTTAGGGGAGGGTGTTATCTTTACTTCCAAGCTATAGCTACATTCAGAGAACAATCTCTACAATAAACTTCATGACCTCCTTAAATAAAAATGTAATAATTACAAATTAAATAGTCAAATGTCTCTAAGAATAATTTATTCAAGATGATGACTGAACTGGATTCTGTAGCACAGTGTGAATAAGAAAATGTAAGTTATGAATGATGCTGTGAAACATGCTTTTCCCCCTAATCTTAATGAAGAAAAAGAAATCCAGTGAATTCAGGGGTTGGGGGTAGCATGATGAAAGTCATGGTTTAACTGCGAAGCAAACTAAAATGTGTCAGGATTGACATAACTGAAAAAGAATCCATTGGACCTGGAGGAAGTATTTTCTGTCAAGTGACACATAGGTTATGATACTGGATATATGCAGATAAAAAACAGTCTTAGCACATTACTGCATTGCATATTGAGCCACAGTTACAAAATAAAATTCACTTAACTAATTACTTGTTTTAATTTTTAAAAATCAGCACAAAAAATAATACATGGACCATTTATAGTATATGATGACAGAAACAAAAGTAAATGCTATTAACCCTGATAATTAGAAGTAATGATATGTGTGAGAGAAACTAGAAGACAGAGAGGATACAAGAAGTAGATGAAAGGGTATGTTTGCTAACCTATCACCCATGGAGTAGAATTGGAAATCCTGGCAAAAGTCAAGGAAATGTAAAAAAGAAATACGTTTCTTTTTTCCGATTACAAAAGTAAACAAAAATCAATCAACAATACAAAGTATACAAGGTAGAATGAGAAGTGAAATATGAGTTTTATCTTTGTGGCATGGACACAATAGATATTGCTTAAATTAACAGAAAAAAAGTTGTATTAAAAAATCCGCTTTTTAGAGTTCGAGAGTTACTAATCAGAAAACAGAAAACAAACTGTTAAAACAGTTAAAAGTGTCAGATTCTCATACGTGGAGACAGTTGGGGGAGTTGGGAAGAGGACAGCATACTGGATTTCTTGCCTCGTGCATTATTACTTACTTTTTAATTTAAAAACAGTAAAATTTATAATATGTAGTTCTATTTAACCTGCTAGGCAAAGCTGAATTAAAGGTACTATTTGTAATCCTCTGTATTTTGAAGATGTCTTAAGCAATTCATGTTCTTGTGCAAATAAAATTGCCTTCATAGGAGCAATCATTATGTCAAAATTCTAACACCGTGTAACTCAAAAGAAATAAGATATTCATCCCTAGAAATATGCTTTAATAAGTAGAGATTTTAAAAATACAAAGTACTTCACACTATGGAAAATTATTGAGTATGGAAATAAAATGTGAAATATTTTCTTGGTGAAAAAAATGAATATGTGTTCTCATTTTTAAATGTCTCAGACAAAAAAAGGATTGGGAACAATTTAAGAAATGCGTATAAAAATACAGGTATATTAACACAACATTGTAAATCAACTATACTTCAGTAAAAGAATAAATTTTAAAAAGTAAAGGTACTAGGGCTTCCCTGGTGGTGCAGTGGTTGAGAGTCCGCCTGCTGACGCAGGAGACGTGGGTTCGTACCCCGGTCCAGGAAGATCCCACAAGCCACAGAGCGGCTGGGCCCGTGAGCCATGGCCGCTGAGCCTGCGCGTCCGGAGGCTGTGCTCCGCAATGGGAGAGGCCACAACAGTGAGAGGCACGCGTACCACAAAAAAAAAAAAAAAAAAAAAAAAAAAAAGTAAAGGTACTAAATATCTGTGAAAGGAAATATCACTCAAAACCACAGGTTCATCTTTTCATGTGCCTCTTGGCCACCTGTATGTCTTCCCTGGTGAAATGTCTATTTAGGTCTTTGCCCATTTTTTAACTGGATTGTTTCTTTTTTTGATATTGAGCTCCATGAGCTGTTTGTATATTTTGGACATCAAACCTTTGTCTGTTGTTTCATTTGCAAATATTTTCTTCCATTCTGAGGGTTGTCTTTTTGTCTTGTTTATGGTTTCCTTTGCTGTGCAAAAGCTTTTAAGTTTATTAAGTCCCATTTGTTTATTTTTGTTTTTATTTCTGTTACTCTAGGAGGTAGGTCAAAAAACATCTTGCTGTGGTTTATGTGAAAGAGTGTTTTTCCTGTTTTCCTCTAAGAGTTTTATAGTGTCTGGTCTTACATTTAAGTCTTTAATCCTTTTGGAGTTTATTTTTGTGTATGGTGTTAGGGAGTGCTCTAATTTCATTCTTTTACATGTAGATGTCCAGTTTTCCCAGAACCACTTATTGAAGAGGTTGTTTTTTCTCCACTACTGGGCATATACCCTAAGAAAACCATAATTCAAAAAGAGACATGTACGAAAATGTTCATTGCAGCTCTATTTACAATAGCCAGGACATGGAACCAACCTAAATGTCCATCGACAGATGAATGGGTAAAGAAGATGTGGCACATATATACAATGGAATATTACTCAGCCATAAAAAGAAACAAAATTGAGTTATGTGTAGTGAGGTGGATGGACCTAGAGTCTGTCATACAGAGTGAAGTAAGTCAGAAAGAGAAAAACAAATACTATATGCTAACGCATATGTATGGAATCTAAAAAAAAATGGTACTGCTGAAACTAGTTGAAGGGCAGGAATAAAGAGGTAGACATAGAGAATGGACTTGAGGACATGGGGTGGGAGGGCGAAGCTGGGGGGAAGTGAGAGTAGCATCGACATATATACACTACCGAATGTAAAACTGTTGGCTGGTGGGAAGCAGCAGCATAGTACAGGGAGATTGGCTCCGTGCTTTGCGATCTAGAGAGGTGGGATGGGGGGTGGGATGGGGGGGTGGGAGGGAGGCTCAAGAGGGAGGGAACATGTGTATGCATGTGGCTGTTTCGCTTTGTTGTGCAACAGAAACTAACACAGTATTATGAAGCAATTATACCCCAATAAAGATCTATTAAAAAAAAAACCCACACGGTCCTTAAATTGAATGTATTACTATATACATACACATACATTTATACATATATTATACATATGTGCATGTGTATACATAAATGTGTATATATATGTACACATGTATACATATATACAGTTGACCCTTGAACAATGCGAGTTTGAACTTCATAGGTCCACTTATATGAGGATATTTTTCGATAGTAAATATTACAGCACTGAAGTCTGTGGTTGGTTGAATCCAGGAATGTGGAGGAACTGATGATATGAAGGGCCAACTATAACTTATACACGGATTAACCACCATGCTCAAGGGCCAACTGTGTATATGTATATATTACATATCATACATTATTATACATATTATATATAAATAAAACAGAGAGCACAGAGAGCAATTATGCCTCAAATTTACCTGACCTATGCTTTCTCAAAAAGTTATAATGGCAGCAAATATATGATGATTCTTTTAAGAAGGGACCAATACTTGAACAATGATGCTTTCTACAAACTTCTCAATCTAAGAAATAGCATAACAGATGTCCCTCCATAATCAAGTGTACATAGGAAATGAAAACCCAAAGGCTATTTCATAGTCTTTTTTTTTTTTTTTTTTGCGGTATGTGGACCTCTCACTGTTGTGGCCTCTCCCATTGCGAAGCACAGGCACCAAACACGCAGGCCCAGCGGCCATGGCTCACGGGCCCAGCCGATCCGCGGCATGTGGGATCTTCCTGGACCGGGGCACGAACCCGTGTCCCCCGCATCGGCAGGCAGACTCTCAACCACTGCGCCACCAGGGAAGCCCAGTTTCATATTCTTAATCTCATTAAATAAGTACTACTATGGAAAAGAAGCCATTTGTGGTAAGCAGCATGAGCAAGGGCTACTGGGGTCCTCCAGCTACCCTTTTTCCCTGGGGGGAAGTTTCCAATAACCAGCTCCTTCTTGACACTGGGGCATGGGGCACTGGTGCATACACAGTGGTGCCAGGGGTGTGTGTGGTGGCTATGTCCCCAAGGGATTTCAGTGATGTGGATTCCAGGCAGCTCCCATAAGCTGGGGTCAACGTCAGTGAAAACTACAGAGGTCGTTGTCAACATATGTGGGTGTCCGTGGTGGTGATGTCTGTTGACATCCTCCTGCCCTCCTTTTCCCTTGCTTGGGGAGCATCAGCTGGGGCAGTTTGTGTTCCAGGATCCATTTCTAAGATACTTTCTTTAATGTTTGGTGGCTCAGTGTTATTTGTCCTGTCGTCTGTCTGTCTGCCCTTGTCTTTATAGAGTATGAATCCCCCAGTCCTCTCTACGTATCACAGGCTTCCTATGCATATTGGTCTCATGACAGACATAATTCTTACAATGGCAACTGGATTTCAAGAGTAAAGAGTTCAAAATACAGGAAGTGTAAGGTTTCTGGTATCTTAAAGCCCAGGCCTGGAAAATGCCACAGCACCACTTTCACTATGTTCTACTGTTAAAAGCAGTCATAGGGTTCTCTGCACTTGAAGGGGATGCTAAAGCTCACATCTCAATGGGAGAAATGTCGAATAATTTGTGTCCATCTTTAATCCACCACAGCATCCTAATGCTTCCAATACAAAATTCAATCTCTATACGCAGCATTCATCATTGGGCCACTGCCTACTTTTCCGGGCATCAGATCACATGACAACCATCCACCTAAACCAGCTGTCTCTCCACACAAACACACTCCACTAATGCACCATGTCTCTCCAACGCACCATGTACTCCCAGTTATTCCTATACATTTACACTTCCTGGTTCCACTGAAGACTACAACTAGCTAATAATCACTCCACCACCAAAGTCAATGTTATTGCCAAATGAGCTATGTTCAATTTTCAACTTAGGACCATATAAAATAAACCACTCTGTCTGTATAAAATCACTTTTAAATCAGTAAGGTTCAAGCTTTTAATATCAACATCCAAAACCACAAATCCGTAATTCTGAAATAGAGTTCTAGCTATTCCAAAACAGGAGATACACTCTGAAAAACATATAACCTTTACAAACTGATATGATGTGTCTTTACGGTGCCATTTTTACAGTCATTGTGAATATGTGCATTATCTGAATACACGAGTATGGAATGCAAGAGCAAATCACCTGAAAACATCACCAAGAAGCAGAGAGGGACCCTTGAGTTTGAAATATTCTATTCATGAGCTGTGGGGATGATACTAAGTTTGTAGAACTCTGTAAGGTTTGTCACAATGTAAAGCTTAAGGCTCCCAAAACAGAAATCTGCCATGGAGTCTTCAATATTACACATATAAAGGTTAGCCTACGCACCACACCTTATGGAATACTAAACTTCCTTTCTATGCTTTGCCTTTATCACAACCTACACTGAAAAAGAAAAGCATCCTATACAACTCCAATATGTACAAGAATAATTCAGCAATAGAATAAAAAGTTCCTGAAAACTGTGAAAACTGATTGGGTAGATTTATGATTTCATATGAATTCTTATGCACTCCTAAGGCAAGTTAACCAGAACAACAAGAACCCTCTTTCGTTATGAGATTCCTTGTCACATAAATTCTCCCTCAAAGAGTTCCTCTCTGCTGTGAAGATAGCTGTAGAGTTGCACACATACACTGCTGAATGGCAATTACCTATATGTGGATTATGTAGATAAATCCTAACCCTTATCTGCCCCCAAGGGGTCCTCAATTCTCTTGTCAGGGTATCTGGCTGCAATGAAATGGCACTATAACTTAAATTCAGATTTTGAAAAATATGATCTGCACACATTCAGACACAGGTAACACAAGTGAGAAAATACACAATCAGAATAATTTCAAAGATTCTTAGCCCTACCTCACAACTTTTCCAAAGTTTATTGAGTTGCACCAACAACTCAGTGGAAAGGAGGAGCAGGATATCACTAATTTAATATGCTCCCCAGGTGCGTAACAACATTGGAGACCTGCACCTCTTGTAAATTATCAGGCCCTAGTTTCAGACTGAACAAGTTTGAATGCAACTTTTGTGACTTACTGGCTAAGTGAACTGAGGCAAATTACTTTAATTCTCTATTCTGTAATCTCTCAACTCTAAAATGTGTATCATAATATTATCTGTCAGGATTATTTTTTGCATTAAAAAATGTAATTCAGGGGCCTCCCTGGTGGCGCAGTGGTTGAGAGTCCGCCTGCCGATGCAGGGGATACGGGTTCGTGCCCCGGGCTGGGAGGATCCCATATGCCGCGGAGCGGCTGGGCCCGTGAGCCATGGCCGCTGGGCCTGCGCATCCGGAGCCTGTGCTCCGCAACGGGAGAGGCCACAGCAGTGAGAGGCCCGCGTACCGCAAAAAAAAAAAAAAAAAAAAAAAAAAAAAATGTAATTCATGTAAAGTAGTATCTAGTAAGTATCAATCAACAGTAGCTGTTTTATTATTACTATTTATTTTGTGGTTATATTTTTACATCTCTATTTTTGTCTATAATCGGTATGTATGACAGAAACAATATTCATCTACTCTGAATTTACTTACCACCTACTATACACAAGGTACTGAAGATAATACGTGAAGTATCAAAGTCCCTGCTCATAATGAATACCAAATATGTGCAAACTGCTTTGCCAAAGTAGACTGCTTCTGATCCTCTCTTCCAACATGAAATAAGTTTTATTATTATTATTGACTACTTTCTAGATGAGGAAACAGCCTCATACATGTTGAGAGTTGTCCATGATCTAATAGCTAATAAATACCAGCAACAATTGAGGTAAGTTATTCCAGCTTCTAACCCTCATTCCATTCTACCTTTCTGATTTTGACTCTCAGCAGAGACAGCCACCTAACCACCCATATTCACGCTCCCCCTTCCATAAGGTATGACCATTGCTGGGAAAAGGCTGCCAAACAAGGGGTTAGAATTCTCATCCCCTTAGGCTATGGTGGGGCATATGTCTTATTTTGCCTTGTTAAATGTTAGTACCATGGTATGTACCCCTCTTGAACAAAAGGGAGCTGGAGCTTTCCTTATGCTTTCTCTTCAGCAGCTACCTTGGAGTCCATGTTTAAGAAGGCAGCATTATGAGACAGAAGAGTAAAAATTCTCTAACAAACTGCACAAAATCAGGATGAATATAATCACTCCCTGACTTTTAGTTAAGACTATATTATTTGTGTCCCAAGTGCAAAATGTATATGATTTGGGGAGGGTTAAAAAACAAGAATTTCCAGCAGAAACTCTACAAGCCAGAAGGGAGTGGCAGGACATAATTAAAGTGATGAAGGAGAAAAACCTGCAACCAAGATTACTCTACCCAGCAAGGATCTCATTCAGATTTGATGGAGAAATTAAAACGTTTACAGACAAGCAAAAGCTGAGAGAGTTCAGCACCACCAAACCAGCTTTACAACAAATGCTAAAGGAACTTCTCTAGGCAAGAAACACAACAGAAGTAAAAGACCTACAATAACGAACCCAAAACAATTAAGAAAATGGGAACAGGAACATACATATCAATAATTACCTTAAATGTAAATGGACTAAATGCACCCACCAAAAGACACAGATTGGCTGAATGGATACAAAAACAAGACCCATATATATGCTGTCTACAAGAGACCCACTTCAGACCTAGAGACACATACATATTGAAAGTAAGGGGATGGAAAAAGATATTCCATGCAAATGGAAACCAAAAGAAAGCTGGAGTAGCAATTCTCATATCAGACAAAATAGACTTTAAAGACTACTAGAAGAGACAAAGAAGGACACTACATAATGATCAAGGGATCGATCCAAGAAGAAGATATAACAATTGTAAATATTTATGCACCCAACATAGGAGCACCTCAATACATAAGGCAAATACTAACAGCCATAAAAGGAGAAATTGACAGTAACACACTCATAGTAGGGGACTTTAACACCCCACTTTCATCAATGGACAGATCATCCAAAATGAAAATAAATAAGGAAACACAAGCTTTAAATGATACATTAAACAAGATGGACTTAATTGATATTTATAGGACATTCCATCCAAAAACAACAGAATACACATTTTTCTCAAGTGCTCATGGAACATTCTCCAGGATAGATCATATCTTGGGTCACAAATCAAACCTTGGTAAATTTAAGAAAATTGAAATTGTATCAAGTATCTTTTCCGACCACAATGCTATGAGACTAGATATCAATTACAGGAAAAGATCTGTAAAAAATACAAACACATGGAGGCTAAACAATACACTACTTAATAATGAAGTGATCACTGAAGAAATCAAAGAGGAAATTAAAAAATACCTAGAAACAAATGACAATGGAGACACGACGACCCAAAACCTATGGGATGCAGCAAAAGCAGTTCTAAGAGGGAAGTTTATAGCAATACAATCCCACCTTAAGAAACAGGAAACATCTCGAATAAACAACCTAACCTTGCACCTAAAGCAATTAGAGAAAGAAGAACAAAAACATCCCAAAGTTAGCAGAAGGAAAGAAATCATAAAAATCAGATCAGAAATAAATGAAAAAGAAATGAAGGAAACGATAGCAAAGATCAATAAAACTAAAAGCTGGTTCTTTGAGGAGATAAACAAAATTGATAAACCATTAGCCAGACTCATCAAGAAAAAAAGGGAGGAGACTCAAATCAATAGAATTAGAAATGAAAAAGGAGAAGTAACAACTGACACTGCAGAAATAAAAAAGATCATGAGAGATTACTATAAGCAACTCTATGCCAATAAAATGGACAACCTGGAAGAAATGGACACATTCTTAGAAATGCACAACCTTCCAAGACTGAATCAGGAAGAAATAGAAAATATGAACAGACCAATCACAAGCACTGAAATTGAGACTGTGATAAAAAATCTTCCAACAAACAAAAGCCCAGGACAAGATGGCTTCACAGGCGAATTCTATCAAGCATTTAGAGAAGAGCTAACACCTATCCTTCTGAAACTCTTCCAAAATATAGCAGAGGGAGGAACACTCCCAAACTCATTCTACGAGGCCACCATCACCTTGATACCAAAACCAGACAAGGATGTCACAAAGAAAGAAAACTACAGGCCAATATCACTGATGAACATAGATGCAAAAATCCTCAACAAAATACTAGCAAACAGAATCCAACAGCACATTAAAAGGATCGTACACCATGATCAAGTGGGGTTTATTCCAGGAATGCAAGGATTCTTCAATATACGCAAATCAATCAACGTGATACACCATATTAACAAATTGAAGAAGAAAAACCATATGATCATCTCAATAGATGCAGAGAAAGCTTTCGACAAAATTCAACACCCATTTATGATAAAAACCCTGCAGAAAGTAGGCATAGAGGGAACTTTCCTCAACATAATAAAGGCCATATATGACAAACCCACAGCCAGCATCGTCCTCAATGGTGAAAAACTGAAACCATTTCCACTAAGATCAGGAACAAGACAAGGTTGCCCACTCTCACCACTCTTATTCAACCTAGTTTTGGAAGTTTTAGCCACAGCAATCAGAGAAGAAAAGGAAATAAAAGGAATCCAAATCGGAAAAGAAGAAGTAAAGCTGTCACTGTTTGCAGATGACATGATACTATACATAGAGAATCCTAAAGATGCTACCAGAAAACTACTAGAGTTAATCAATGAATTTGGTCAAGTTGCAGGATACAAAATTAATGCACAGAAATCTCTGGCATTCCTATATACTAATGATGAAAAATCTGAAAGTGAAATCAAGGAAACACTCCCATTTACCATTGCAACAAAAAGAATAAAATATCTAGGAATAAACCTACCTAAGGAGACAAAAGACCTGTATGCAGAAAATTATAAGACACTGATGAAAGAAATTAAAGATGATACAAATAGATGGAGAGATGTACCATGTTCTTGGATTGGAAGAATCAACATTGTGAAAATGACTCTACTACCCAAAGCAATCTACAGATTCAATGCAATCCCTATCAAACTACCACTGGCATTTTTCACAGAACTAGAACAAAAAATTTCACAATTTGTATGGAAACACAAAAGACCCCGAATAGCCAAAGCAATCTTGAGAACGAAAAATGGAGCTGGAGGAATCAGGCTCCCTGACTTCAGACTATACTACAAAGCTACAGTAATCAAGACAGTATGGTACTGGCACAAAAACAGAAATATAGATTAATGGAACCGGAGAGAAAGCCCAGAGTTAAACCCACGGACATATGGTCACCTTATCTTCGATAAAGGAGGCAGGAATGTACAGTGGAGAAAGGACAGTCTCTTCAATAAGTGGTGCTGGGAAAACTGGATAGGGACATGCAAAAGTATGAGATTAGATCACTCCCTAACACCATACACAAAAATAAGCTCAAAATGGATTAAAGACCTAAATGTAAGGCCAGACACTATCAAACTCTTAGAGGAACACATAGGCAGAACACTCTATGACATAAATCACAGCAAGATCCTTTTGGACCCACCTCCTAGAGAAATGGAAATAAAGACAAAAATAAACACATGGGACCTAATGAAACTTAAAAGCTTTTGCACAGCAAGGGAAACCATAAACAAGACCAAAAGACAACCCTCAGAATGGGAGAAAATATTTGCAAATGAAGCAACTGACAAAGGATTAATCTCCAAAATTTATAAGCAGCTCATGCAGCTCAATAACAAAAAACCAAACAACCCAATCCAAAAATGGGCAGAAGACCTAAATAGACATTTCTCCACAGAAGATATACAGACTGCCAACAAACACATGAAAGGATGCTCAACATCTTTACTCATTAGAGAAATGCAAATCAAAACTACAATGAGATATCATCTCACACCAGTCAGAATGGCCATCATCAAGAAATCTAGAAACAATAAATGCTGGAGAGGGTGTGGAGAAAAGGGAACACTCTTGCACTGCTGGTGGGAATGTGAATTGGTACAGCCACTATGGAGAACAGTATGGAGGTTCCTTAAAAAACTAAAAATAGAACTACCATATGACCCAGCAATCCCACTACTGGGCATATACCCTGAGAAAACCATAATTCAAAAAGAGACATGTACCAAAATGTTCATAGCAGCCCTATTTACAATAGCCCGGAGATGGAAACAACCTAAGTGTCCATCATCGGATGAATGGGTAAAGAAGATGTGGCACATATATACAATGGAATATTACTCAGCCATAAAAAGAAATGAAATTGAGCTATTTGTAATGAGGTGGATGGACCTAGAGTCTGTCATACAGAGTGAAGTAAGTCAGAAAGAGAAAGACAAATACCATATGCTAACACATATATATGGAATTTAAGAAAAAAAAATGTCATGAAGAACATAGGGGTAAGACAGGAATAAAGACACAGACCTACTAGAGAATGGACTTGAGGATATGGGGAGGGGGAAGGGTAAGCTGTGACAAAGTGAAAGAGCAGCATGGACATATATACACTACCAAACGTAAGGTAGATAGCTAGTGGGAAGCAGCCGCATAGCACAGGGAGATCAGCTCGGTGCTTTGTGACCACCTGGAGGGGTGGGATAGGGAGGGTGGGAGGGAGACGCAAAAGGGAGGGGATATGGGAACATATGTATATGTATAACTGATTAAATTTGTTATAAAGCAAAAAATAAATAAATTAAAAAAAACAAACAAACAAGAATTTCAAGAGACAATGGTAAGCCCTATAACAGAGTTGACAATAAAATGAAGACAGAAAAAGATGGTGAACTCTGACAGGGGATTTAGAAAGCACTCTAAAAAAGAAAAAGTTAGAAGAACTAATAGATTTTTCCAGGTATAGAAAAGAGACAAACACTCAGTGGAATAGCATTCAAACAGAGTGCACTGTCTGTGACAGTCTTATTTTGAGCATGCTCTATTTGAACATGGCTACATTTATCTATTGATGTACAACAAACCACACCAAAATCTAGTGGCTTAAAACAACAGTCATTAATTAGCTCAGGACCCTGCAATTTAAGCAGAGCTGATTGGGGAAGGCTGACATCTGTTCCATGTGGCATCAGCTAAGGGTGACTGAACCAAGGTGTGGGAGAATAGAGCCAGTGCTTCAAAATGGTCCATTCACATGGCTAGCAAGTTTATGCTGGCTATTATATGGTGCTGAGCTAGGTTGAAACCTTTGGATCCTCTTCACTCAGGCCTCTCCATATGTTCTATAATTCCTTACAGCATGATGAATGAGTTCTAAGATCAAGGCTACCAAAAGAGAAAGCCAGCTGGAGGCTGTTATCACCTATTATGACCTAGCCTGGAAAGTCATATGGTGCCACTTCCACCATAATGTATTAGTTAAGATAGTCACAAAGGCCCATACAATTTCAAGGGAAGGGGACATAAAGTGTACCTCTTAATGGAGCCATGGCAAATTATTATAAAAAAACAATTTGTTATAAACACCAAAGATTGAAAAAAATTTAAGGATGACTAGGTGAATTATTATCTACCTGAAAAATCTCTTCTAATCCCAAAATGTCTTGGCAAATTGCTAAAACATGACTAAGTATGTGTCTCAACTTGACTGTTCAGAATTTCAGGTCTGTTTCATATTACCTTTCACCTACAGAGCATGAGGTTGATAGTATCTGATATAGCACTGAAACCTATCAATATAGACCCTTCCAGTGTGATATGAAGCTTAGCCAGCTGTTTGAGAAGGTTGTGGTTGATGGTTCTCAGCTTTCAAGAGGACAAAATAATCATTTAACTGCTATGTCCTATTGAGTTAGAGAGAATTTACAGAATAAGGCAGTTATAAGGCAGAGTAAGCTCCTGACAGCCTTCTAAAACAGGTTAACTTCTAGATATCCTCAAGAAAATCTATAAACTCTTTGAATTATTTCAGATATAATCTAAACTAGAATCAAAGAATAGATGAAATGGCCTTGATCTTCTTAGAGATTCATGTTTAACATCCTCACTGGTTAAAGTTTATAGGCATGCTACAGATTCTGTGTATTCAAGGTTGCCTAAGACCTAGTTCCCTTCTTCTAGGGCAAATAATTCCTTTTTACTATGTAATGAAAAATGGTGATGTTAGTAAAATTGCTTCATGTAATGTATTTAGCTGGTTTTCACATAAATTCAGTGCAGCATACAGACTGTGTCTTTGATCTGCTGCTCTACTAAGTGTTCATTTCCCTTCTCGACCTGGCAAATCCTGTTCATTCTTTGAGGGTCAAGTGAAATCTTTTTATTTTTAGAACCTTTTCTAAATCTCCAGTTAACCACCTGGAGGACTTGGTAAAACACAAACTTCTGGGGCACACCCCCAGCATCTATTTCAGTAGGTCTGGGTTGGGACCCAAGAATGTTTTTTTTTTTTCTTTTTAAAGTCCCCAGGAAATTTTGATGCTGCTTGGATTTTAATCCTGAATTAGAATCTTGACTGTAACACTTACAGTTGTTAAACTTTGGGAAAGTTAATCAACTTCTCTCTGCCTCAATCTCATTTGTAAGCTAAAGATACAGCATAGTGTTGAGGCTCAATCCCCACCCTCTTCAAACTCACCATTCTAGTCCATTCTGATGGAGTTCTATAACAAAATTCTGCCACTTTCTACCTAATCGTCTATGTTAGGTTCACCCATATTTCTGGCCCAAAGTGTTAGCAAGTTAATGCCTAAGAGGCAGCCCCTAGCTAATAATGGATAGAAAATGGAAAATAGAAAATGGAAAATATTACAGCTTCCTGCCCCTGAGGTGAAACAACTCTTAGGCACGTCCTCAACGGTCGTTCTCAAAGTTTGGTACCCAGACCAGCTGTAGCACCATCACGTGGGAACTTGTTAGAAAAACTGCAAAGTCTCAGATCCAATCCCACATACACTGAATCAGACTCTAAGGATGAGAACTAGCACTATGGTTTAACAAACAAGAGGATTCTGCGAGATGGCAACCCTTAAGAAACACTGCTTTATACCATCTTCGGGTGACCACCATCAGGACAGAACCCAAGATGCTCTGAGTAGCAACCTGCTTATTAAAATATTCTGTATTCTCTTTATTTCCGTTACTGTCTCAACTCTCCACATTTCCCCTACTGGTGATTTCTAGGATCACCCCCCCCCCACACACACACAACACACACACAGAATAAAGTACATATACTTCAGTCCTTCCCTCAGTATCTGCCTCTGTGGGAACCTATTATGTAAAAAATGATAGTAATAGTGCCTATGTCTCAGGGAGTGGCCAAGAGAGTAGAGTAGAAAGACCCTGAGCTCACCTCCTTTAATGAGAACACCAAAGTTACACCTATTTGCAGAGCAACTATCTCTGAGAATGACCTGTAGACTAGCAGAAAAAAATTTCCACAGCTAAAGATATAAAGAAGGAATCACAACAGTATGGTTAGGAGAAATGGACATGTCATATAATCAAGACCCACGTCCCTAGGTAGGCCACCCATAAGCAGGAGCATGATCATCATTTCAGAGGTTCTTCCCCAGGAGTGAGGGGGTCCAAGCCCCACATCAGACTCCTCAGCCTGGGTGTCCTGCAGCGGGAAGACAAGCCCCCAGAACATCTGCTTTTGAAGGCCAGTGGGGCTTGCATATAGGAGAGCCAGAGGGCTGTAGGAAAGATTTCGCTCTTAAATGGTGCACACAAAATCTCACATGCTCCGAGCCCCAGTGCAGAGGCAGTAATCTAAAAGGATCCAAGGTCAGACCCACTTGTTGATCTTGGAGAAGACTTCCAGAGAGGTGGGAGGTTACTGGGATGCCCCTGGGGACAAAGACACTGGCAGCAGCCATTTTGGGGAGCCATATTGGAATCCTCCCTCTTAACTGTTAGTACTGGGATGAAGCCCCAACCACCAGCCACTTGGCACCAGCCCTAGGATACAGCACTGTAAGTCAATTATATCTGAATAAAACTGGAAGAGAAAAAAGAAACCAGAAAAAAAATTGGCAAAGGACCTGAATAGACATTTTACAAACACACACAGTTGGCCAACAGACACATGAAAGGATGTTCAACATCACTAATCATCTGGGAAATGCAAATCAAAACCACAATGACATATCACCTTACACCTTTCAGAATGGCTATCATCAAAAAGACAACAAATAATGAGTGCTGGGGAGGACGTGGAGAAAAGGGAACCTTCGTGCACTGACATATTTAAGTCAAATCATTATGCTGTACACCTTAAAATTATACAGTTACATATGTCAATTACATCTCAATAATACTGGAAGAAAAAATAAATAAAACAAAGAGAAAAAAAATTCCTCTGTCTCATAGGGCTATTGTGCAAACTACATAAAAAGTGTTTAGAGCAATGCTCAGAATGTACTGAGATGCTAAAGAAAATTAATCTACAACTATCTTTCAATTACTAATCATAATGACATCAATCTAACAAAAATGATTTAATATCTGGATATTCTAAATAAAATGCAAAAAATCAAGTAAGAATTGTCTTTGGATTTTGAAAGTAAGGAGGCAACCACAATTTAATCGTAGGATCTTAGTATGTTATTTTTTTCCATAATTTTCATCTTTCTGATGTATAAAATCTATTGTAGTTCAACTAACTCTCCATATTCTTTTGTCACTGCTGGCATTTTTTATTTAGTAATTGTGGCCACCTTCATAGAGAACACTTTTCCTAAACATTCATCTGTATAAACCTGTAAACTCGTGCTCATCATTATGTATTCAAAAAACTTGCTTCAGTTGGGAAATTTGCTCTTTTATTTCTGAGGTATTACTAAGAAATAAAGCCCGTGGCAATGTCACTCTGGCTTCCTGAATGCACCTGACATTTGGGTAATTTGACATGATACTGTATAGTAATTACCTTATAAGTGAGCCCCAAAGTAGTTGCATCTCCTTTTCTGACAGAAAGATTCTTTCCTGTCATCTCTGGCTTGAACTCCCACACAGACATTTGCCAGAATGAACATTCACCACAGGGAACAGTCTCCAGCAGGCATCTAGAAGCTATTTCATCAACACGAATGATTCAAAGACAATGCACTGAATCTGCCAAATGATCAAATCCTCCAAATTCAGAAAGGGATTTCTGAATTCAGCAGCTTAAATAATATGGGATATATTGAGAATTTTATTTGCAGGTGTAAAAATAGTACAATGAACTCATGTATCCCATAAAACTAGCTTCATCAATTGTTAACATTTTGCTAAATTTGTATCATATCCTTCTCCTTACTCAATATACACATTCACACACACATGCATACACACACGATTAATATTGCTAAATCATTTAAGAGTCAAAGACATCAGGATCATTTACTTCGAAATTCTTTTTTTTTTTTTTTTTTACTTCTAAATTCTTGAAAATTTATCTCCTAAGGCAGTGGCATTCCTCTTACTCTTTAAACAAATATTTTGTAACACTTTTTGGTATTATCATGAAATTCTTGTATAAAATATTTGCTTATATGTAAAATAAAAAACCCCCACTATATAAAGCCTCAACTGTACTATTATAGTATATTATATGTATAGTGTATATATATAGTATATATAAAGCCTCAACTGTACATATATATATATATATATAGTACATATAAAGCCTCAACTGTACTATTATAGTATATTATAAGGAGAATAAATATCATGGAAAAATTAAAGGATAATCATCTACACTTGATACCCAAATGAAGACATCATTTTGGTGATTCAAATATTATAACCTATGCTATCACCACCAGTGGCATTTTCAAAATCCTAAATATCTGAACAAAGTACAAGCTTCTCTATATACAATCACTGAATTACTGGAAAATTCAGGTGATATTAAAAGAGTATAAAAGGGCTTTATGTTGATATATAAAATAAAGTTAGTGTCTGTGTTCAGACATATATAAACAGCTTTCTCACTTACACGGATATCTGGCTGTAGGGCATTGTAAAGTTGTATGGAATGAAGGGACAGCTCTCTACTGTGCAGGAAAAGTAATTATAAGGTGCATTACAAGATGCCTAGCATACCTGAATTGCCTACTTATTTACCCCACAATTTCCCAGATACCTCTTAAGGAAGTACAACTCTCAATGAGAATAAGTGACTTAAAGAAGAACAAGCACAAAAATATTAAAAACTATAAGTCATGAATTTTTATTAAATAATAATGATTTTCTTGAAGTATTTTGTTCATATACTTTCTTATTCAAGTCAATAACAAAACCCAGTTTGTATTTATTTGACAAAAAAACAAATTGAAGGCTGGAGAAACGACCTTCTCATTATCCCTGTAATACTGGTAGCTACAAGCAGAAATTTTTTCTAAGATCATAAGTACCAGTGATGAGCCTCCAGATGGAGCATTAGTACAAAAGATTCAAGAAACACAGTAGAGCCTTCAAGCTACCTTAACTTATTCGCTAAAATTATGCCACCCATTTCCCCCTGCTTGCAACAATTCCTTTAGAGAGTATCACTGTAAAATGAAGATAGAAATAGTTCTCCCTTAAGTAACTCCAATGTCAAGATTATGTGGTCATACAAATATGAGCCATTATATATCAAGCTCTAGTAATTTATCACTAGGACATTAAGTACATACTCAATTTATATACCAGCTACACATTTTCTTAAATCATAACTACATTCTTAGTGATCATGGGTAACAGTCTGGTGTACTGGTTTGAAGGGAAATATACCAGTTGTCTGAAATTAATTTATTTGAACCATGATGATTTTATATAATGTTTTCTCTCAAAAGTACATTTTAAAAAGCTAGTTTTGAATTACAAAATTATTCTATAGTAAGCAATTTAAAAAATAAAAAACAGTAAAAAAATACAATAAGTGAAACATACAATGTTTCAGTAATATGCTCTTATCTAAAAAATCATGGAGGTAAATTGTGAAAGATAATACTACAAATGTCTACTTCCAAATTTCAACTAAAATCACAAGCACCTAATAAAAGTGAAAGAGGAATCTTAATTACAAAATGGTAAAAGGTGCCTCTCTGACCTAGTTTAGGTGTGACTAGATAGTACTAACTGTGCTATGTAACTTATCTACTGTATTAAAAAATCATGAAGTAGAATAAATGATTCCAAGGGTTTTTCAAAATACTTTAAAGTAAAAAAATGTCAGTTTACTTAGCCACTGACCTCTATTCTTTCCTAGTTAGGATTGGGAAAAGGATTAAATCACAAATGCAATGCATATACTTTGTCATCCAAGTTAGTCTTTTGGATAAAAGAAAAAAAAGACTGGGTTTTATGCCCAGTGGTACAAATGCCAATACCTGAGACATCATATTTTAAAACAATATAAGAAGTAAAATAACACTCTGGAGAAAAAATTTATAATAGGAATAGATGAGATTTACCCAAATGCCTGCTTCAATTTTGACACAGCTATTTTTAATAAATCATTTGGCTTCCAAGCGTGTACTAACTCTACCAAAACATGAAATTCACTCACACGTCCTATATCTTGAAGTCCTTGTTCTATGTGTCTTCTGCTAAATATAAGTGAAGAAGATATAAGCATCCAGTTTATGTATACATCCCTGAACTTTCCTGACACCCCAGGAAAACAAAACTGTCCAGAAAACATCACCTTTAACTACATGTATGTATGTAAGTGTGCACATACATACACATTATATGTATGTGTGTATATACATAGTCTTGAAAAAGAGAGAGATTGAGCAATTTGGAGTCTGACTAGAAAAAGCACATGATAACTCAGTCTCTCATCCATTCTATGGAGTGGCTTCCTTCATCAATGTCAAATGAGGTTTTGTGTCATGTTAACACTGGATAGTAGATTGAGTGCAACAGCTTTTAGAGCACAGGTTGTGATACAGCTGTCAAATATCAACCAGAATCACATTTGAATTTACAACCTAGAACTGAAAGGTCTTTTCAACCCTTTGAACCGAACACGGGAAGCAAAAGGTTTAGAATGCATTCTGACTTTTGAGAGTTGATGAATTAAATAAAGCTTTGTGAAAAGGAAATAGCTATGAATAAACAACATATTCCATGATATTACTAAAAGAAAGTTTCTAAAGAGTCCATTTATGGCAGAGTATCATTTATCACTATGAACTATGAAGACCGTGTAGATGAAACTAATTATCCAAAAAGAACAATTTTTGTGGGTTTTTTTAAAGAAAACTAAAAAATGATTTGTAAACATAGTCACAATTATTTATGACCACAATATGTAATTTTAGTACCAAAGTAATTAATGTGTTTATTCTTGAATGTTGAAATTTAAAAATACTAGTTATTGGCATAGTCTTAAAATCATAATATTCAGTGTTTTTTTTCTTAAACTCTTTACTGAATGTTACAATATTGCTTTTGTTTGATGTTTTCAGTTTTTTTGGCCACGAGGCATGTGGGATCTTAGGTCCCCGATCAGGGATCAAACCACAACCCCTGCGTTGGAAGGCGAAGTCTTAACCACTGGACTGCCAAGGGAGTCCCTAAATCATAATAGTTAAATGTAAAAATTTTATAAAGCAGCATGCAAAATATATTTTAAAATATAACACATAAAGAGAATATATAACATAGTAGAAAACGTAAAACTTCAATAGAAATTCCTTATGGTAGTGAAATTACAGGTAATCTTCATTTCCTTTCCCATGCTTATCTGCATTTTCAAAATTTTATACAGTAATCTGCTATTATTTAGTAACAAGAAAAAAAGCAAAACACATAGATACCTATGAAATGTTATTCCCTCCCTCTGAATATGTCCAACTGTATGGATATCTGTAGTTGGTAATAAATCCACCAAAAATTATCAGGGAAAAGGAGAGGACAATCAGAATTAGACACTGTTTCCATTTTTTAATCTATATTACACAGTAGGGACTATTATGATGTATCTGAATTCTGAAAAAATAATTTAAAAAATAATTATGTTAAAAACCAAAAAATATAATTTGTTTTTCTTCCCACAGCTGATTTCTTATAGCCTCTTTTCTCCATGTTCACCTTAACTTAGTAGCTACTCCTCCCAAAAAAAAAAAAAAAAACAACTAGCTCTGTCACCTTTGGATCTCTTGCTAGTAAACTGTCTTCACTTAAACCAGCAAGTGAGCTTTCTCACACTTCAAGAGAAAGCCTAAGCAATGTATAAATCCAGAAGAAAAGTGCAAACACTGTAGAAAAGCCTCTACATGAAGTTGGAGTTTAAGTTTTAGCAGTTTTCCGAACCAGGCCTCAGTATCCACCATTGGACTGTGGGAAAATGGCAGCAATGTTCTATCTCCAACTGAGGAAAATCATCTAAAGCAGCTCTAACAGAACTCGCTGTGATGATGGAAATGTTCTATAGCTGCTCTGTCCACTAAGATAGCCATTAGGCAAGAATGGCTACTGAGCAACTGTTATGTGACTAGTACTGAACTTAAAATTTTACAGAAATTTTATTAGTTTAAATTTAAATTGCTAAATGTGACTAGCATTTCCAAAGCATTCAACTTAACACTTACTCTATGCCCTTGATCCAAAGGAAGTTAGTTTTAGGGTAGAAGAGCAAATAAAATGTAAGGAGGCATTTTTAAAAGCTTTACTAAGACATATTTTTCATACGATAAAATCGTTTAAGTTGTATAATTCTATGTTTTTTTAGTATATTCAGGGACATGTATAATCATTACCACAATCTCATTTTAGAATATTTCATCGCCCTAAAAAGAAACTCTGTACACATTAACAGTCACTCCCTACTATTGCCCCAATTTCCAGCACTAGGCAATTACTAACCCACTCTCTGTTTCTATACCTTTGCTTATTGTGGACGATTCATATGGAATATTGGTCTTTTGTGACTGGCTCCATTCACTTAGCATAATGTTATCCCCGTTCACTCATGTTGTAACATGCATCCATATTTCATTAATTTTATTGCCAAATATTATCCTATTCTATGAATATAGTACATTTAACTTATTAATTTGTCAGTTGAAGGACAAGTGGCTCATTTCCACTCTTTAGATAATATGAATAATGCTAATATGAAAATTCCTGCACGTTTTTATGCATGTGTGTTTTCATTTCTCTTGCATATGTACTTGGGAGTGGGATTGCTGGGTCATATGCTAACTCAATGTTTAATGTTTAGGGAACAACCAAACAGTTTTCCAAAGCAAATGCACCATTTTACATTCCCACCTATAATGTGTAAGACTTCCAATTTTCCCACATGATAATCAATACTGGTTTTGTCTGCCTTTTATCACAGCTATCCTAGTGGATGTGAAGTGGTATTACATAGTGGTTTTGCAATTTCCTATTACTAACAATGCTGAGTATCTTTTCATGTCCTTATTAAAGCAATTTGTTTTTGAACAACATTCTCTCCAAATCATTTACCCACTTTTAATTGGGATATTTTTTCTTTTTACTATTGATGTAAAAGAATTTTTTATATATTCTGGATACAAATCTTTTATAGGGTACGTATTTTGCAAAGTACTCCCCATTCTGTGGGTTGCCTTTGCTTTCCTTGCAGTACAAAAGTTTTACATTGTGACAGAGTCCAAATCGTGTTTGATCTTTCTTTTGTCACCATATCTAAGAAACCATCAGCTAACCAAAGTCCTTAATATTTACTCTTACGGTTACTTATTTTTGGTGTTTTATTTTATTTTTTTTAACATTTTGTTTTTTTAACATCTTTATTGGAGTATAATTGCCTTACAATGGTGTGTTAGTTTCTGCTTTATAACAAAGTGAATCAGTTATACATATACATATGTTCCCATATCTCTTCCCTCTTGCATCTCCCTCCCTCCCACCCTCACTATCCCACCCCTCTAGGTGGTCACAAACCACCTAGCTGATCTCCCTGTGCTATGCGGCTGCTTCGCACTAGCTATCTATTTTACATTTGGTAGTGTATAAATGTCCATGCCACTCTCTCACTTTGTCACAGTTTACCCTTCCCCCTCCCCATATCTTCAAGTCCATGCTCTAGTAGGTCTGTGTCTTTATTCCCGTCTTACCCCTAGGTTCTTCATGACATTTTTTTTTTCTTAGATTCCATATGTATGTTAGCATACGGTATTTGTTTTTCTCTTTCTGACTTGCTTCACTCTGTATGACAGTCTCTAGGTCCATGCACCTCACTCCAAATAACTCAATTTCGTTTCTTTCTATTGCTGAGTAATATCCCATTGTATATATGTGCCACATCTTCTTTATCCATTCATCTGTCGATGGACACTTAGGTTGTTTCCATCTCCGGGCTATTGTAAATAGAGCTGCAATGAACACTGTGACACATGACTCTTTTTGAATTATGGTTTTCTCAGGGTATATGCCTAGTAGTGGGATTGCTGGGTTGTATGGTAGTTCTATTTTTAGTTTTTTAAGGAATCTCCATACTGTTCTCCATAGTGGCTGTATCAATTTACATTCCCACCAGCAGTGCAAGAGTGTTCCCTTTTCTCCACACCCTCTCCAGCATTTATTCTTTGTAGATATTTTGATGATGGCCATTCTGACCTGTGTGAGGTGATACCTCATTGCACTTTTGATTTGCATTTCTCTAACGATTGGTGATGCTGAGCATCCTTTCATGTGTTTGTTGGCAATCTGTATATCTTCTTTAGAGAAATCTCTATTTAGGTCTTTTGCCCATTTTTGGATTGGGTTGTTTGTTTTTTTCATATTGAGCTGCATGAGTTGCTTGTAAATTCTGGAGATTAATCCTTTGTCAGTTGCTTCATTTGCAAATATTTTCTCCCATTCTGAGGGTTGTCTTTTGGTCTTGTTTATGGTTGCCTTTGCTGTGCAAAAGCCTTTAAGTTTCATTAGGTCCCATTTGTTTATTTTTGTTTTTATTTCCATTTCTCTAGGAGGTGGGTCAAAAGGGATCTTGCTGTGATTTATGTCATAGAGTGTTCTGCCTATGCTTTCCTCTAAGAGTTTGACAGTGTTTGGCCTTACATTTAGGTCTTTAATCCACTTCAGGTTTATTTTTCTGTATGGGGTTAGGGAGTGTTCTAATTTCATTCTTTTACATGTACCTGTCCAGTTTTCCCAGCACCACTTATTGAAGAGGCTGTCTTTTCTCCATTGTATATCCTTGCCTCCTTTGTCATAGATTAGTTGACCATAGGTGCATGGGTTTCTCTCTGGGCTTTCTATCTTGTTCCATTGATCTATGTTTCTGTTTTTGTGACAGTACCATACTGTCTTGATTACTGTAGCTTTTATAGTATAGGCTGAAGTCAGGGAGCCTGATTCCTCCAGCTCCGTTTTTCTTTCTCAAGATTGCTTTGGCTATTCGGGGTCTTTTGTGTCTACATACAAACTGTGAAATTTTTTGTTCTAGTTCTGTGAAAAGTGCCAGTGGTAGTTTGATAGGGATCGCGTTGAATCTGTAGATTGCTTTGGGTAGTAGAGTCATTTACACAATGTTGATTCTTCCAATCCAAGAACATGGTATATCTCTCCGTTTGTAACATCTTTAAATTCTTTCATCAGTGTCTTATAGTTTTCTGCATACAGGTCTTTTGTCTCCTTAGGTCGGTTTATTCCTATGTATTTTATTCTTCTTGTTGCAATGGTAAATGGGAGTGTTTCCTTAATTTCTCTTTCAGTTTTGTCACCATTAGTGTATAGGAATGCAAGAGATTTCTCTGCATTAATTTTGTATCCTGTTACTTTACCAAATTCATTGATTAGTTCTAGTAGTTTTCTTTTAGAATCTTTAGGATACTCTATGTATACTATCATGTCATCTGCAAACAGTGACAGCTTTACTTCTTCTTTTCTGTTTTGCATTCCTTTTATTTCTTTTTCTTCTCTGATTACTGTGGCTAAAACGTCTAAAACTATGTGGAATAATAGTGCTGAGAGTAGGCCACCTTGTCTGTTTCTGGATCTTAGAGGAATTGGTTTCAGTATTTCACCATTGAGAACGATGTTGGCTGTGAGTTTACCATATGTGGCCTTTATTATGTTGAGGTAAGTTCCCTCTATGCCTACTTTCTGCAGGGTTTTTTATCATAAATGGGTGTTGAATTTTGCCAAAAGCTTTTTCTGCATCTATTGAGACGATCAAATGGTTTTTCTCCTTCAATTTGTTAATATGGTGTATCACACTGATTGATTTGCGTATATTGAAGAATCCTTGCATTCCTGGAATAAACCCCACTTGATCATGGTGTATGATCCTTTTAATGTGCTGTTGGATTCTGTTTGCTAGTATGTTGTTGAGGATTTTTGCATCTATGTTCATCAGTGATATTGGCCTGTAGTTTTCTTTCTTTGTGACATCTTTGCTTGGTTTTGGTATCAGGGCAATGGTGGCCTCGTAGAATGAGTTTGGGAGTGTTCCTCCCTCTGCTATATTTTGAAAGAATTTGAGAAGGATAGGTGTTATCTCTTCTCTAAATGTTTGATAGAATTCACCTGTGAAGCCATCTGGTCCTGGGCTTTTGTTTGCTGAGTGATTTTTAATCACAATCTCAATTTCAGTGCTTGTGACTCGTCTGCTTATATTTTCTATTTCTTCCTGGTTCAGTTTTAGAAGGTTGTGCTTTTCTAAGAATGTGTTCACTGCTTCCAGCTTGTCCATTTCATTGGCATATAGTTGCTTGCTGTAATCTCTCATGATCCTTTGTATTTCTGCAATGTCATTTGTTCCTTCTCCTTTTTCATTTCTAATTCTATCGATTTGAGTCTTCTCCCTTATTTTCTGCATGAGTCTGGCTAATGGTTTATCAATTCTGTTTATCTTGTCAAAGAACCAGCTTTTAGTTTTATTGATCTTTGCTACTGTTTCCTTCATTTCTGATCTGATCTTTATGGTTTCTTTCCTTCTGCTAACTTTGGGTTTTTTTGTTCTTCTTTCTCTAATTGCTTTAGGTGTATGGTTAGGTTAAACAACCTAATGAAGGAACTTTTGAGATGTTTCTTGTTTCTTGAGGTAGGATTGTATTGCTATAAACTCCCCCCTTAGAATTGCTTTTGCTGCATCCCATATGTTTTGGGTCATCGTGTTTTCATTGTCATTTGTTTCTATGTATTTTTTAATTTCCTCTTTGATTTCTGCAGTGATCTCTTGGTTATTAAGTAGTGTATTGTTGAGCCTCCATGTGTTTGCATTTTTTTACAGATTTTTTTTCCTGTAATTGATATCTAGTCTCATAGCACTGTGGTCGGAAAAGATACTTGATATGATTTCAATTTTCTTAAATTTACCAAGGCTTGATTTGTGACACAAGATATGATCTATCCCAGAGAATGTTCCATGAGCAATTGAGAAGAAAGTGTATTCTGTTGTTTTTGGATGGAATGTCCTATAAATATCAACAATTCCATCTTGTTTAATGTATCATTTAAAGCTTGTGTATCCTTTTTTGTTTTGATTTTGGATGATCTGTCCATTGGTGAAAGTGGGGTGTTAAAGTCCCCTACTATGAGTGTGTTACTGTCGATTTCCCCTTTTATGGCTGTTAGCATTTGCCTTATGTATTGAGGTGCTCCTATGTTGGGTGCATAAATATTTACAACTGTTATGTGTTCTTCTTGGATTGATCCCTTCATCATTATGTAGTGTCATTCTTGGTCTCATAATGATCTTTATTTTAAAGTCTATTTTGTCTGATATGAGAATTGCTACTCCAGCTTTCTTTTGATTTCCATTTGCATGGGATATCTTTTTCCATCCCCTCACTTTGTCTGTATGTGTCTCTAGGTCTGAAGTGGGTCTCTTTTAGACAGAAAATATATGGGTCTTGTTTTTGTATCCATTCAGCCAGTCTATGTCTTTTGGTTGGAGCAGTTAATCCATTTACATTTAAGGTAGTTATAGATATATTTGCTCCTATTACCATTTTCTTGATTGTTTTGGGTTTGTTATTGTAGGTCTTTTCCTTCTCTTGTGTTTCCCACCTCGAGAAGTTCCTTTAGCATTTGTTGTAAAGCTGGTTTGGTGGTGCTGAACTCTCTCAGCTTTTGCTTGTCTGTAAAGGTTTTAATTTCTCCATCAAATTTGAAAGAGATCCTTGCTGGGTAGAGTAATCTTGGTTGTAGGTTTTCCCCTTTCATTGCTTTACATATGTCCTGCCAGTCCCTTATGGCTTGCAGAGTTTTTGCTCAAAGATCAGCTGTTAACCTTATTGGGATTCCCTTGTATGTTATTTGTTTTTTTTCCCTTGCTGCTTTTAATATTTTTTCTTTGTATTTAATATTTGATAGTTTGATTAACATGTATCTTGGCATGTTTCTCCTTGGATTTATCCTGTATGGGGCTCTCTGCGTTTCCTGGACTTGACTAATTTCTTTCCCATATTAGGGAAGTTTTCAACTATAATCTCTTCAAATATTTTCTCAGTCCCTTTCTTTTTCGCCTCTTCTTCTGGGACCCCTCTAATTCGAAGGTTGGTGCATTTAATGTTGTCCCAGATGTCTCTGAGACTGTCCTCAATTCTTTTCATTCTTTTTTCTTTATTCTCCTCCGTGGTAGTTATTTCCACTATTTTATCTTCTAGGTCACTTATCCATTCTTCTGCCTCAGTTATTCTGTTTTGATTCGTTGTAGAGAATTTTTCATTTCATTTATTGTCTTGTTCATCACTGTTTGCTCTTTAGTTCTTCTAGTTCCTTGTTAAACGTTTCTTGTATTTTCAGCATTCTATTTCCAAGATTTTGGATTATCTTTACTATCATTACTCTAAATTCTTTTTCAGGTAGACTGCCTATTTCCTCTTCATTTGTTTGGTATGGTGGGTTTTTGCCTTGCTCCTTCATCTGCTGTGTGTGTCTCTGTCTTCTCATTTTACTTAGCTTACTGTGTTTGGGGTCTCCTTTTCACAGGCTGCAGGTTCGTAGTTCCCATTGTTTTTGGTGTCTGCCCCCAGTGGCTAAGGTTGGTTCAGTGGGTTGTGTAGGCTTCCTGGTGGAGGGGACTGTTGCCTGTGTTCTGGTGGATGAGCCTGGATCTTGTCTTTCTAGTGGGCTGGCCCACGTCTGGTGGTGTGTTTTGGGGTGTCTGTGGCCTTATTATGATTTTAGGCAGCCTCTCTGCTAATGGTTGGGGTTGTGTTCCTGTGTTGCTAGTTGTTTGGCATAGGGTGTCCAGCACTGTAGCTTGCTGGTCGTTGAGTGGAGCTGGGTCTTGGTGTTGAGATGGAGATCTTGGGAGATTTTCGCTGTCTGATATTACGTGGACCTGAGAGGTCTCTGGTGGACCAGTGTCCTGAACTTGGCTCTCCCCCCTCAGAGGCAGAGGCCTGACACCCGGCTGGAGCACCAATACCCTGTTAGCCACACGGCCGGTCTTAGTGAGACAGGAGCTATCTGGTCTGCAACAATTCCATGAATCTGGGATTATATTTCAATAAACTGGATGCTTGCTGGTTCTTTTAAGGAAGTGTCCCCAGAAAAGTTGTGAGTGGTAATCACAGAAGGCGCTCAAAAGCAACATTCACTGTGTGCTGTTTCTTACAACTGATATAACTCAGGGAACAACCAGATAGGATAGACGCACAATGCAAGGCACACAGGGAAACGGCTGGAAACTTCCATCTCTCTCTGAGGGCATAATTCTTGCAGCACCTGCCTATGTTCACACTCCTGGAAGTTCTCTGAATGCTGTTTTTTTCCTACTCGTATGGTTTCTTCAAGTGTTTTACAGTTTTAGTTCTTATACTTAGGTCCAGTATCCATTTTGAGTTGTATTTTTTGTATAGACTGAGATAGAGATCTACTGTCATTCTTTTTCACATGGATGTCCTGTTTGTCTGGCACCATTTGTTCAAATTTCTTTCCTCCGCTGAACTGTAAACCAATTCATCACATGTATAATGTTTTACTTCTGTATTATCAATGCTATTTCATCATTTTATAAGTCTATTTTTATGCCAGCACCACACTCCATGATTACTGTGGCTTTTTGGTAAGTTTAAAATTCAGGAAATATCAGGTCTCCATCTTATTCTTCTCCTGGAAGAAGAGTTTTATTTTGGATATTCTTGGTCCCCTGCTTTCATTATGAATTTCAGGATCAGCTTGTCAATTTCCTCAAAAAAATGCCAACTGGGATTTACGTATGGAATGCACTGAATCTACTGTTTAATTTGGGGACTGTTGTCATATTAACATTAAATTTTCTGATTCATAAACACAGATGTATTTCTATTTATTTAGATCTTCAGTTTCATGTAGCAATGTTTTACCATTTTACAAGGATTGCACTTTGTTAAATCTATCCTTAAAGATTTTTATTCTTGGTGCTATTATAAATGGACTTTTTTCTTAGTTTCATTTTCACTTTAATCATTGCTATTGTATAAGAGTGCAATTAAATTTTGTGTATTAATATTATTGTCCTACCATTTTGCTGAACTCATGAGTTCTAATATGTTTTTTTGTGTAGATTCCTTAGGATTTTCTATGCGCAAAATCAAGACACCTGCAAAGGGAAGTAGTTTTACTTTTTAATTTGGAAGCCTTTTTTCCACTTTTCTTGCCTAGATGCCATGTCTAAAACCCTCAATACAATGTGGAATAGATGTATCTAAGGGGACATCCTTGTCTTGCTCCAAATCTTTGGGGAAAAGAGGAGTCTTCACCATTAAGTGTAATGTTATCTGTGAGGTTTTTGGAGATATGTCTTTACCAAGATCAGGAAATTTCCTTGTATTCCTAGTTTGTTGAGTTTTTTTGTTTGTTTGTTTTTATCAAAAATAGGTGTCATATTTTTAAATGTTCTTTCTGTATTTATTAATATGATCATGTGGTTTCATCCTTTGCTCTATTAATATGGCATATTGTATCCACTGCTCTTTGGATGTGAAACCAGCCTTGCATTCCTTGGTAATTCCCACTTGGTCACAGTATATGAAATCCTTATTGGATTTGTTTCATTAGTATTTTGTTGAGGATTTTTCACCTGTATTCATATGATCTATTAGTATACAGTTTTCTTGTGATCTCTTTGTCTGGTTTTGCTATCAGGATAATACTGCCCTCATATAATGATTTGGGGTGTATTCCTTCCTCTTCTACATTTTTGGAAGATTTTGTAAAAAATTATTATTAAGTCATTTTGAAGATTTTGCCTCCCCAAGTAGCTATTATCCAATTTTACTAAATTATCTCCTTGAGTCTGAAATGGAGTTTTGAGTTACTGCTGCTAAATGGCTGGCCTGCTCCAGCACATGTTTGTATTTGGTAGGCAGGTTACAACACAAAGTAACTTACACACAGTTAATCTACAACCCCTTCTGGGAAGTCAGAAATTCCTTTCTCACTTTTGCCAAGCCTGGTATTCAAAGCTGGGAGGAAAATATGAAAATAATAGAGAATGAATCTTTTTCTGGTTCCAGTGTCTAACTGGGAAGCTTTCTAAACACAGAGACAAAAAATATCATTTGTTGGTTTGTTTGCTTTTTTATATTTTTCAAACCATCCTGAGAGATCTGATAGATCCTTTAAGTGTTTTATATTTAATAGTCATAAAAAATGGTAATCTTTGTGACCATCTAGAGGGGTGGGATAGGGAGGGTGGGAGGGAGGGAGGGAGACACAAGAGGGAAGAGATATGGGGACATATGTATATGTATAACTGACTCACTTTGTTATAAAGGAGAAACTAACACACCGTTGTAAAGCAATTATACTCCAATAAAGATGTTAAAAAAATGGTAAGCTTGGGCTTCCCTGGTGGCGCAGTGGTTGAGAGTCCGCCTGCCGATGCAGGGGACGCAGGTTCGTGCCCCGGTCTGGGAAGATCCCACATGCTGCAGAGCGGCTGGGCCCGTGAGCCATGGCCGCTGAGCCTGCGCGTCCGGAGCCTGAGCTCCGCAATGGGAGAGGCCACAACAGTGAGAGGCCCATGTACCACACACACACACACACACAAAAAAAAGGTAAGCTTAATGAACATTTTTACCTGATGACTGTTTAAAAGATACTCTACTTAAAAGCATTTATGAAACTGATTTTGTGATACATGCAGCCTCAAATCAGATAAAGAAAGAAAATAGAATGAAGCATTTTCAACCTGATATAAGCTGACTTTAGGACAACCCATACAAAGTCCTTTCAATGTGTTTGACAAAGGAAGAATATAACATAGAATCTTAGAATGGGAAGAGAAAAGAAGAAAGTAAGTGGTAACAGACTTCTGTCTCTGAAAACAAAAATTTAACTTAACACAATATATAAGGAAACTGTTTTCAGGCACTGGACAGTAACAAGTGCAGGGCTGTGATATTTCAGAAAAGGGAAACACAGTGAGCAACAGCACCTCCCTGCATTTCTGTCTGGCAGAGCATTCCTGCTGTAGGGCAGGATATTGAACCCCAAGTAGTGGTTGGTGTTGCTGAACAGAGGAGGCAGAGGTCTAAATTCTAAGCTGCTGAAAATGGGCCCCAGAAATCTGCATGGAGATTCACCATCTTTCCATAGCCAAGAGCAGAGTTCCACATGTTTGAAACTCTGGGAGCCTTAGTAGAACTCACAGGTTCTGTTCAGAGCTGACCAGTGATCTAAGAGGTCACGTAATTCTAGGAACACTGGCACTCTGGTTAAAGCCAAGAGGAGAGACCTCACTGAACACCTTGGGATGAACAGCTTCTTTGGCTTTCCCCCAGGAAAGCCTTGCCTTAGCAGAATGATCTATAACCTAGAATAAGAGCCATAGCCTAGGACTAAATTCAAGACCAAGATAGTATCAAGTTAATAAAGAATAAAACTAGGGACTTCCCTGGTGGTGCAGTGGTTAAGACTCCATGCTCCCAGTGCAGGGAGCCAGGGTTCGATCCCTGGTCAAGGAACTAGACCCCACATGCATGCCGCAACAAAGACCTGGTGCAACCAAATAAAGAAGTAAGTATATTTTTAAAAGAATAAAACTATATCTAATACATCCAAAAGGAACCATCAGTAATTTAACTAACTGCCTGAGTAAAGCTCAGTACACTTTAAAAGATGATGACTCTTCACAACATTTCACTCACAATGTCCATTACACACACACAAAATTTTTAAAACAAATCAAGGCATGGAAATAAGTAGGAAAATGCGTCCCACAATCAAGATCTGGAAGAGATGATCAATGTCCCTTACAGAACAACAACTCATGAATGTGTTTACACAAGTAGAGTTTTTTCTCTCATCGTAGTCCAATCTTTGTCTGCCATGTCCCTGACCCTTTCTAGTGGATAGCAAAAATGCAATATCTGGCAAATAGCTGCATTCTTTCATTAAATGCATTTTGTTTTGCTCAACCTTTGGGAACACATTGCTCATGGTACCCCCAAATCATATCACTTATTCAGCAAATCTGAAAAAGTGATTATCATACCCTAACTTGAATCTGGGTTTCATGAGGATGGTACTGTGGCATTTTTACCCCAGTAGGAATCTTTTAAGCCTCTAATTAGAATGCTGAAGAGGTCGGTATCCCTAGCTCACGCTCCTAATCTTCTACTCTGATACAAATTTAACAACGGTTTCAATTTAGCTGTAATCATAAATTTCTGACTCATTCATCTGCTAATTCCTATATATCTTCTAACATCTTCCTACATATATGATCATACAAGTAGATATTGTTTTAATAACTTGTGTTTTCTTCTTTATCAATTTACTACCAGTCCTGTAACTTATTAGTTAATTTTCTATTATTATTTTCTCCAGTATGCTGTCCCTTTGGCCACATCTTAAAAGCCCATTAGCATAAAACAACTCTCATATTTTCTAAGCCTCGATTTTCTTTAAACGCTTTATGCTGAGGAACATTCCTACATCTAGGACTTTAAAGTCTGTAGATAGAACTCTGGCAATCAGATAGCAAGCCTAAAAGCTATTTAATAAACCTTTCCACTAATTTAGATCCTATTGTTCCTACAGCTGTAAACAATGCTTTTCCTATTTTCTGTGATTTTCTAACTCTTTTAGTTATACCAGAGAGAGAATATCAGATAATGTCCAAATTTCTTTCAATGGGAAGTGCATGTTTCTACAATCTAAAATAAAACAATGTTCTCAAATTTCAAAATCCCAAATGCTATACACTATCATGATAACACCTAGCTTGTTACCATACTCTACCTCTGACCACACTATTTTACATCATTGCTGTCTAGATTTCTAAAAATTTCAAGAGTCAACTCAAATCTCATCTCCTCCTAGAAGGCTTCCCTTCTAACATATACCTTTCTCTATTTTCTCTCATCCAAACCGCAAAGAATTGTCCATATTATTTTCCTGATCCAGTCACTAAATTGATAATTATGTACAAAAAATGTAAGTAAAATTCAATATATGAAATCTCTCAGCAACTAGATACAAGAGACATGAGAACAAAGATCATTCTTATTTCCTTATATTCCCTGTGAATAACGAAGTATACTGCACCTAATGGCACCCAACACACACATGTACCTACACATCTTGATAAGAAAGTTATTAAATGAAGCCATAGCAAATGTAAAATATCTACTTAAAATTTTAATGGATCCAGTATGCTTGAAATTATTTCTAAATAAAATAATGAGAAAGTAAGCCTTTTCTAAATATTTGGTTCACTATCTTCAATATCCACTAAAGAGGAAGTACCTATGTAATATTTTATTCCTTTTCTCCTTTCCTTACCCCTACTTACTTTTCAGTTCTTCTCACCTTCTCTAACCAAAGGCAAATGTAAAAGTTCAGAACTGTACTAGTGACATGGTTAAAGCATACTATAATTTGTTCCAATAAATTATCTAAGTAGAACAGCTCTGTAACTCTAGTGATTTGCTTTTTCTCTGCACAGAAGCTAAAGGCTAGTTTTATAGTGATAAGACTGATAGAACTTGTATATACTGATAAAATTGAAAGCTTTGTGCTCCCTCTTTGTTCAACTGTTTCTCATCAGACGAGATTTTATTATCTTATCTGTTGCTTAAAACTAACTTATTTAGCTGCATTTTTTTTCTGGAAGAAGCCTATCAATAAAGGGAAGAATATTGTTTTTCAGTTTCCCATTGGGAAGATAAAACTCTAATCTTTTTGCATAGCAGAGATAAAAAACAGACAAATGTAGTCAAGCCAGAACAATTCGCAGGAGAATTCAATTTGCAGTCCCATGAGAGCTAGGAAAAGTAGATGCATTCATTCTCTCTGCTCAACAATTTAGATCCAATCAAGACAAATTGTACATTTACATGAAAAGGCATGGTAGATAAAACGGGATATTTACTTTTAGTTTTCAGATACTTCTGATTCAGGATAACAGGAATATTAGTCATAATATACTTCAAAATATAATCCATTTAACAAACCCTTACTGTAACATACGAAGGCTTCTCAAGGAGGAAATTTTGCAGGTTTTGAAAAACTAAATTGAATCATGCCTTTAATGTTGAACTCCTGTATTTTTAAAGGGAATGGCCCATCATTGAGATTCAATACTCAATAATCTTAAGTCTCATTCCACATCTAACGATATCCTTTCTCCATCAACCCTGATGCACCCACAAGTTAAACCCTAGCAGGATCATTTACTCAACTGGAGAAAAACAGACCTTTTACGTTTCTTTTATTCCACTTGGGTAAGATCTGAAAAATGTCCACCTCTTCTGCAAGCTTTCTTCAAGCCTCCTTTCAGTAAATTACCATAAAAGCCAAACCTGGGTGAATCAATAGGCTTTACCCAACATATCAGAAGTGCTGAAGTGGAGACAGATAAAAAAGCATCACAAGTCATCAATAATAAATTAGTTTGTCTGCAGTAGTGACATCAGGCCAACGTGAGAAAGGACTTACTTCTGAGCTATTTAACCCCTCCAGCATGAGAATTTCCACTGATGAAAGACACAATTAAGAGAACAATAAAATGTTTCATGGATAGAAAGTAAGAGGAAACTCATTTTAGCGGGTGGATGCCACTAAAATGATTTTCCTCTTACCTTTGATGGCTAAGGTCGTCAAATCCAAACTGCATCTACCCAGTAAAATGAGTTTCCTCTTTCTTTCTTTTTTTTTTTTTTTTTGCGGTATGCGGGCCTCTCACTGTTGTGGCCTCTTCTGTTGCAGAGCACAGGCTCCGGACGCGCAGGCTCAGCGGCCATGGCTCACGGGCCCAGCCGCTCCGCGGCATGTGGGATCTTCCCGAAGCGGGGCACGAACCCGCGTCCCCTGCATCGGCAGGTGGACTCTCAACCACTGCGCCACCAGGGAAGCCCGAGTTTCCCCTTACCTTCATCAACTGATTAAATTTTTTAAAATCTTTAAGTTTCTTCTTTCTTTCTACTCAGATTTTTATTTTAGGCGCTTTTGCCAAAAGCAACAAGACCAACTTTTGATAGCAGGATCATGACACCATTTCCTACATGAATTTCATCAAAAACTCTGCGAGCCCACAGAAGAACACTGAAGTTAGGGAAGATTGGGAATTTCAAAAGGAAGCAATTTGTTGAGGAGATGGTGGGTGGAAGGCTGATTTCAAAACTGTAAAATAGGGCTTCCCTGGTGGCGCAGTGGTTGAGGATCTGCCTGCTAATGCAGGGGACACGGGTTCGAGCCCTGGTCTGGGAGGATCCCACATGCCGCGGAGCAACTAGGCCCGTGAGCCACAACTGCTGAGCCTGCGCGTCTGGAGCCTGTGCTCCGCAACAAGAGAGGCCGCGACAGTGAGCGGCCCACGCACCACGATGAAGAGTGGCCCCCGCTCGCCGCAACTAGAGAAAGCCCTCGCATAGAAACGAAGATCCAACATAGCCAAAAATAAATAAATTAATTTTAAAAAAACTGTAAAATAAGCTGTAGGAATCCATGTGTCAGAGATGGGTAATTAAAATATATTATTTTGAATGAATATAATAGCCTCTCTGATGCTAGTCACTGTTTTCACCCTTTTCAAAAATTTCATCAATCTTCTATTTAATAGTCTGAGCACAAGCAGAATGACAGCCAACATAGTTAGGCCCCTGGCAGAAGGCATGAATGGACTCAATCAAGTTTATCAAGTTCCCTTCAGATTCTATATTCTCACATACTTTACACCCTTATAATTCTTGAAACAACAAATACTTTCAGCTCTCTTTACTACTCATGGCTATTGCCTCCATAAATTTTCATCAGATTTGCCTTCTGTATCCTATCTCCAGAGTCCTTAAATACCTATTGCATAGCCAAAAAAAAGAAAAAAAAATGATTCTTACATACTCTATTTTTCAGAATGCTCCTTGACTCCAGTTTTCCCAAAAGATTCTACTTTTCCAAGTGTTCCTCAAAAATAAAGGCTGCCTCTCATATACACCTCTCCCTCCATAGGTTTGTGGTTCTCCTATTATTAAACTTGTCAATGTCTATTCGAGATTATTGTTCTTTCACGCTTATATAAAATATTTTTGAGAACTTGGGCACACCACACAACACTGTTCATGACTCAATTTGCCTTATTTTCATCTTTGAGATCCTTGTTATTCCATCTTCATCTAGGATTTGGGATCCTAAACTGTAGCCTTCCCAGCAACTCCAAATCCATCAAAATAGAGAATTTCAACTTATATTTACTGTACACACGTTCTCAACTCTCATTTAGTCCTCAATCCATGAAAATCTGTTACTCCACTGCATTATGGCTAAGGTCATCAAATCCAAACTGCTTGCTTAATCTAATATCCATGCTTTAGTTACTGCCTTATTCGACCTCTCTGCACCATTTATATTGCAGGCCACTGCTGGCTTCTTGAAACCCTGCCATGTAAGTTTCTGAGACATCACTCTTCTGATATCACCCTTTTCCCTGTGAACACATCTTCTCATTTTTCGTTGTTCACTTTGTTCCTTGTAAATCAGAATGCCCAAGTATTCCATTCCATCTTCAGATCTCATCTTTACTCAATTTATCTTCCTTTTTTGTTTGAATTCATACCCAAGACTGCAGCAATCATCTTTATGCTTACTGTTGCTAAAATATAATAATAGTCTTCACTAATTTTTGAGCCTCAGACACATATAACTAACTTTTCAAAAGGGTATCTCCATTTGAAGGGATCATGGAGATATAGAAATCAACATATCCAAAACTGAACTCTTCATCCCTCAGTATTCTTTCAGTACAATTATTCTGTGAGTTGTAAGCTCAATGAACCATAACATCTTCCAATCATGAAACATAGAAAGCTTTGGCAAAGCACTGTAAAAATTAGATTTACCCAGTGTTAAGTCTACATCATTTCTTAATTAACTGATTAGTAAGTCTATCAAAAGGAAAAACAGTTAAATTCTGACCCTTATTAGTAAAACCATTATAGATCCCAACTACTAACAATGTCATAATTCACTTAATACAAGAAATATAATGCCTAAATCACAAGAAACTACAGCCCTCTCAGTCCCAGAACCAATCAGCCCTTATCTAGAAAACTTATCTTCAGATTTATTTTGGCTGCCATTTTATAAGTATGGATAGAGTGATGAATAGCATAGCATATGAACACTTGAAAAGATAGGAAAATCTCCAACACTGGAAGGGTGGTTATATGTTGCTTCTAAATGTAGAAAAAGGATCATGAGGACAACTTTAAGGGTAGGAGGGGGATACAGTTCATATAAAAAATAATTCTTTCACAGAGAGCATTGCCTTGCACAATGCCATGGGTTGGTTGTCTTATTACCTCCCAAATTCCATCTCTCTGAGGTTGTTCACAAAGAGGCTAGTCAGCATCTGCAAAGCTTACTGTGGAAGAATTTGCTTCTCTAAATGACTTTAATGTCATTAACAGAGATTATGTTTCAACACTACACATGAATCAACAGCGATTTACTACTCTACTTCCTATCAACTTTAAACAAAACAGGCATAACAAACTGAACATTTTCCAGATTTTTTTTTTTTTTTTGTGGTACACGGGCTTCTCACTGTTGTGGCCTCTCCCATTGCAAAGCACAGGCTCCGGACGCACAGGCTCAGTGGCCATGGCTCACAGACCCAGCCGCTCCACAGCATGTGGGATCTTCCCGGACCAAGCACGAACCCGTGTCCCCTGCATCGGCAGGCAGACTCTCAACCACTGTGCCACCAGGGAAGCCCTCCAGAGACTTTTTTTTAAAAAAGATTTTCTTTTAAGGTTAGAAAATAATTTAGTTTGAACCAAAGTTTCACTACCATTCATGATACTTAAGTTTCTTCACTACCGTCTCCGACTTCCCTCACCAACACTTTAGAAAAGGTAACAGTCTCTAAATCAGGATTTAGTAATTCCCTCACTTTATTGAGAAAGGTAGAAAAATAATAGCTTCTAAAACAAAAAGAAGTACCTTTGCCTCTAGTCATTCACTTCACCAGAAATTCCAATATTTCATCAGTACCTGTGAACAATACAGAATGCTCAGAGAAGGCAAACCATTTAATCTCCTCCCTCTGCTCTAAGGCAGAAATGCTTATTCAAACATTATAGACTCTGGATAAAGTCAAATTACAACCCCACTTTACCAAAACATTAACCATCTGGTGGCCCTTCCTTGGCTTTAATCCTGAATCAGGTTCTTAAGCACGGCACTCCCTGTATTGTGCACTGGACGGAGAACTCTGTTGTTTTTCACATTATTTTCCTTTGCTAATTCAATGCACCTTGTGTTTCAATGTTTTTGGTAAGAACAGCAATAAGTTTTAAAAAGAGGGGCATAACTCTTTGCTTACATATACTTTTGGCAAGCTACAAGTACACTTAGGATTAAAACTGAATATTAGGGCTTCCCTGGTGGCGCAGTGGTTGAGAGTCCGCCTGGCGATGCAGGGGACACGGGTTCGTGCCCCGGTCTGGGAGGATCCCACGTGCCACAGAGCGGCTGGGCCCGTGAGCCATGGCTGCTGAGCCTGCACGTCCGGAGCCTGTGCTCCACAACGGGAGAGGCCACAGCAGTGAGAGGCCCGCGTACCGCAAAAAAACAAAAACAAGAACAAAAAAACTGAAAATTAAATACCTATTTTATGAGTCATGATTTCAAAGACCTTCTTTTGTCATTTGTGAGTTAAACAAACATGGATCTTGTCAAAGTTATTTTTACTGTTGATCTAGATTACAGTTTATAGCAACAGTGCCCTCCAGAACATCTGTTAGTTTCCTTTCATCGACTCTGTCCTTTTCTAATCTCTCGCTCTGTACTGCAGCCAGAGTGGTATTTTCAAACCTGTGGATCTGATGAAGTCAAGTCCCACCTTGCTTCAACTATTTCAATAGCTTTGCCTCCCTCAAAGGATCCACACAACCATATATGGTTTTACCTACTCCACCAGTCTACCTTAAAGCTCCCTCTCAGCTCTGTCCTATTGCTATTAATTCCTTTTTCCTCGAACCATGAGCCCCTCTATCTGGAACCCTCTTCCCCCCATTCTGTGCACAAAACACTTAACCTTCAGATAAACTTCAGATCAATTCCTCAGAGAAGACTACAAGGACCCCAGTTTAGGTCAAATTTCTTTGCTATGGGCTCTTGTAAAACCATGTTTCCTTTCTTTCAAAGTGCTTATCTTGGATGTTATTCATGCATTTAACAGCGGAATTGTTTAAGCAATGCCTGTTTTAAATACTAGCAAGGTTTTTCAACTGTGACGTCATTGGCATTTGAGGCTGAATAATTCTTTGTGGTGGGTGGCCATTCCGTGCAATGTAGGATATTTAGCAGCATCCCTGGCCTCTATCCACCAGATTCTAGAAGCACACTGCCTCCCCTCCAAGTTCTGACAACCATAACGTCTCTAGACACACTAGTGTCTATTGGATTGGGGTATAACTACCAAACCATTAAGTTCATGAAAATACTGACATATGTTTTTAATCACCATTTTATGCCTATGTCAAGCATAGTGCTGGGTTTCAGTGGGTACTTAATAAATATTTTAAATGATAAATATTGGGCAATGAAGTTATTTCATAGCATAATCTGAAAAGATATTTCATGGAAAGATGAAAGCATGAAAAATCCATCTAAAAATTTATTTTAAAAACTTTCAAATACTAAGGAAAATATACATTATTAAATACACAAAAAAGAAAGAAGCCAAATGAACTCAGCTTTAAGTACTTTTCAAGAAGCTAAGCATTTCTATAATTGAGATATTAGATGTAAAAAAATCTGAAGTTTAACAGCATTTCCCCCTTTCAAATTACTCTACCACTACTTGAAAGAAGACCTATAGAAGTGCTCAGGTTGATAAAGGTAAAATATTATACTTAATTCCTGCATATTCCTTAGTTTAATCCGATTTAAAAGTAATAAGCTAAAACTTATTTTCCACATGACTAGATACAGAGATTAAGTTTGGGCTACTAAAATTAGTAGCTGGTCTTGCCAGTGTTTAATGTTTTTAAACTTTTAACCACTGAACAAAAGATTGATATTATACTTCAAGGGAACTATGCCTTTATATATCTTCTGTTCTTTTAATTCAAAACAGAAGCTCAGTTAATGTTCATAAAAATATTAATAAAAACTCAAATGGCTTAAACCAAAAGATTGTGTTATGTTAAGAACAACTTAAAAAAAAAAGAACAACTTTAGCAGTCTATCTTTAACTCATCACATAGGAGCCAGCATTCTGGAGTTGTATTCCTGGGTGTGTTATCAATATGTTAATCATGAATATAATAGTTGTGATTTAGTTGAATGCATCCACTCAAACTATTCTCCCAAGCCCTAAGAAATGTATCTGTCTTCAGACTCTGGTATTCAGAATAGGATTTACACTTCAGACAAGACAAGATACAGTTTTCATAAAGGTTACATGAAGGGTTCTGGGATACAACATGGAAACCACATATTTTGCTGTATACACTGACACCAGCCTTTAAAAGGATGATCTCCTGAGATTAAGGGACTCAGTGATAATACCTGAGTGTATAGCTGTGATTTCGGTAGAATAGTAAAGAAGACAAAAGTTAGAAATTATTTTTTTCTCCTTCTAGTCTACCAGACTTCAGTGCTTTAACATTTCTTCCTTGAACACTTCTTCAGTTAAAGTATGTTATCTATCAAAAAAATGATCTCTGATATAACCCAAGAGGTGCATAATGCCATTTGAAAAACAAAGTATAAGGTAACTGGGTCAAAGGAAACCAAGCTGATTATCAAACGTAATTTTTAGTCACAATCTCATTTTACACTAGATAGATCAATGAAAAGTTAACTATGCTATTTTTACTAGGAAATGCAGCTAGATATTTAAAAATTGCTTCTATATTACAAGAAAAATATATACATACTAAAAATTACCATTAAAAATTCTTCAAGAATGTATCATATTGGGAACCAGTATTGCTCAATGAAGGCACTATATTGGGGACCAACATTTCACATGAAGTTCCACCAGACACTTTTTCCTTCACGATGGGTACAGATAGCTGTTTATTCAGTGGGGTACCAGAAGAAATAATCAACTGATTTGGTCTTAGGGGCCATGCTGTGTATGACTTACACACAGCAAAGTGAAGTACATACTCCCATTGTGAGATGCACGTGGAAATTAAGTATTCTGAGCAAAGAGCAGGTTCACATCTCTTGCTCAGCTTTCTCTAGTATATGTGCTCAAAAATGAGGACAGTGTGTATATGTCAATTTCAATCTCCCAATTTATCCTTTCCCTCCTTTCCCCCCGGTAACCGTAAACATTTTATTTATTAAGTGTATGTTTTACCTAACTCCAGAGTCACAGAAATGGGTTTATATTCATTTATATCCTCCAACGTAAACCTAAATTGACAAAGTATATAAATTTTTAAATAATTTACCACAGTAAGAGTTTAATCTGAGGTTTATGATTTCAACCTATTTAAATTGGGCTTCATAAAGTACAAAATTCAATTAGTTACAAGATTATAAAATGCGTAGACCCTAAATTTATAGGGTCTCTTACAAATTTGTATTTCTTTTCCTGACTTCCAATCCTTGAATCCTGTAAATCCTAGTCCATCTACCTCTGTTATTTAATAACTTTTATGTTCTCCACTACTCATGGGTTCACTATGCCTTCTGGCATTTTGCTTTTCACAATCTGATCCTAACTTTACTTTTAACCTTATATATCACTACTTCTATATATGTAGTGGTTCAGCTCTCCTATTCACCACAAAAAAAATGTCACTTTATTTCTTGCATCTTTGAAATGTGCTTATCCCATCTCTTTGATCCTGAATGCTCCCCCATCAATAATTTCCCATCTACTTACTCTACTATAACCAAAGTAAGTCATATATTCCCTAATTGTTTCACAATATTTCCCTTTTATTATCTCATATGACAATGATAAATTCTGCTTCCTTTTATTAAGAATCTCTGTTCCGGTTAAGAGACAAATGTGCTTATGTACTATTTTATTCAACCTTTAAAACAGTGAAATATAAGGATGACTATTCTCACATTGCAAGCATGAAAATTTAGGCCAAGTAACTTACTCAAGAACAAAAATCGCTAGTGCAGAGGAGCTGTGACATGAACCAAGAACTCTTTGACCCTAAAGGGGTGCTCTTTCCATATATACCATGAGGTCTCACCCTCAACCTGTGCATTCATTTTGGTTGATGAAATTTACTTTGCTATTAATTTATTTTATGTGAGTAATCTCTCATCAGTTAGATTTTGATTAATCAGAGGAATTTTCTACTGTTCTTAATCATGATCCCAAGAACATGGAGAGTGTTTTTAAAAATAATGAAACCATCAATTTCTAAAAAGAACATACTGAATTTTGTTTTTTTGCTTATTTCTCTGATGCCACCAGTAGCAAAAGACAGCAATTTATTAAAAAACAAAATGGAAGAAAAAATTAACATAGAATTGGTTTTAAATCTTACTGTGATAAAATTTCATTTTCTCACCCATAGGCCTCAGGTTCCCTACTGATCAAATAAGCTTAATTCTGAAATCATTTCTACTTTTAAAATTCTGGGTCAAACTCCCAGGATTATTGGGCAGTTCAAATGAGATTAATGTAAACAGATTTAAATATAGAATATTATAAAGACAAAGAACTATTAATTCTGATACAGTTTTAGTAAATAAAAAATAGATTCATGGGGCTTCCCTGGTGGTGCAGTGGTTGGGAGTCCGCCTGCCGATGCAGGGGACATGGGTTCGTGCCCCGGTCCGGGAGGATCCCACATGCCGCGGAACGGCTGGACCCGTGAGCCATGGCCGCTGAGCCAGCGCGTCCGGAGCCTGTGCTCCGCAGCGGGAGAGGCCACGACAGTGAGAGGCCAGGGTACAGCAAAAAAAAAAAAAAAAAAAAAAAAGATTCATTTTCAATATGTGCTAGTAAGTAGGGGAGTTAACTACTTAAGGGCTCTAGTTCTCAAAATGTGCCAGAAATTTGGAGGATTGAAAGGTATTTTTAAACTGAAATGTCCTAAAAACATATCACAATCAGATTAAAAGCCAAGCAAATATTACATATACTGTTACCAACTTTGGATTTTAAATATTCGAAAACACATTATAGTAAATATTTGTAATAGTTATTTCTGCATTATCTTAATTATACAGTGTATATGGCATTTGGCACGTTGACAGCATGTTGGCTTTTAATATTTCTAAATTAAGTGTTTGTACTTAGTTTTTGTTTCTGTGTTTTACTTACTTCGTAATAATTTCCTGCAGAGGAGAAAGTCCCAAGTCTTCTCTGAGAACCTGACTTTCCCCTCTGATGTCTATACTTTGTTTATGAGAAAAAGAACTACTTATTGAAATGCAGTATTTCATATTTTGGTAATCAATCAAAAGCAATAAATACTGCACAACCAGCATCTTAAGAATGCACTTAGGTACCGTATTGATCCTCAGAACATTAAACCTCTTACCAGCTTTACGACTATATTCTGCTCCTGGATGCACGTGCTGTGCCCAGTGACTTGATTTTATAAAGAGCTGTGTTCATATAGGCAAGGGGAAAATTCCACCTAAAGATGGACTCTAACTGTCTGTAAATGCATTTTAGGTATTTTTAATTTTATTATCTTTGTGGGATATAGTAATACATACTCTATATTTCACTTTAAGAACCTTACTACCTAAAAAAGAATGAATTTACTATTTAATACATATATTTACTCCTGCTAGTGCATTTGGAGGTTGCCATATTTGGTTAATAGGAAGTTACTATAAACAACATAAAGTGCAATAGCCCATAGGGATTCTGTAGAGATATTTCCAATACGGTAGATGTATTAAATTTGATGTTGTTTGAATTTGATACAAGTCTACACATAGTACTCCACTAGAAATATAAGTAAAGCATACCCACTCATTGAACTGCATTTGGAATCTATCAATACTGGGGGCGGGGGGAGGCAAAAAAGGGATTGACATTCAGTTCTGCTATAACACTTGTTCTGAGAACGTGAATTTGTTTCAGTGTGATTGATATATTAGGGAACAACGTAAGAATAACACAAATTATACATTGCCTTTGTGCAATGTCGTCCACGAGAACTACTAGGTAAACTCAGAAAAATGCATCTCATCAAATGGAATGATGTAGGAATACATAAAGCATACACCTCAAACATATACCAGCTACTTTGATTTACCTCCATCCACACATCTGGTGTTAAAACTTCACTTCTGACTTCACATAGTGTGAAATGATAGAAGTGGGCTAAGTAACAAATGCAAACTCTTCCCACACCCATTTCCACAATCAAGTGTCAGGTTGTGTTAACTATCTAACATGTATAAAACAATAATACCATTTTCATTAAGTCCCTGTGTATTTTTATGTAACACTGACAAAGTATTTTTTAGTGTTTTTCCTTTAACTCCATTTTCCATAAGCCCTGTGGTCTTTATTACATAATATTGCACAGTGCAATGATTTTTAGGAACACATATGTTATGTGATACCAGTACTGAGTGTACTGTGAAACTAATAACTTCTGACGGTCTATATTGATCTGACAGAGAAAATTATAATTTCATAAAAAATGTAGTTATCTATTATACGTATGTGGTATAAGTTTATGCAGAAATCCATTGATGCTCTGGGCTTCAGGAAAACATAGTTATAAAGTGAGTGACTAACAGAAAATGAATTATGTTTACATTTCTGTCCATCTAATGTAGTAATTTTTTCATCCTACTATCAATACTACACAACAAATGGAAACATTTAATGTACAGGTGTCTTTTTTAAAAAAATTAATCTTATTGTGGTAAGAACTCTTAACATGTGATACACTCTCTTTATACATTTTTAAGTGTACAATGCATTATTGTTGACCAAAAGTGAAATGTTTTAAGTCAATCTCTAGAGGTTATTCATCTTGCTTTACTGAAATTTTATGCCTGTTAATCAGTAACTCTCCATTTCATCCTCCCCCAGGCCCTGGAAATCACCATTCTACTTGATTTTATGAATTTGACAATTATACATACCTCATGTAAGTAGAACCATGCAGTATTTCTCTTCCTGTAACTAGCTTATTTTGCTACTTAGCATAATGTCCTCAAAGTTTATCCATGCTGTCCCATATGGCAGAATTTCTTTCATTTTTGAGGCTGAATAGTATTCCATTGTTGTATATACCACATTTTCTGTATCCATTCATCCATCAATGGACATTTAGATTGTTTCCACATCTTGGCTACTGTGAATAGTGCTGTGATGAACACAAGAGTGCCAAATGCTCTCGGAGATCCTGATTTTAATTCTTTCAGATAAATACCCAGAAGGCGGATTGCTAGATCGTATGCTAATTCTTGTCTTAAGTTTTTGCAGAATCCTCATATTGTTTTCCATAGCAGCTGCACCATTTTGCAATCCCACCAACAAAGTGCAAGGGTTCCAATTTCTACACATTCTCACCAACACTAATTGTTTTCTGACATATATAGAATTAGCCCTAAACCGTACTGTGATAAAAGTTCATTTTTTCCCTTCTAGTATCGCTTATGCCAAGATCTGTTTAGATGCTCTCCTTTTTCCTCCATTGGTCTACTTGTCTACCCTTTTGTGAATAACACACTTTCTTGTTTACCACAGTTTTATATGCCATTTTGTATTACAGAGGCTTTTCCTGTTTGTTTTTATTCAAGAATGACTTTGCTTTCCTAGGACATTTACAACTTGCTATACATTTTAGAATTGGCTAGCTGAACTGCAAAGCAAAATATAAAACAAAACACCTGTTGTGATTCTTATTTTCATTGTTTTACAATCAGTTTTCAGGGAATTTTTGTCTTTTTAATACTGAGCATTTCAATTCATGAACAAGGGAGGTTTGTCCTTTTTTAAATTCTTTAATCTCTCTCTAAAATTTTATTATTTCCTCTGTGATGTTTGTGTATCTCTTTTCTTAGATTCTCTACTAGGTACCTGATGATTCTGATGTTACTGTAAATGGCATCTTTCTTAAAAATTTCACTTTCTCAATATTCACTATTAATGTATAATATACGTTCTTTTTTTTTTTTGCAGCACATGGGCCTCTCACCGCTGTGGCCTCTCCCGCTGTGGAGCACAGGCTCCGGACGCGCAGGCCCAGCAGCCATGGCCCACAGGCCCAGCCACCCTGCGGCATGCGGGATCCTCCTGGACCAGGGCACGAACCTGCGTCCCCCGCACCGGCAGGCGGACTCCCAACCACCGCACCACCAGGGAAGCCCTACATTCAATTTTTATTAAGATGTAATTCCCATTCCATTTAACTCACCCTTTTAAAACATACCATCATCAAAAAGTCTACAAACAATAACTGCTTGAGAGGGTGTGGAGAAAAGGGAGTCCTCTTACACTGTCAGTGGGAATATAAATTGGTACAACCATCATGGATAACAGTATGGAGGTTCCTTAAAAACAAAGAATAGAGCTATCATATGATCCAGCAATCCCACTCCTGGGCATATATCCAGAGAAAGCCATAATTACAAAAGATTCGTGCACCCCAATGTTCACTGCAGCACTATTAACAATACCTAGGTCGTGGAAGCAACCTAAATGTCCATCGACAGAAGAATAGATAAAAAAGATATGGTATTTGTACATATACACATATATACATGTACATATATATACATGTACATATATATACATATACATATATACACATATACATATACATATATATACACACACGCAATGAAATATTACTCATCTGTAAAAAAGAATGAAATAATGTCATTTGCAACAACATGGATGGACCTAGAGATTATCATACTAAGTGAACTAAATCAAAGAAAGACAAATATCATATGATATCACATATGTGGAATCTAATTTTTTTAAAAGTGATATAAATTAACTTGTTTACAAAACAAACAGATTCATAGATTTTGAAAAGAAACTTATGGTGACCAACGGGGAAAGGTGGGGGGGGAGGGATAAATCAGGAGCTTGGGATTAACATCCACACACTACTATATATCAAATAACCAACAAGGACCTACTGTATAGCACAGGGAACTTTACTCAATATTCTGTCATAACCTTTATGGGAAAAGAATCTGAAAAAGAATGGTTATATGTATAAATGAATCACTTTGCTGTACACCTGAAAGTAACAACATTGTAAATCAACTATACTCCAATAAAAAAAATCAAGTGTACCATTCAGTGATTTTTAGTATATTATCAAACTTGTACAAGCATCATCACTATGTAATTCCAGAACATTTTGATCACTCCAAAAAGAAACCACATGCTCACTTGGTATTCACTTCCCATGCCCACCCATGGGCCCTGGAAACCATTAATCTAACTTCTGTCTATGAATTTGGCTATTCTAGACATTTTATAATTGGGATTATACAATATGTGGACTTTTGTGTCTGGCTTCTTTCACTTAACATGTTTTAAATGTTCATTCATGCTGTAGCATGTGTCAGTACCACTTTACTTTTTATGGTTGAATATTCCGTTATATGAATACATCACATTTTGTTTACCCACTGTTCAACTGATGAACATTTAGACATTTTCCACTTTTTGGCTATTATGAACAAAGCTCCTATGAACATTCATAAATCATTTTTTTTGTGCTTTCAACTGTCTTGAGTACCTAGAAGTGGAATTATTGGGCCATATTGTAACCCTATGTTGAACTTCTTGCGCAGCTACCAAGCTGTTTTCCACAGCAGCTGTACCATTTTACATCCCCACCAGCAATCTATGAGGATTCCAATTTCTCCCTAACCACACCAAATTTGCTAATGTGCATATTTTTTTATTCTAGTCATTCTTGTGGGTGTTAAGTGGTATCTAATTTTTATTTTGATTTGCATTTTCCTAATGGCTAATGATACTGAGGATCTTTGCATGTGTTTATAGGCTATTTTTACATTTTCTTTGGAGAAATATTTATTTGAAGCATTTTCCCATTTTTAACTGGGTTCATTTTCTTTGTATTATTGAGTTGTAAGAGCTCTTTATGTATTCTAAATCCTAGACTCTTTTCAAATATATGACTTACTAATATTTTTTCCCATTCTGTGGTTTATGCGTTCACTTTCTTGATATCTTACTTTGAATCAAAAGTATTTTCTATTTCACTATAGTCTATTTTTCTTTGGCTGTTTGTGGTTTCAGTGTTATATCTAAGAAATCATTGCTTAGTTCAAGGTAAGGAATAATTGTGTTTGATTCCTCCTAAAAATATTATCGTTTTAATCTTTATGTTTAAGTTTTTGATACATATTGACTTAATTTTTGTAAACAGTGAGAAAGAGCATTGCAGCTTATATCTAACTGTCCCACCACCATTTGTTGAAAAGATTATTCTTCCCCCATGAAATCTCAGGACTCTGATTTTTTTTTCTTTTGTGGTATGCGGGTCTCTCACTGTTGTGGCTTCTGTTGTGGAGCACAGGCTCCGGACGCACAGGCTCAGTGGCCATGGCTCACAGGCCTAGCCACTCCGCGGCATGTGGGCTCTTCCCGGACCGGGGCACGAACCCATGTCTCCTGCATCGGCAGGCAGACTCTCAACCACTGCGCCACCAGGGAAGCCCACGACTCTGATTTTTTTAAAAATATCAATTGATCAAGAATTTATGGATTTAATTCTGGACTCTAAATTCTATTCCATTAATCTGTATGTCTATCCTTATGACAGTATAACACAATCTTGATTACTGCAACTTTGTGGCAATATTTGAAATTGGGAAGTCAGTCTTCCAACTTTGCTAATCTTTTTCAACATTGTTTTGGTTAGACTGCATCACCTGTATTTCCATATGAAATTTAGGATCAGCCTGTACAGTTCTGCAAAAAAAAAAAAAAAAAAAAAAAGAGAGAGATAGAACTTTGACACAGCATGTGCTGAATCAGTAGATCAATTTTGGTAATTTTACAATCTTAAAAAGATTAAGTCTTCCAATTCATGTTCATGGACCAATTCTTTACATCCAGAAAGGGGATTCTCCCCAGTGTCTTCAAAAAGGAACAAAGGCCAACTGATACCTTAACGTTATTGCAGTGAGGCCCAGTTTGAACTTCTATACTATGAAACTGTAAAGTAAGAAAAAAATGTGTTTTATAAGTCCCTAACGTTATGGTAATTTGTTCCAGCATCTATAGATAAGTAATATACTTTTTATTTCTAGTTTGTTAAGTGTTTTTTTTTTCTTAATCATGAAAGGATGTTTGGTTTTGTCACATGCATTTTTGGCATATGTTGAGATAATCATGTATTCAATATTTTTGATCCTTTAATCTCTTAATAAAATGAATGACATAATTCGTTTCTATGTTGAACAAACTTTGCATTCCACTTGATCATGGTCTACAAATTCTTTTTTATATGCTCCTGGCTTCAATTTTATAGTATTTTGTGTAGGATTTTTTGAAAAATCCTTATACTGTCATTTATATTTACCTATTTATTTAGGTGTGTTGACCAGTGCTTGCTCTTTCTTCATGAAGATTCAAGTAATGGTCTAATTTCCTTTCATTTCATTCTGGAGGACTTCCTATATTTTGTATGGTTGATCTATTAGCATTTATTTGGGAATGTTTTAATTTCTCCATCTTTTTTTGATGGATGGTTTTGTTGGATATATAATTCTTTGTTGATTTTTTCTTCTATCACCATTTTTGAATATGTTATACCACTGTCTTTTGACCCCCATGATTTTTGATCATAAAACAGCTGTTAATCAGATTGAGGACCCTTTGTATGTGAGGAATACCTTCTCTCTAGATGCTTTCAAGATGTGTACATAAATGGATCTCTTTGAGTTTATCTTACTTGGAGGTTGTTGAACTTTTGGGGTGTGTAAATTAATGTTTTCATCAAATTTGAAAACATTTTCAGCCATTACCTCTTCAAATAGTCTTTTTGACCTTTTCTCTATTTCTTCTTCTTCTGGAATATCCATTATGAATATGTTAATACATTTGAGGGTGTCTCACAGGTTTCTGATGCTCAGTTTATTTTTTCATTCTTTCTTCTTTCTGTTGCTCAGACTGGATAATCTCAATTGATCTATCTTCAGGTTGGCTGATAATTTCTTCTGCCCACTCAAATAACTTGTTGAGCCTCTATAGTTAATATTTTAAGACGTTTTTCAAGAGCAATTTTAGTTTCATAGGAAAACTGAGTGATTAAAATGCTTTGGTGTTCTGCATGCTGACTGTATCACCTGCTATATCTAGCTATCTTATTTGTAGTGAGGTGTATGGACCTAGAGTCTGTCATACAGAGTGAAGTAAGTCAGAAAGAGAAAAAGAAATACCGTATGCTAACACATATATATGGAATCTAAGAAAAAAAAAAGGTCATGAAGAACCTAGGGGTAAGATGGGAATAAAGACACAGACCTACTAGAGAATGGACTTGAGGATATGGGAAGGGGGAAGGGTAAGCTGTGACAAAGTGAGAGAGTGGCATGGACATATATACACTACCAAACATATATACACTACCTTAGCAGGTGCATGGAATTAAACAATTACAGTGATTTTTTGACAAGTTCTAAATTTGTCATATTCATTATAACCTTTGGTGACTGGAAATTATGTCAGTAATGTTAAAATATTCAAATAAGCTCCATCTACATGTATATTCCAGGGTTAAAGAGAATATACATTGTTGACAGATTACCTAAGTTTGAAACCCAGATCTGCCACTTAGTAGCTGTGACTCCGGGCATGGCTCTTCTTCGCCCTGTACCTCAGTTTCCTCCTCTGTTAAGGTAACATTAACACTGTCTTCGAAGAACTCTTACAAGGATTTTATATGTTATGTGGGTCAAGTCCTTGGAAGAGACCCTGGGAATAGGAAATGCTACAAAAGTGTTAGTTATTATGTATTTTCTGTACTGCCTAACATGTGGATGGGTTCTATCGCTGATATTACCACCCATTTTTATAAACAACATAAGTCTTCAGTCTTATTAACAGTTAACCTATTGCTATTTCAATTGCTAGTATAGTATAATTTCTATTATAAGAAATCAGAATTATGATTGGGGCTTAGTTTTTAAAATCATGTCTCTGCTCCCAACATTTTTCAGATCTATAACTAATATATTAATAAGAACTTTAGTTGACCAAAGACACATTACAGGATTTTAACCTGGTTAAAACCTTAAGGATTCATATTTTAGTATTGCTTATATTTAGACTTTCATTCAAAATTAACTATAGGACAGCTTTAAGAATAATAAGATTTGATGTTTGGACTTTAAAATGGGAATTTTCGGGCTTCCCTGGTGGCGCAGTGGTTGAGAGTCCGCCTGCCGATGCAGGGGACACTGGTTCGTGCCCTGGTCCGGGAAGATCCCACATGCCGCGGAGTGGCTGGGCCCGTGAGCCATGGCCGCTGAGCCTGCGCATCTGGAGCCTGCGCTCTGCAGCAGGAGAGGCCACAACAGTGAGAGGCCCGCGTACCGCAAAAAAAAAAAAAAAAAAAAAAGGGAATTTTCTGTGTCTTTTTATATTAAGAATTCTCAGGTTGTAAATTAAGCTCTGCTTAAAACACTACTATAAGTTATTCCAAAGTTAAATAGCATCCCTTTATAATCATAAAGAAATTTAATGCCAGTCATATAGAAAAGCAGAAAACAGAGGTGAATGGGTTCACTACATTAATGATGCGGAAGTCATTCATGGTAATTTATCATGCCAAGAAGTCAAAGGGCATTAGAAGCAACAATAAAGAGGTTGAGAGCTTTCTAGAGGTGAGAGAACTTCTTTAGGGGAAAGCTCCCTCTGACTTTCGGTCACTACTTTGAGTAATGACAGCTTATAAGATAACACACCTGACCTGCCAAGATTTCATTCAACCTTCACAAGAAAAAAACAGAATTGGTCAAAATGATAAGGGACACCATGGTAGCGCTTGAAACAGAGTTGGTAAATATAGGATATTCATTCATTTGTTCATTTGTTCATTTGTACTTTCATTCAGGAAATATTGCTAAGCACCTGCTATCCAGTTGTGTCAAATATGTAAGAGCAAAGGACCGATATGGTAACTTTCCTCACAGAGAGGGGTAGGCAATAAACGAGGAAGCAAGCAACAAGAAGACAAAATAATTTTAACACATTTCGTGATTTTAGTAAATGCTAAGAATAAAATTATCAGTCATATGCTAAAAAAACAAAAACAAACAAACAGGAGGCAGGTATATTTTAAATGCTCTCACAGAGGAAGTGACAAGGGAAGCATCTGAACTGAAACTTGATAGGTAAGAAGTCAGCCATAGGAAGAGCTACTGCACATTTGCCTGCACTCACATCCTACATGCCCAGAGCTTGCACCATCAGCAAATCATGACACAGTTTCTGGAAACTCAGTATTTTTCACAACTTCCTGCTCCCAAATCCACATCACATTCCTGCTAGCAGGCAAGATGAAAATTACTTGCATTCTGGGTCTCAATCTCTTATAGTAATAATTTCTTTTCACCACAATTCCTAATTCTATCTGTTCCCCATTTTCTTGCTCAGAAAATAGTCCTCTCCAGGACTATTTTCTCTCCTGATGTTTTTTGATCAAATGTTTTTTGTCTTTGCATTTAGGGACTTCCACAGTTCATCTGTGTACAGGGAAGAAGTCCATCAATGCAAGATAGATTCTTGGAATATTCTTCTTAATTTTCACACAGTAATGCTAATTTTCCCACCAGCCTATCTGGTCCCCTTACTCACCAGTATCCTAAAGGGGAAGAACCTAACAACATAGACTCAAATTGGTTGCTCAGTCCAGTTGATAGTTATATTTTTGAAGTACTGTGCATTTATTCTCCTATCTCAATGACCTATTTACAAAATTTAAAAATCTCACTCTCATGCTGGGGACAGGACACTTGATTCTGCTGGCTATACTGCCCCTCCATCCCTGATGGTGGTTCTGAGCCACTCTGCAGCAGACCTCAATTTCTGTGAACACAGTTGCAAGCCACAGATTCATGTATAAATACCAAGTGGATCACATTTTTAAAAAACCTCATTCTTCTACACAATTGGACGTAACAAGTGGCATTTAGGTGTTAAATCTTCCCATTGGTTTAATAAAATACAAGGTACACCCTTAGGAAATACCCTATTCAGTTTGCCAGAGGGAAACTGTTGAGGCGTTACCTGTCTACATTACTCCTACGTGAAGCCTTATGTACAAGGTTTGAAAGAAAAGTCTTCCGTGCCCTTTATGACTAGAATGTCCTAATATCTTTAATAATTAAGACATATCTGACTGAAACTTCCTTCACTTTGCTTGTGAGCAACTCTGAACATATGATACTTGTGTCTACGAATTATGTTTTCTTTCTGCTTTGATTTGCTGGATGACTTATGTTATTTACTCCACGAATTTTTTTTTTTAATTGAACACTTACGAAGTACCAGAGCTTGTGGTGTTTACAATTTAAAACTATGCTTTGCAGGTCATGATTTGGAACCTGGGAAATCCTGGAAGAGAGTGATTTGTCAAATGAAAGGGAGTAGCTCTCAGGTCCAGACCTCTCCCCACTTTACCCTCGCCACCTCTACCAAATACTTTCATGTTGGTTCCTCCTTAGTAAAACAAATGTTAAACTCTGAATTCTGACTTACTAACATCTGTGATTATGGCACAAAAATTTGATTTAGCAACCCAGTAGGTTTGTCAACTTAGCAGCTTTATTAAAAGCCAATTTATCTAATAGTATTTACCCCCAAATCTTTCCACTTCAACATAATGTCACAGTATCAACAAAATGTACTAAATTCAGAAAGAAACAATAAGTAGTAGTCACATGTAACACCTTCCACTGTATTTGCTCGAAGATTTCCCTCATGTCAGATGAAATATCCAATTATTTTCTTTCCCAAGAATTATGTCAGTAAGGGCTTGTGTTTTGTTCTGGGCACTTTTCTATAGATGGGTTCATTTTTATACGTATTGTGTTGCCCATCTCCACAAAGACTTCACACTGCACTCAACTGACCTAATATTTCATTATAAAAGGACTGGCAACAGGAAGACCAGTGACATGAGAACAGATTTGAATAGCCTACTTGGTAAAAAGAACCTCTGTGCTAGTCATTGTACATAACAAACCTTGTCCATCCACAGATACATTTTAAGTAGCAAAAACAGTGTTTCTGTCTCACAATAAGATATCCTCCTTTTAGTGTTTAAAGCAAAATTTTCTCCTGAAATACAGCTTCATATAGTAGAAAGAACAGAAATATTAGAGTCTCTAACCTGACTGTGACATATTCTTCTACGAAATAATTGAAAAAGCCATTAACTCCCTGGGTATCTCTATTCATCATGGCCCCGACACTATTCAGATGTCACACCACACAATGGGATAAGTGAAGTGAGGTGGGCAGAGTTATATTAACCAGTAAGAACTGTGAAGCACGCAGGGACTAGTAATAGTAGAAAGCCCTTATCCCCCATAGGCCTGAAGGGATAATGGGAAGGAATGTTAATAGCAGACCCCAGCGAGAGCTGAGCTTTGGAAGAGAGATTTCCAACAGCAGTTGTCGCTGTGGAGAGAAAATTCAGCCACTGTTACCTTGTAGGTTAGCAGGGAGTGAGGCAAGGCAATAAATACCTCTTGTTCCTCCAATACTGTCCTCTCTTGCCAGTAATTTCCATTTGGGTCACACATCCAGAAGCCAGAGTTAGAGACGCTGGTTGATAGAACCCATAAAGATTAGTCTCCCTGTTATTAAGTAAGCAGGGTAGAGAAAGGTATAGAGTAAAATTGGACAGGCAAGCAAAAAAAGAAAAAGAAAATACTTGCCTAATAATTCTATTATTCGAGGAATAGTGGAAATAATAATTCCCTGGGTTGCCTGGTTTACAGGGAAAGTTTAAGACTAAAATGATATGCTTAGGATAATAATTTATAAACGTTAAAGCATTTTACAGTAAATGAAGTATCAGAAAAAATGTCTCTTTAGATTCAGGAAAGACAAGCCAATGAAATTAGTTTAAGTCTAACTTATTTTTTATAACGAAGAGTTTAAGAAATGGTAAGACATTTTGGAAATCATGGTACTAAGACATCCCCCGCTGTAAGATACTTGAATTGTTTCTACTTTTCATGTATGTTAATGAAGCAATAATGAACATGGTGTCTAACTCTCATTTCTGTGATTTCAATTCCTTGGCATTTGACACCTTCAATTTTTTTACATAAAGGCTGCACCTGTTAACACTATTTTATAACAGAAAAGTGATCTCTGATTGCTTTGTTAGACATTGATTTTCTTACTGGTTATACCTATTACAAATAAATATACACATCAGGTGCTTTATGCATTTAAGAATTAAATTCTCAAAATTCAGTCACTCTTTGACGTTTTAAACCACTTACCTGGAATAAGTTTTATTCATCTTCCTCAATGTTTATTCTACACTATCATCCCAGTTTTATATAGCAAAAATTTTTCCCCCTTCAATCCATTTGAAATAATTGATTTTGGTAGTATAAAATAAAGGTCTATATAGAAAAGGTCTAATATTTTACTGGTTAGCTTTTTCAGTATTACTATTGAACAATATTTTACTTTCAGACTGATTTATGGTATTATGTTATTAAAGCATAGTTTGTATTATTTTTACATTGCAGATAAATAAAGGACACATTTTTATTTATCTTACAATTATCCACAACATATTGTGATTTTTCTGGATTGATTCTGTTTTTTCCTGAGTCACTGAATATTCAAGTAAGTATGTGACCTTTATAAACCAATAACAAATTGATTTATTTATGATTCTTTTCCAATCAAAATTTGGACACTGATTCAAAGTTTTCTAGTGTTACTGTTACAGAGAAGTCTAAAACTACTTGATTTTTATTCTTAAGTACACATTTTTTGTTTATTAACTTGTTTCACTTAAATGTCTGTAATTGAAATTTTTAAAATACCAGAATAAGTCTTCAAAAAAAATATGAAACTTTTTTTTTTTTACAGCTCGATTTAATTTTCCTCTCTTCATTTGGCTGTGGTTTTGTCTTTGGCAAGCACAACTGTACAATGAAACATTCTTTTTTTTCCCCCACATTACTTTCAGGTTTATATTCCTTTTTATGTCTGCATTGCAAAAGGATTAGTTCCTCAATTACACCCTCTATAGATTCAATTTTCTTTGGTGTTATTTTTGTTAAAAGCATCATGATGAAATTCTTAATTCCACTGTTATGTTGTTAGCTTCTTTACAGTTTTTACTTAATTTTATTGAAGTTTCTTTTACTCTCCACTTGTATTTTACATTTTGTATTTTGAATCTAGTATCTCTATATGACATTTTGAAATTTATTCATGGAACTCAGGTTTATATGTCATTTGCAAATACATAGAAAATACATTTTTTTCATAAGTTTTATTTTTGAATTGTTAAGACATTAATTTTCGAAAGCTTTTGAGACTTTTCCATAGGCACCAGACTGCTTTCTTTCTGTCCTCTATTCATCCTTCCCTACAGAACAATGGAATACGTCCAGACATACTCTTTACCAATCTTTGGATTGCCCTTGGAGCCACTCACTGTCCCACAGGACATTGATATAATCCTGTCCTAAATTGAAAGCTGAAATGTAGGTGGATGTACACATCTCCTAGCCCAATTAGGGTCTCAGTCAGAGGTGTAGCGCCACGATTTTGTGGGCTGGAGGTGGATGTGTCCTGACAGTTCTCCATAAGACCAGTATATGTTGTTTTCACGCTGTGCACTGTGGATCTGGAGCAGTTTGCGATACTCTGGGCCACTCCAAGGAACAAGCAGGGGCCTTGATGAGTGTGGGCCTGGCAATCCTGCCTCCACTTCCAGCAGAGATGCTCCACTTTTTTTTCCCACTTATAGAATATTGTATTTTGGAGGAAAAAAAACCCCGAAGAAACTGGATATGAAGTTAATAAATCTGAAAATAAATGGGATAAAAGAGATTGGATCCAGGAGGTTCTATCAAACAAAAAGACTATCTAGTCATTGCCATGAACAGCACCTAATACAGAAAAGTTCCTTAATACATATTCATGTAAAGAAGAATGAATGAATGACTATGACCTTGAGTATATGGGAGATGCTCCACTTTTATAGTTTAAGTATTTGACTTATATGTACAATTTGATGAAAAGGTTCTGCTATTAAAAAATAGTATCTCATAGAGCTGTGCTGCTCAAAATCTACCTAGTAAGCGTTTTAAAATGCAGATTCTGATTTGTACATCTAACTGAGGTCAGAATTCTGCATTTCTAACAAGCTCCTAGGTGACGATGATGTTACATTTGTGTGGACCACACTTTAAGTAACTGAGTGGTCTGAGGGTATACGAGTAGTCTCAGCTGTGCTTTAAACAGTTGAGCCATATAAAGCACTATACATGCCAGTATGCACTCTTCTCAGAGATCTTTGTGTCTCTGTTAACAGTATTTTCTGTGAGGAACTATGTGTTTTTAGAATGCCATGTGTTGCAAGCCCTGCTCTTGGACTCCTATCGTGTTTCTTACTATTATCTGTAGTTTGCTTGCTTTTTGTCTTTTTGTGGTGATTTGTCACAATGGTAATCTGTCCATCATCTCTTAAGCCGACATACTAACTTTGGAAAACTTCACACATGCATCCTATCCCTCCAAAATTGAAGCAATATACTTTGCAGCCTCCTTTGAAGCTAGAGCATGGACGGCCATGTGTTAGGATATCCCCATTCAGATGCAATGTAGCAAGAGTCCTATTCTTAAGAGAATAAGGTAAGGGAGCAGGTGACAGTTTCTGGTCAGGGTGGTGCTTTTAGAAACAGAACTGGTAGATGTGCAAGGAGGAGGCACCATCTATACATAAGCAGAAGAAATTGGGCTCTACTCTGGATGCAGAAAGTTCACCAGTGAAATAGACAGAAGCACAGTATCTTACTTTGGATACTGTTCCACACTGCATATCCTTCAAGCCTGACTCTTTGCCCTGTTCCTCTCACCTTCAAAACTTCCTCTCAGGAACTAACTAGGAAATATATAATGTATTTTTGCCAATCCGTTTTCCATTTCAATGAACTAGCATGGTGTCTGTTGCAGACAACTAACAATCCTGACTAATACAGTTTTCCCAAAAAGAAATATTTCATGTTAAACAAAAAGCGTTTTGCTCTGTCCAACAATAAAAAGCCCCTGCAATATAAAAATACATTTTTGCATTAGAAGGTATACTAATTTCATGAGAGAGGGGAGGACACTATGAACAGATGAAGTTTGTCTCAATGCTTAGCTTTCAAAAGTCTGTGAAAGATGATTAAAAATAAAAACATGAGAAGCAGCAGAAATAGAAAAGGCAAACAATTAGATATATTTCCATGTGTAAAATTTATATGAGATGAGTTTGGTCCATCTACCGCTCTATAATGCCTTAGTCTGAAAAGGGGCATTCTGCATTGTTAAGGACAGTAAGTCCAGGAAACAAACAACTTCCCTTGTTTTGCAATAATACTGATGGGTTCTTCACTTTCAGTCCTAGTCTGCTTTTCTTAAATTGATGACAAATTAAACTGTGGATTGCTTGAAGATCAACTATGCCTGTAACAACATTCCTAAAACAACTAAATTCATAATGACTTTGTATTTAAGATGTTTACCATAGTAATATAAGGAGAAAACCAAATCATAAGCATTTATTTTTGTGCTCTGAAAAACAAAGTAGTTTTGATCACTGAAGAAGCAAAAAACATTATTACACAAAATTTTGGTTTTTTCCTCAACATATCTCTGTTATATACTTCCTGGTGTTTGTTCCTCCCACAAAAGTAGGGAGGACATTTTCTATGCCTTCAGATTTTCTTGAAATTGTGCTATCTCTAGTCAGAAATCAAAGAGATGGAGAGTACAGTAGAAATATTTCTAAAGTAATGAACAATGATCTTCTGCAATGAAAAGAAAAGATATAAGATGCTTATTATCTTCACACTTTACTCTGCTTACGTTCACCTTCAGTTTTCCTTAAATCATATGTAAGAAAATGAGATAGGAAGAAATTATAAAAGATACATCTGTTATTCATTTTAAAGGTAGTAATCAGTAAAATCTTCTCCAAATCTCAGTTGCTCTTTTGAACACCTAAGATATTGTTTAGAGAAAAATTCTTATTAAAGATGTCACCTGTGTATATGAGAGGATTATGTCCTATTTAAAACACCTAATTTAACATTGCTCAAATAAGACATAATTTACAGGAAAAATATTTAACCACCTCTATTTGCCTGTTATGACTATTTTTCTCAAAGTGAACTGTGATTTTTAAATTGGGGAAAGGGTTCACTTTCCATGCTATGTTATTTTCTACATCTCTTGAAGTACACAATCTGTACTCTAGCTGATGATTCCTGACTTATTTTACCATTTTTCCACAAATTAAGCAACATTAAAAATACAAAGTTTCATAAGGTATATAAAATATCAGGATACATTCCTATCCTGATATTTGGCTACTCCTTTTGAGAAATATTTCATTTATGATACCTCCATAATGGTACTGTATGAGATATATGGCAACACTACTTCCTCTGTGGATTCCATCCAGGGATGACTCCATTTAAGAAAGGTTTATGCCTATGGGACTGTGTTACTTCACTCATTCATCTTAAGATCTCTCTTGATATGTATTTTTTGAAGACACACAAGAAATTCCACCTTCGGGCTGAAGACACAAATCTCTGTCTAGAAACATGCTCACCTAATTTAAGAAATAAACTATATTGAGGGGGGAAAAATGAGGAATTTGTCTCCACTAAGGGCACATCTCAGTCCTCTAGATATCTAGAAATAGGATAAAAAATCGAACACCAGAAAAAAAATGTTGACAGGGAGAGCTAAGAGTGAAATATTACTTACTTTTGTGGACATTTTAATGGGTGTTTTTGTCTTAACTCCTAAAGGCACTCACACTTAAAAGAATGTGAATATACTTCCTACTTCTTTGTTATTTATTTATTTTTTTTAACATCTTTATTGGAGTATAATTTCTTTACAATGGTGTGTTAGTTTCTGCTTTATAACAAAGTGAATCAGTTATACATATACACATGTTCCCATATCTCTTCCTTCTTGCGTCTCCCTCCCTCCCACCCTCCCTCTCCCACCCCTCTAGGTGGTCACAAAGCACCGAGTTGATCTCCCTGTGCTATGAGGCTGCTTCCCACTAGCTATCTATTTTACATTTGGTAGTGTATATATGTCCATTTGATTTCTACTAGGATGCTGAGTACCAAAAGGAGGCACAATAAATGCTCACAAAATGTGCAGAAAAAGCTTTATAGTTCTATGAAACTGTAAAACAGGTTTCTTGTTGAAAAAAAGCAAGTAAATTTAAGTCTAAAATGTACACATACATTCTTTTTTTCCAAATTAGAAATCTGTCAGAATTCTTACAGAATAATGAGCCACTGAATATAAGTACTCTTAATTTCTTATTAATGTTGCCTAATAGGTAAAAACAAACCACAAAATGGTACATCTAAAGGTTACTTTTCTAAGAATGTTTTATTTACTAAAGAAGTTCTACTAGCAGCTTAATAAGCTTACTTAATTCACTTTTTAAAGATATTTAAGTAAAATATGTCAAGCCAAATAGCCAAGTTTTGGGGTTTTAACTATTATTCTAAAAGTGGACATATTTTTATATTATTCACCTAATTTTAATTGTATGACTATAAATAAGTTCAAATGTAATTTTCTCCAGAAGCCTTAATTTCCAATTAGGTATGATTTCTCTCATTTTCCCACCAATTTTACTTCATAATGTTAATGACACATCATATTCTTTTTTGTAATATTAATTTGGTTATTCCCCTATAGAACAATCAGCTTCCTGAAAGTATGTCATGGATCTGATTCTTCATTGCATTTTTCTATCATGGTTATTATGGTAGACTCCACCAATAGCCATGATTCATTTCCTCTTCCCTGTACTCACACCCTTTACTTTGTAACTTTGTAACTTTGCATTTCTCTCCAGTCAGCAGCAGGGTAACGAGCTCAACTACAAGAGACTTGCTTTGACCAACTGGATATTATCAGATGTGGTATAAACTGAAGATTAAAACAAATTCACACATGGGGGTTGCTTTCTTTTGTATCTCTATCACTGACTCGAAAACATGACTAGTCTTCCTTATTGGAGGAAAAGAGGCATGTGGAGCAAAGCTAGGTCATTTAAATCATCAAGGCCAGCCTAGTTAAAATGATAGCCAGTTGACCTTCAGATTTTCAAAGAAGCCCTATCAAAAACAACAGAGCTGCCTAACTGGCCCCAACTTAGAAGAGCTAAACCCTGTATGCAAATGAGAAAAAAATGTTTGCTTGAAGCCACCCAGTTTGGGGATGGTTACAAAGCCACAGGTAATAGTTTAGTATATGTTGTAAGTAGCCTGTGCTCAAAAAACATATGAAAAAAAAAACTCTTCAGAAAGTGGGCAAAAAGGGAACATACCTCAACATAATAACGACCATATATGACAAACCCACAGCTAACATACTCAACAGTGTAACGCTGAAAGCATTTCCTCTAAGATCAGGAACAAGTCAAGGATGCCCACTCTCACTGCCACTTTTATTCACCATAATTTTAGAAGTCCTAGCCACAGCAATCAGAAAGAAAAAGAAATCCAAATAGGAAAAGAAGTAGTAAATAGGAAAAGAAGTAGTAAAACAGTCACTGTTTGCATGTGATATGACACTATACATAGGAAATCCTAAAGACTCTGCCAGAAAACTACTACAGCTCATTAATGAATTCAGTAAACTTTCAGGATATGAAATCAGTACACAGAAATCTGTTGCATTTCTGTACATTAACAATGATATATCAGGAAGAGAAATTAAGGAAACAATCCCATTTACCACTGCCTCAAAAAGAATAAAATACCAAAGAATAAATCTACCTAAGGAGGCAAAAGACCTGTACTCTGAAAACTGTAAGAATGTGATGATGACACAAACTATACTTCAATGAAAAATGGTTAAAGATTTTAAATAAAAACTTTATTTGGAAAATTTATCTTAGAGAACAACATGGATGCAATAACTAAAATGCCAGACCAATCCAAAAATTTGCATCAGATTGTGGTTTGAATCAGTTGCCAGTACTGTATAAAACAGTAAGGCTCAGGCATATTCAACTACAGGGCTATCCAAATGACCCATTCTGAACTGGGTACTACAACACCTTGGATATGCTGATTTGTGGATGGGTGGATAACCTAAACAATGGTCATACAGAATTTTTTTTGAAAGTTACTTTTTATCTTTGAGGGTACAAGAAAATGGAAAATATACACATGCTAGAAGTGATTTTTGCCACTTTGAAGAAGATGCACCAGTAAATCAGAGATACAAAATATGGCTTCAGAAAGCTATTTAGTCATTTAATAATATTAGTACAAATATGGCTGTAGTACAAGAGAGAATATGATCTGAGTTATAGAATAAAATCGGAGGCAGGAAGAGAAATGACAAGGTACAAGGCAAGATAATGTGAGTAAAGATGAAGGATACATAGAAATAATTTTAATGATATCACTTTAAATACTGTATCAAGCCTTGACTGAATTCTGTTTTCACTTTTTTGAACTAGTACATCCCCTTCTTTTCATGAGCTAGTTAGAAAGTGATGAGTATTACTGAACAAATGAATGGTTTTCATTAAAGTGAACTGAGGTCCTATTCTCTATTCTTTACATAATAACCAGTTGACAGTATATTATGTGCCCAGCTACAGCATCAAAGCTTCCATTTCAATCTCTAATATCCATGATTACAATAGGTAAATATGGAACAGGTAAATTTTGATGAAAAAAAAAGAGAAGAATTTCAGAAAGGTGAAAGCACAGAATTCGGCCCCAGAATCATAAAAAATATTTGACTAATGCAGGGGCCAGTAAGGCATGTATGAAATATTTCAACACAATGACTTTACAATCTAGTTGTACAGAGAAACACTATAAATCCATCAAATAACTAAAGAAGAATGCAAGGCTACATATTCTTGTACAAGAGAATATGACAATTGTAGGCCTTTCATTCAATGGGAGAGAAAAATAAAACATAACTTGATGTGGGCTATATAATAGAAACATAAATATAATACTGGGTCCCAGTACCCTGATCTTGATTTCTATCACCATTCTCCAATAGAATGAATCGGGGCCTCTTATTCTACGTACGACTCGGGTGCTGAATGCCTAAGATAAGCCTGAAAGCAAAAAGTAAAAAAGTGTTCCCCCCTAGATATGGGTATGTCAAAGGGACACAGAAGCCAATTAAAAAAGCTTCCAATGACCAAAGGTTGAAAATGTGGGGCAACAAAATTAAAAAGATATATTGGATTATAAACATAAATGTTAAAAGTAAAAGGTGTCAATAACACAATCAATAAATGAGGGAAAGGAGACAAATATCCCATGTAGAAGAATTCAAAATAATTTATGTAGATCCCCCATCTTCAAGGAGGTGGAACATAGTTATTCACTCCTTAAGTACAGGCTACTCACAGTTACTTCTTTCCAAGGAGGACAACATGCAAAGCGTAAAAGAGTAAACTTACAGTGGAGAAACCTGACAAGCACTACTTCACCAAGGTGATCAAGGGCACCTCAAATCATGTTGATAGCATGTACCCTTGATATCGTGTGATGAGAATGGCACATTACCTGTGATATACATCCCCCCAACCAAACCCATAACACCCAGTCTAATTTTGAGAAAAACGTCTGACTAATTCCAATTGAGGAACATTCTACAAAATACCTGACCAGTGCTTCTCAAAACTGTCAAGATAATACAAAAATAAGGAGTCTGAGAAAATGCCACAATCAAGAGGAATCTATGGAGACATGACAACTAAATATAATGTGATATCTTGTATGGAACCCTGGACCAGAAAAAGGGCAGTCAGGAAAAACTGAGTAAATGTCAATAAAGTATGAACTTTATTTAATAAAAATGTATCAATCTTGGCTCATTATTTGTGACAAATGTACCATACTAATATAAGATGTTAATGGGGGGAAATGAATGTGAGGTGTATGGCAACTCTCTTCTGTCTATGAAAGTTTTCTGTAAATCTAAAATTACCCTTCTCCAAAGAGGACATGTAGATGACCAACAGTCACATGAAAAGATGCTCAACACTGCTAATCATCAGGGAAATGCACATCAAAATCACAATGAGATATCACCTCACACCTGTCAGAAAGGCTATCATCAAAAAGAATACAAATACGCTCAACATCACTAATCATTAGAGAAATGCAAATCAAAACTACAATGAGGTATCACCTCACACCAGTCAGAATGGCCATCATCAAAAAATCTACAGACAATAAATGCTGGAGAGGGTGTGGAGAAAAGGGAAACCTCTTGCACTGTTGGTGGGAATGTAAATTGATAGAGCCACTATGGAGAAAAGTATGGAGGTTCCTTAAAAAACTACAAATAAAACTACCATACAACCCAGCAATCCCACTACCGGGCATATACCCTGAGAAAACCATAATTCAAAAAGAGTCATGTACCACAGTGTTCATTGCAGCTCTATTTACAATAGCCAGGACATGGAAGCAACCTAAGTGTCCATTGACAGATGAATGGATAAAGAAGATGTGGCACATATATACAATGGAATATTACTGAGCCATAAAAAGAAATGAAATTGAGTTATTTGTCATGAGGTGGATGGACCTAGAGTCTGTCATACAGAGTGAAGTAAGTCAGAAAGAGAAAAACAAATACTGTATGCTAATACATACATATGGGATCTAAAAAAAAATGGTTCTGAGGAACCTAGGGGCAGGACAGGAATAAAGACACAGACCTACTAGAGAATGGACTTGAGGACACGGGGAGGGGGAAGGGTAAGCTGGGACGAAGTGAGAGAGTGGCATGGACATATATACACTACCAAACTTAAATAGATAGCAAGTGGGAAGCAGCCGCATAGCACAGGGAGATCAGCTTGGTGCTTTGTGACCACCTAGAGGGGTGGGATAGGGAGGGTGGGAGGGAGACGCAAGAGGGAGGGAATATGGGGATATATGTATATGTATAGCTGATTCACTTTGTTATAAAGCAGAAACTAACACACCATTGTAAAGCAATTATACTCCAATAATGACGTTAAAAAAAAAAGACAAAAAAAACCCCTGTTTTCTTGGGTCTGCACAGTTAGCAGTGCCTATTCCAGCATGAGTGTCAATCCCTCATGGAGTCTACTGAATTAAAAAAGATGATGAGAGAGGAAAAAAAATAGTTGGTTATAACAATAGGAATAAAGAAGACCACAGTTTCCATATGAGACTTAGCCATAAGGCTTGTTTATTTGATATGCATTTCAATTTTTCTCACCCCTATTTGTGTGCCTACATATTGGATAACACTTATTTTTATTCAATAAATATATCCCTTTCTATAACTAATTTCAATAAATAGCTTTTAAAGTGAGCACATATGAGGGATAAAACCTTATCCTGCCCAAGAAACTTTCATTTTCCATGGGGATCAACAACTGAAGAATCTATATGGTATGTCATATGTAAAGTTCCTTAATTACAAACATTGCTCCAACCCAATTCACAGGCTATCTTACCTAGATAGGCGCTACAGTATCTTGGTTAAGTACTGGACTGTATTACCTGGGTTACTATGTCACTACTAGCACGTAACTTTGGGTTTGTTACTTTTTCTCTCAGTGTCTCACTTTTCTCATCTGTTAATTAGATCAAACTTCATGGGCTCTTGAGATGATTACAACATTGCCAGGAACATACTAACTGCTCAGTGAATATTAGCCATTTATTACCACTAGTATTATTCTTCCTTGAAATGTCCTTCATTTGGCAGAGAGGAGAGTTATAGCAGTAAAAGATGTTTTAAAAAACAAATTTTTTTTTTTTTTTTTTTTTCTTTTTGCGGTATGCGGGCCTCTCACTGTTGTGGCCTCTCCCGTTGTGGAGCACAGGCTCCGGACGCGCAGGCCCAGCGGCCATGGCTCACGGGCCCAGCCGCTCCGCGGCATATGGGATCCTCCCAGACCGGGGCACGAACCCGTATCCCCTGCATCGGCAGGCGGACTCTCAACCACTGCGCCACCAGGGAGGCCCTAAAAAACAAATTTTGACACAACTTCATACTATAAAATGAACTTCCATAAACATAGAATTATTAACTTCTTTTCCAACAGCCCTATTTGATATATAAATGGGTTGTATTAGCTCCAATTTTTAGGTATGGAAATTGAAGCTCAGAGTACCTAAGATACTAATGTAAGGTTACAAAGATAGTAAGTTACAAATCCAGGTGGCGACCCTATGATTTCGGTATCCTGTTCTATTCAACATTCTTATGGTTTTAAAATTTTGCCTGTTTTAATAGTAACTGAAATACAGTAGTTTATCATTGGTACTTGTTTAGGCAGATATGTATGGGTTCGGATTCTAGCTCTGCCACTTAACTATCCAGATGATTTTGGAGGAGTTACTTGTCTAAACTTCAATTACATACTCTGAAAAATGGAATAACATTTGCCTTTTAAGGTATTTTGGCATTGATTAGAGCAACACATATAAAGCACTTGGTGAGTTGTTGGTATATAGGAAGGACTTCTCATAATCTATTTATTATCATTCTTATGTGAGTCTTCTAGCCTAAGTCTTGTCTCTTTGGAAGGACACTAATAGACTTGCTGAAAAAGAAGAGTTACTTAGTCCTAAAAGTATTGTTACTCAAGGCACCAATATCCTTTATAAGATTGTTATGTTCTCAAGTGGCCCACCAGGTATTCCATCTTCACTATGATAAATCAGAATTTAGTTAATATCACTCTTATTGCTATTATTATATACAAGAACAATTATGGATAGCTTGTATCCAGGAAAATCACTATGAATATTAACATCACAGTCTGTACAGTACATGACCTCCAATTTTATACTTCAAGAAAACAGCAGAAAAGCCACTATGGTTCATTAGCTTCTCAGTTTGTATCACTAAGCACTTTGTCAGTGTCTCTTCCTAAATTATCTTACTCTGATGAGATGGCAGCACAGAGGTGGTATCCTATGTATTACAGCTACACTTATTTCAGAGTAATATATACTACTTTAGGAAAAAAAAAAAGACCCAAAGAGGTGAGGTAATCTCATTTTCGGGGCAACTGTTGATAAGAACACACGTTTAAAAACAAAGCAAAATAGCAGAGTAGCACATACTATCTTCCCCCACTTGATTTATGAAAGATACATGGTGAGCCCCTTTTATGTACCAAGTATTATATTACATCTTGTTTCAAAGATGCTTAAGGCATGTTCTCAGTACAGAAAGGGCTCACCACCTAGGCAGGAAGACAGAAAAAAAAAAAAAGTATAGAGTGTGACAAGAGTGGAGATAAGAAAAATCTATTTCATTTACACAGGTAAAGGGTTATCTATGTCATGTTAATGAATTTGAATTTATAATAGTTTGGTTTTGTTTGGTTTTGTTATGTTTGAAAAGCACGACAGTTCTTTTTTTTTTTTTTTTTTGCGGTACGCGGGCCTCTCCCGTTGTGGAGCACAGGCTCCGGACGCGCAGGCTCAGCGGCCATGGCTCACGGGCCCAGCCGCTCCGCGGCATGTGGGATCTTCCCGGACCGGGGCCGAACCTGTGTCCCCTGCATCGGCAGGCAGACTCTCAACCACTGCACCACCAGGGAAGCCCAGCACAACAGTTCTTACATGACTTCAACGACCATTGCAGGTGACACAATTAATTGTTCTTATCGTAAATAGAATGTTGTGGCCATTTTTCTGAGAGTGCATAATGATAGTGACAGCTATAAATATCTCAGGGCTCAGTATGTGCCAGGCACTGTTTTAGGAAATCATTAGCTCATTGGATTCTTACAACAGCTCATATTACAGATGAGTAAACTAAGAACTATATGATCAAGTAACTTGCTCGAAGTCCCACAACTTGAAGATTGGGGAGTCAGGATTTAAAATCATGGAACACAATTCCGGCACTAAGAGGTTAATATTCTGGTAGATGGAGAATCTTTCCCAAAATGGGTACATATAAAGGTAAGAAATTAAGCATACCCCAAATGCTCACTATTGGTTACATAGGAGACCCTCCTGCCCTGGCTCTCCTTGCTTGTCCAAAGATATGAAGAAGGGGTATGGCTCTTCACATTTCTCCTCCCTGAACCTCCATAGGTCTAGTAACAGACACAAAAATAACATTTAGGCTGTATTATGTTCCTCTAACATCTCATTAACCAGACAAGCATTAAATGGTAACCATGGCTCTTCCACAGATGAGCACTTCCATAGGCTATTTATTAGTATATGTAAAAATAGAGCTCTGTTATAAAACAAGCTTGGAAATTACTGAGATATAACCACTTCAGCATGCCTCATCCCAATAATATTTCTCAGAACATTTAATATAAATTGTTAACTTCCAACAGAGGGATATACTATGCAACATATTCCTAACTTACTTAATAAGGAATTTTTATTTCTTCATGGACATTTAATGGACCTAGTGTTCTACGGGATGCACTTTGGGAAACCACTGTAGAAAGTGAATTATATAATTTTAGAATATAGTAACTATCACGGCAGGCATTCTTATTGCTCTGTTGGGTAAATCAGGTGTCTTTCCATAGGCCCTGTTGCTTAGCAACAAAGTAACCAGAGTGCTTAATGAATCATCTGAAAATCAAATTATCAGTAAAGTACATTATCACTTTCTCTTACTGGGATAGTCATTTGGCTTTTTTCATATTAGAAACAAAGAGTCATATTTAAAACCTACAAGGTAACACAGGCTGCCTGATAACTTAAGTAAGCATTAGAGCACATTTTGGGATTGCTTTATTGTAAATAACAGAATTGACAACTGTGTTACAGGATGTACATGAACCATTCCTGTAAAAGCACCTCCCTAGAGGATCTCAAGTACATATTCACTCAAATACCAAATAGTATTTTACATTTTCTGAAAGAGTAGAAAAGCTATCAGAAGCTTATATCTTGCAAGTAGGATATGAGTTATTTGCTTCCATTAATTTTTTAAATTGTCAGCAATGTTTCCCTTTCGAAAAATATCTTATGGTCCCCTATATTATGCATTCACAGTATTTTTTTTGCTAGTTTGATCATTTCCCTCCATATTGTATCCACCATAATTTCTTAGCTTGATACCTAGCACAGAGTAGATACCTAATTAATATTTATTGAAATAATTTACAAATTACTGATTTGTACTTCCCAAGAGAAAAACTTTTCTAACTGCTATTGACCACATGGATTTTTGTCTTCTATTCACATTACCCTGTCCTCAATTTTCACACCTCTTAATGCCAATCCAAGGGCTTCCTCCCTCTCTACACTCAGTCACACCTCAAATAATTGCTCTCAGCTTCTGCTGATAGTCACCACCATGGCTGTATCATCTATCTAAACACCAGTAATCGCAGCATTCTTCAGAACAGCCAAGGACTTGAAATAACACAAATATCCAACAACTGGTGAATGGCTACACGTATTTGTTGTGAGCCTAAAGATGGGAATAAAGACACAGACCTACTAGAGAATGGACTTGAGGATATGGGGAGAGGGAAGGGTAAGCTGTGACAAAGTGAGAGAGAGACATAGACATATATACACTACCAAACATAAAATAGATAGCTAGTGGGAAGCAGCCCCATAGCACAGAGAGATCAGCTCGGTGCTTTGTGATCCCCTAGAGGGGTGGGATAGGGAGGGTGGGAGGGAGACGCAAGAGGGAGGAGATATGGGGATATATGTATACGTATAGCTGATTCCCTTCGTTATACAGCAGAAACTAACACACCATTGTAAAGCAATTATACTCCAATAAAGATGTTAAGAAAAAAATATTGTGCACATTGCCTGATACATGGTAAGCATTCAATAAATGAGGAAGAGACTTAATCCTTTATCTGTCCAGTCAATACCAACAAACTCTAACCTAGAACAATGGTGACAGTACAAGATATTCTCTATTCCTTACAATTTTCTGTTTCAATTTGGACATACAGGAAGAGCACTGAACTTAATATTTCTAAACATTATTCTCAAAATTTACCCAAACCATTTACTGAAAAGTCATTGCTAAATGACTGCCATAAATGGATAACTAAAACTAAAGATTCTCTTTAACAGAAAGTTACCCTATATAAACAGACTCTAGTTCTCATGATTTCACCATTCCAATTCTTCCTTTTTTTTCCCCTCAAAGCCACAGTCTAATTCAACTCCAGTGACTTTTAGATATAGTAGGTAACATTAAATGGCAATATTTTGTCCACAACTTAGTTCACAATATTTTGCCTTACACTTTAGAAATCAATCACATACTTCATGGAACATATTATTAGAAATATTCAGCAACTTTTAGAAGCCACAATTCCATAGTTTCTCTTTATTTCCCTCTAACTTAGACATCTAATAAAACATCTCAAAAGAATCCCATCACTACCAGGGATTGAATGCCATGAGGAAGTACTGTGTATGCTTTCTCCAGCCACTCATTTTCTTGAACGATTAAAAGTTCATGTGAACAATGCCTGACAACCATAAAGAAATGAGAAACAGCACACTCTTAATTTACAATCTGTTATCATAATGTATGTGGGATACACACATGTGCAGCAACATTTCATGCTAGGTGATAGATGTATTGTTTCAAGATGTCCATTCAAATAACAGGCCACTTATGATAAGTCTCTTTGCTCAAAGTGATACACTGACCAAGAAAAATCACCCATTGCTTTAAAAAATCACATTAGGATCATCAATGTGATTTGCACACACTTTATTTCTAAATTTGAGAGTAAAGTTTCACTTTCCAAACTAATTGGTTATGATTTTGGTTAACTGTCAAACTAAGTATGTATTGAAAATTTATATGACTAAATTTTCCAAGAGACTTATGAGAAAGCAAATGGACTCAAATCAAGAATCCCTGTCCTTTAGACCAGTGCTCTAAATCCTTACTGTTCATAAAAATCATCTGGCAATCAAATTTCATATTCTGATTCAGTGGATTTGGGGCAAAGCCTGAGATTCTGTGCATCTGATAAACTCCCTGGAGATGTCAAGGCTGCCAGTCCATAAGACTACACTTTGAGTTGAAAGGATCTAGGTTACCATCATACTGACAAAGCAAAGCTTAAAAATTAGAAAAAAAATAGATTCCATTATGATGTAAATATTAAATCCTGCAGGGCAAGTTAAAGAAAAAAAAAAACTTGGTGACAGGAAAGAACATGGTATGTTGGAAAACCTTTAGCCCTTTCTCATCACTCTGTAGGACTAACTATAGATTATTTTCTCTCTGCTCACCTGCAGCCCACCTTAAATACATTCTACAAAGTCTATGTAAAGCAGAATCAAATTTAGAGGGGAGGGAAATATGTAAACTTAGATGGGAATAAAATTTACATATTTATTTACATTAACCTCTATCATTTTCTTCAATTACAAATGTAGACAATAAACTTCTGTAAGAGCAGTACCTGCAATTTTATCTGTATAGACATCCCATATATAATACATATTATGAAGTTATGGCAGTTAATAAGTCTATGAGTGGCTAGATCTAGTTATATAATACCAAAAATGTGTGTATATTATATTACAAAATTTTTATGTTCTACTAATTGTATTACTATATAATTTCTTTTATAAGCCTTTGTATTTTATGGATTTAAAAGCATTTTTCTCAGGAGGGATTCCTAGCTGTTACCAGACTGCCAAAGGGATTCATGTCACAATCATTTCAACCATAATGTGACTACCTCCACTTTAACCCTTCTAACTGATTAGACTGTAATTCTCCCAGCAACAATCTGATGCTCCCTCATTCCTTCTCAAGTTTACTAGGTGTCTGCCCTTGATTTTCCTTTAGAAGCCTCTGCACACCTCCATCATTGTACTTATCATATACATGCAGTATATTTCCTTGCATGTATCTCTAACACACTTCAAAAACACCAAAAGGGAAGGAAGTATCACTGTTCTCGAGATATCTTCCACATCTGGCACATAATAATTACAGTTGACACTTGAACAACATGGGTTTGAACCATGGGTGTAGGTTCACTTATACGTTGATTTTTTTTTTCAACAGTAAATACCACAGTACTACCTGGTCTGTGGTTGAATACACATACAAAATCACAGGCATGGAAGAACTGAACTGTGTATACTAAGGGTGGACAGTAAGTTATAGGCACATTTTCAACTGCACAAAGGGTCAGTGCCCCTAACCCCCATGTTGCTTGTGGGTCTAAGGAAATAAAACTTGTGTAACTCAAAGGATGCATAGGGACTGAACATAATGCAGGCAAGGGAATATTTTCAGTAAAACAGGATATAACCAGGATGGCCTTTGCAATACATAAGTGTATCAAATCAACACACTCTATACCTTAAACTTATACACAATGCACTATGTTGTATGTCAATTATATCTCAGTAAAGCCAGGAAGGAAAAAAAAAAGAAGGTCTAGAGAACAGTGTTGAGACAGGCCTGCTTGAAACATCAATAGTATATCTGTACAACAGGCAACACATTGGGTCCCACTGAAAGTGAGAGGTCTTAACTGGGTCATGAGTGCTTTCCTGTCTTAAGAGCTCCTTATTCTTCAACGATTCCTACCCAGGAGGTAAAACAAGAAAGGGAACTCTCTGAGTTCATTCCTTTAATTAGAGCAACACTATTCTATCAAGAGCTAAACATTTGTTGTTGAACCATTTAGCAAATACAAGCCAGATATAGCTTTTTGTACATTCTCCAGGTATCTGTTTAACTTCAAAGTTCTGAGACGTTCTGAAAATACACGTTTACTAGGACTCAATTTATCACGACAACTCATTCAGTTTGAAGACATCCAGCATCCTAAACAGTTGAGAATACGTATATTCATGAACCTAGAAAATTAGCAAAAAATCTACCAAACACCAAAGTGATGTTTTCAAACAGACGCTGCCTTCTATATGAAAAGCTGCATACTAGACAAGTATGTCTGAACTCTGAAAAAGTTTCCCCAGCTCCATTATTACCACCCTCTTCTAAGCATCAGTGATTGTCTAGTTTCTAAAATGGCCATCTACCTGGCCTTCCTGATTCATCCCTTGTCCCTTTTTATCTCCTTTTAACACTACATCCAGGGTTATTCTAGAAAAATGTAAGCCTGATCATGTCACGCTCTAACTTGAAACTCTCCAATGATTTCCCCATTCAATCAGAATAAAAGCAAAAATCTTTACAATGTCCACCCAAAGTCCAAAACCAGTGGGTCTCCTATTATCTCTTTATCTTGTCTCTTCTCCTTTCCCCTTGCCTCCCTCTTCTACAAACATATGGCCCTTCCTTATTGCTCCTTGAACCCACTAAGCTTGTTTCTGCCTTAGGGTCATTTCTCTTACCATCCTCTCTACATAGAGAACTCTTCCCTCAGATGTCTGCATGACTGCCTCCCCTTCACAGTACTCAAGTATGTGGCTCAGAAGTCAGCATCTTAATAAACCTTTCCTGAAATAGGTTTTATAAAATTTATATTACCCTAATCATCCCTGGGACCTCTTACCCACCCCTCCTGCTTTATTTTCCTCTATAATACTTATAAATACTTGAGATATCATCTCTATTATTTAGCCTATGTCTGCCTTATTCTATATGAATCTAAAATTCATAAAAACATGGATATTTGTTATGTTGTTGTTTACTGCTATATCCCCAAGATCTAGACCAGTGCTTGTGCTCTACAGTCAACACTAAGTATAGACTCTTCATAGAAATGAAGGAGGGCAATAAGAAAGCAAGCAAGCAACAAAGGAAGAAGTGTCCCAAGTGTGAAGCACTGAGATATACATACATAAAAGAAATATGTTATTGGTTCTGTTTCTCTGGAGAATCCTAACCGATATACTTCCTAATATTTAGTACATGCAGACTGGACCCTTACAATCCATTCTCCATTCTGCTGCCATGTGAACCTTCCTAAAAAGTAAATTTAAAAAAAATCTATAAATATTTTTAAAATATTCAATGGCTTCCTGAGAATTTCAGGATAAAGGTTCAGCAAAGTTATTCACTACCCTGCCCCTGTTCTGCCTCATCTACCATAACTCTCCCCTAAACACTCCAAAGTCACATGCATATAAGATATACTTATATATATATACAAATAAGATATACTTATTTGTAGCTCTATGAGTAAAGACCGATATTTCAAACATCCATGTCTTCACATATGCTGTTCCTTCTTCCAGAAATGCCATTCCCCTTGTCCCTCTGTTAGAAAACTTATTTCTGTGCCTCATCAATATTCCTGGTAAGTCCTTTTCAGAACTCTTTAAGCACTGCCATTCATATGGTTATCTGTGCTTATTTCTATCAGAGCATTAATACTCACTCTTCTGAAGTCTTCTGTCTACTGCACTAGATAGTACCATGCTCCATTGTAATCACCTGCCTCCTTTTCTTTCAGGTCCCCTAGTCCTATTACAATCCCTTAGAAATCAAGTATAATGTTTGCTAAATGAACAGAAAATAAGTAAAGATTCAATTTTGAATATATATATATATATTTTTTTCAGGCTAACAAGATCGAGTTAGTGCATGATAAATACGACATTTCATATCAGTAGGGAACATAGGAATTATTTAATAAATATTACCCATTTGGGGGAAAAATAGCCCTACATAAGCCATTGGTTTCAATAAAGCACATATTAAAGATTTTATTGTAAGTAATAAATCCATGAAAATATTACAGTAAAGTTTGAATGAGTGTTTTTTTAAAAATTTTACAATAGGAAAATATTTCATGACAATTACACCAAAGGGGAATTCAACAAGACAAATGATAAATAGATACAACTATATAAAATGTGTATGTGTCAAAAACAAAAGCATCATATGAAAAGAAAGATTAAGACTATGTAAATACATACACATATGTGATAACAATTTTATCATACAAAGACCTCATACAAATCAATTTTAAAAATACTCTTGGTAGAAAATAAAAAGTACTGAGAATTTTAAAAAATATAAACAGTAATATAAAGTATGTTCACTCTAAATAGTTATCAAAGAATATACAAATGTAATGAGATGCCTTTTTTCACCTGTCCAACTTGCTAAGATATAAAGGAACCACAGTATCTGATGATAGATGCAGTATGCAGAAAGAATACATAGCAACAGCACTTGGAGTGCAATTTGGTAGTACTTGTTAAGTCTTAAAAATATGTATTTTCTATGAATTCCAGATACAGAAATTTATCTTAAGCATGAGCTCAAAGATCACAAAACTTTATCACACTGATATTTATACTACAGAGTATTTTCAACTAAACTGTCCAACATTAGGAGGTTCATTAAAAAGATTATGACCCAGTGGAATATAAGAGTCAGTACAACATTGTGGATGAGAGTCAGACTTATGTCTGATACTCATCTGTGTCACTAGGCACTTGTGGGTCCTTAATACACTTTTCTTAATTTTTCAGCTTTAGTAGTCTGATACATGAAATAGAAATACTAGAATTTAATACACAGATTTAAAGGATTAAATAAGTCAATGTGTATAAACCATATAGCATAGTGTTTGATGCATAATCAGCACTATGAAATAATATTACTAAAATACTATTGAAGAAGAATGTTTTGTGACCTGGAAAGATATTTATGCTTTAATATGCCAAAAAAGCATTATAAAACTGACAAACATTTCATTTAAAAATATGTATATGTATCAATTTGTAATACTCTGTTTTTTTCTTTTTTTTTTCGGTACGTGGGCCTCTCACTGTTGTTCCCTCTCCTGTCGTGGAGCACAGGCTCCAGACGCACAGGCTCAGCGACCATGGCTCATGGGCCCAGCCGCTCCGCGGCATGTGGGATCTTCCCGGACCGGGGCACGAACCCATGTCCCCTGCATCGTCAGGCGAACTCTCAACCACTGCGCCACAAGAGGAGCCCTCTTTTTCTTTTTAATTACCTATATTTGTTACTTTTTTCAACAATATACTTTTCCAGTAAGGAAAATATTAAAAATTCTTAACAGAACGTATTTCTTTTCTATTTTCAACACAAGGGCAAATCCATTCTTAATAAGTTATTCCTTAAAAACAATGTATTTGAATATTAGATAAAACAATAGTAAAACAGTTAGATTTTGACTTCTATTTGTGTAATCCATGTTCTAATTTGCGTAACAGTTGACATAAAAATAAAATATAAAGTTAAATATATAGAATATGAAAATACAGCATGTTTTCTACCAGGATATCTTTTGTTTGACATAAAAATAATAATTTAAATAGATTGAGAGCAACTACTATCTTCCTCTGTACAACAAGGGTAATCTTTTCTCAGCCTACTAAGAACCACAATGCAAACCCAAAAGAAAACCAAATAAATTTAATATGTGAAGTGGATTTATATAAGATACTTATGATGAGTTCATTTCTAAGAAATTACCACCAGCAATGATTTTGTCATATTACTGTTGAAAAGCCAGTGAAATCTCCAAGGGGATTTTCTGTGCTCAGGCCCTGCATTATATTCCTCCCAGTTGTTCAAAATAATGTAAGAACTTTGTGGTTATAGATGTTCAAATCTCATTTTAAAATAAATGGGGAAACAGAGTTGAGCAAACACTAAAATACTGTATTCATTGTGGTACTCCATAGCACACTAAAGCTATAAGATGTGTGGGAAATGACTTCTATGCTCAAATAATTATGGGAGTAACATTGTATATTAGGTCTCTCTTAGCCCAGGGGTCAGATACTTTTTTTACGTAAAGGCCAGATAGGAAACATTTTTAGCTTTGCAGGCCATATGGTCTGTGTCACCATTATTCAGCTCTGTCACTATAACATGAAAGCAGCCACAGACAATACATAAATGAATAGGCATTGTTATGTTCCAATAAACCTTTATTTATAAACACAGAGGTGGCTGGATTTGACCCATCCTGGCCACAGTTCGCCATCCCCTGATGTAGCCTACTAGAAGAGCGGAAAATTATACAGGACAATTTTAAACAAAATTTAAACACAATGTTCCCAAACATATTTGAACATAGATCAACTTCTCTATATTCCAACAAAGAACACACATCAGGACACAGTATCTAAAGTATTTTATATGCTCCTACATGTATGTGTGTGTGGTATGGACAGAGGATTGTACTGAGGCTGAATAGAAATGGTCAATCATAAAGTTGAATTTTTATTTGAAATTGTATTTCATAGAAAACCAGTTATAGTAATATCAACTCTACTGCTTGAGCAAGCAATATTTAATTTAGCTCTTAAGTATTATAACAATTAAATGCATCTCTATGCATTTTTAAAATTTCCATATGCCTACTCAGTTAATAAATATAAGAACCCCAAAATAGTTGTATATCATATCTACATGTGACACAAAAGACATCTATCCCATTTATTTTAATAGCTCTAAAATCAGAGTCCAATTAAAGAAAAGTGAAGTACAGGACAGATTAGCTGAGTATAGATTTCAGCCCAGGCCTGTATTGACAGACTTGCCCAATACTCACTGATTTTCTCAGAATTAAACAGCTGAATCCTAGAAAATGCCCCCACCTCCTCATTTCAGGGCTTATTTCACCAATCTTCTCTCATCAAATCTCTCAATATTTTATCTCCTGTATGTCTGGCATAATTTCATTCAAATAAAGTGAATTGCACTATGTAAACCTTGTTAAAAGAAATGTTCATATTCTCCTTGTTCTCAGTGAAAGAAAAAAATAGAAGACTTTAAATGGCATCATTATTCTGCCTTAACTTTGTATTTATTTATAATTGTTCAGTTTCTTGCAAACTGTAGTCATACACAGGCGTGCAGCTCACAGAAGTGTGTTAAGAGTACTAAATACTTCTCCCTGAGAGGAAGCATCTATCTGGATGATGCCTGATAACTAAAGCATTTTATCCAGCTGCTACCCATTTATACTAAAGCAACATCAAAACTCCAGTTCAGGGACTGGTATGATCCAGATATCTGAAACCACATTTCTAAATTCCTAGAAGTCTAAATTCACGTTGAAATTAATCTCCAGAGTCAATATCCTCTTTCTGTTTTCTATCCTTCTTCCTAGATTCTGTGTGTTCTTTTAAACATGCTTGTGTCTTTTGCATCTGGAGTTTTGTAAGCATAAACTTTTCTCTCCATAAAGCAATATGGCTCTTAAAAAACAGACGAACAGAAAAATGTTTCAGGTGCATAAGATTAAGTGACAAGACTTTTAAAAATAATGTGCCCATTATATACAAATGGTTACTTGTGTTTAGAAGGAGAAATAAGCAAGTAGGAAACAAGAGACTTAACATTCATACGATGAATGTATGTCTACACAAAACACACTGTTTCATTCATGCTAACTTAAAAGAACATGGGAATGACAGGAGATGAGTAGTAAGTGCTATCTTAGTTTGAGAAGACCTGCAACAAGAAGCTGAGTGTATGAAGTTTATTTGGAAAGTACAGGCAATGCCAGCTGGCCAATGGATACAGAAAAGGGAAGGAAGTTAAGGAAGGATGTGATAATAAGCAAAATGTCACAGTAGTTGAATGGAAATTAATCCTGTGTGAAACTCTGAAAAGGGTGTAAAGTTTACCTCTCAATGTTTGCACTGGAATTGTTAGGAAACTCCTAAGAACTATTGGTTGAGGTTGCTCAGAGTATTAATCCCCTATTTTTTTTTTGGCTTGCTACATGTGTGAAGAGCATAAATTTTAGGGTTCCCAGAGGTAAAAAATATTAGGCACAGAGATTAAGATCCTGGCATAAGGATACTGACTGACTCAGGAACCTGACATGAAAGAGCTCCATACAGGAGGAAAACAGAGAGCTGTATCATAAAGGATGAGTAGGAGGTTACTATGTGGAGAAGAGGACTAATTAACGTATGGAGAGAAAATAAACAGAAAACTTGTCAAAGGCAAGGGTTCAGCATTTTCCTTAATATTTGGTCCTTTGACTCCCTGGACACTCTTACATTTGATAGTGATTATGAGTGATATATCACTTGAGAACACTGAGCATTTAATGCATATAGATTTCAGGGATTTTCTACATTATTCATCTCTGTAGTATAGAAAAGTGTGGTCTATTTTATTTATTTATTTTTTACATCTTTACTGGAGTATAATTGCTTTACAATGTTATGTTAGTTTCTGCTGTACAACAAAGTGAATCAGCTATATGTATACATACATCCCCATATCCCCTCCCTCTTGCGTCTCCCTCCCACCCTCCCTATCCCACCTCTCTAGGTGGTAACAAAGCACCAAGCTGATCTCCCTGTGCTATGCAGCTGCTTCCCACTAGCTATCTGTTTTACATTTGGTAGTGTATATATGTCAGTGCTACTCAAACAGCCTCTATCATATTCAAGGATCACAAGACAATAAAGTAAAAATGACCATTCTCCCCAAGTTGATCAAAACATTCAGTGCATTTCCAATCAAAATCCTAGCAGGCATTTTTTTTTTTTGTAAAAATGGGCAAGCTCATTATAAAATTTATATAGAAAGGCAACGGACCTAGAGTAGCTGAAGGAATTTTGAAAAAGAATAAATTAGGAGGATATATGCTATCTGGTTTTTAAGATTTATTGTAAAGTGACTGTGATCAATGCAAAATAGCATTAGCAAAAAATAAAGATATAGGTCAATAGAAAATAACAACAAGTCGAGAAACAGATCCACACACATATAGTCAACTGATTTTCAAAAGATGTACCAAGTTAACTCAATGGAGAAAGAAAAATCTTTTCAGTAATTTGTATTGGAATAACTAGATATCCATGTGGGAAAAAATTAACATTGACTCTTTCCTCAGACCAAAAGCAAAACTTAGTTCAAAAGAATCACAAACCATAAATTTGAAAAAAATAAAAATATGAGAAAATTTGTATGACAAACAGCTAGGCAAAGATTCCTTAGATATAAGACAATGATAACTCAGACAATTAAAAAATGACAGACTGGACTTGGTCAAAATTAGATACTTTTGCTTGTCAAAAGACATCATCACTAAAATTGAAAGGGAGCATTACTGAAAATCGCAGAGGAAGGAAACAAAAAGCTTACCCCCAGCTTCCCCATAAAAGAAAGAAAGAAAAAAAAACCCTACACATTAACTGTCAGACTCAGCTTTTTCCAACTCTGGAAATTAACTATACTATTTCAGTAACCAGGGGAATGCTTATTCCAAACATGGGGACTGATTTTTGCTAAGAACAACAAATTTTGTGGTGTTTTAACTTACCCTAGTTCCATCACGCACTTCCCAGGTGCACAACCTGGCACCAAAGACAGAAGAAAACAGACCTCATTTGCAAATATCTGGACCTAATGGTCTATTGTGGCCTGTCTGGTATCTCTTTAGAAGACCAGCTCAAAGGCTTGGCTTGGCTTTATTTTTATTAACTCTGAACTAGCCTAGTATTAATGTTACATATCCCAAGAGTCATTGGTCAAAAATATTTACAGTCTAATGTCTTAGCATCAACCTAAGATAAAGTTAGAGCAAACAATAGATGAAACAAAAATCTGGGTAGGAAGGGCTGGGGGACAACAATTCTATAAGGACTTGAAAAACTCCAGTCAATTCCTGGGAACGTAGAAGTCCATGTACATGCTCAGATGTGTGTGTGCACTCATGAAGGACCTGAGAAGGCCATAGCTCTAACCTACTGCTGACCTTGAAGATCTACAGAAGCCAGAAATTAAGGCTAAAGCAGGATTGCAAACTGCCTGGGCTAAGTGTTGAAAGCATGCTCCAATACACACACAGAGACCCTCTGCAAGTGGATCTGATGTTGAAGGAAATCTCTGTCCAAACATGAGCTGATCACTAAGCTAAGAGAACAGAGACCTCAGGGGCCACAAATGATAAAGAATATAGACTTTACAGAATTGTTTCAAAAAGTAACTAAAACAGCAATGAAAATAAGCAGCAACAACAACAAATCCTAGGGAGAATAGAGAATTTGATTTGCAAAGTTGCTACATTATAATAAAAGGTCCTGTTTTTAACAAAAATTATGAGGCATTCAAAGAACAAGTAGTATAGCCATAAAACACAGGAAAAGAAATAAATCAACATAAGCTGTGACTGAGAAAGTCCAAATGCTGGACTTTATAGACAAAAACTTTGTACAGCTATCTTAAATATGTTCAGTGAGCTAAAGGAAACTAAAGAAACAAAGGAAGCATGAGAATGTCATCTCAGCAAACTGAGAAAATAATAAAGAAATAGAAATTATAAAAAGGGAATCACATTTTGGAGTTGAAAAATACAGTAACTGAATTTAAAAATTCACTAGAGGAGCTCAAAATCTGATTTTAGTAAGCAGAAGAAAGCATCAGTGAATGTAAAGAAAGATCATTTGAAATGATCCAATTTGTACAGAAAGAAAAGAATGAACAAAAATTAACAGAGCCTAAGAAACCTGTGAGGCACCACCAAATATAACAACATACATATAATGGGGGTCTCAGAAGAAGGGGGGAGAGAGATAAAGAATCAGAAAGAATATGTGAAGAAATAATGGCAGTAATCTCCCACATTAGAAGAAAATCATTAATGAACACATCCAAGAAGCTTGAAGAAACCCAAAGTGACTATGCTCAGTGACATTCACACTGAAACACATTAGGAAACAACTCTGAAAAGTCAAGAAAAGAGTCATAAAAGTAGCAAGAGGGAAGTGACTCATCATGTACTAGGGATCCTCAATAAAATTAATAGTCTATTTCCATCAGAAACCATGAAATTTCAAAGGCAATAGGATGACATATTCCAAGTGCTGAAAGAAAAATCCTGTCCTTCAAGAATTTTATATCAATAAAAACTTTATTTTGAAAATGAAGGAGATAGCCAAGATAGGAAAATAGCCCAAGTGCCCATCAATGGAATGAATGGATAAAAAAGATGTACATATACACAATGGAATATTATTCAACCACCAGAAAGAAGGATATTATTTCATTTGCAGCAACATGGATGAGCCTTAAGCACATTATGCCAAGAGAGAAAAGTCAGACAGAAAAGACAAGTACTGTATGATACCACTAACACGTGGAATCTAAAAAGGTTAAACCTGTTAAAAAAAAAAAAACAGAGTAAAATGGTGGTTGCTGGGGGATGAGATGGGTAAGAGTGATGGTGTTTAAGAACAGAAACTTATAACAAGCAGTAAAGAAGCCATACTAAAAGATCTAATGCACAATACAATGAATATAGACAATACTGTCCTATAATTGTTATGTGATAAATATTACCACATTGGCAATAATATATAAATATATCAAAGTAACACATTAAACTTACACAACGTTCCAAGTCAGATTTATTCAATAGATAAAAGGGAAAAAAAAGGAGAATTAAGACGTCCAAAAATAAACAAAAACAGAGTTTATTGCTAGCAGTGCTACCCTGCATGAAATGCTAAAGGAAATGCATCAGGCTGAAATGGAAGGACAATGGGCAGTAACTTGAATCAACATGAAGAAAGAACATCAATGACAGTGACCACATATGAGAATGCTAAAGTCAGTATTAATGTACTTTTTTTTTTTTTTTTTTTTTTTTTTTTTTTTGCGGTACGCGGGCCTCTCACTGCTGTGGCCTCTCCCGTTGCGGAGCACAGGCTCCGGACGCACAGGCTCAGTGGCCATGGCTCACGGGCCCAGCCGCTCCGCGGCACGTGGAATCCTCCCAGGCCGGGGCACGAACCCGCGTCCCCTGCATCGGCAGGCGGACTCTCAACCACTGCGCCACCAGGGAAGCCCTAATGTACTTTTGATTGTAACTCCTCTTTTACTCTTACATTATTTAAAATACAGTATATAAAATAATTATAAATACATCAACAATGTGTAAAGCAATGCATACAATGTATAAAATGTTTACAATGTATAAAAATGTAATTTCTGCCAAGAACAACATAAGGTGGGGGGACAGAGTTACACCAGAGTAATGTTTGCTATGCTATTGAAAATGAGCTGGTATTAATACAAACTAGATTATTACTAACTAATAAGATGATTGGCATCACCTGGGCAACTGCTAAGGCAATCAGTTTAAAAATTACATATACAGTAAAAGAAAGAAACACAAAGAAACACAAAGGGAATCAAAGTGGTATACTACATTATATCTATAACAAAAGAAGGCAATAATGGTGGGAATGAGGATCAAAAAGATACAAGACATAGAAAACAAATAGCACAAATGCTATTTGACACTGACATATTTGACAAATCCTCCTTTAATGAAATGTAATTTCATTAAATATATATGGATAAAATTAACTAAAAGCAACCTTAAAATAGGCAAAACTGATTTAAACATGATGAAACCAAATGCTGTCTACAAAAGACTCACTTTAGATACACATATACAGTTTTAAAGTAAATATATAGAAAATCATTTTCTATGCTGAGTAATATTTAGTAAATCAGAGAACTGTAATGGCTATACAAATATCAGAAAGAAGAGACTTTAAGGCAGAAATTTTTACTAGAGCCAGTGAGTGAGTAATGAAGAGAGTAATAATTTATCAAGAGGATATAATAAACCTTATGCACCTAACAATAGAGCCCTGAATATATGAAGCAAAAACTGATGGAATTGAAAAGAGAAATAGACAGCTCAACTAAAGTTGTTAAACACTTAAATACTCTGCATTAAACAATGTATAGAACAACTAGACAGAAGATCATCACAGAAACAGAAGACTTGAACACTGTATAGCAACAATTCATAATAGACAGCCATAGATCACTCAACTCTAAGTGAGGAAAATATACATACTTCTTAAGTGCACCTGGAACATTCTCTAAAATAGACCATACGTTTGGTTGTAAAACAAGTGTCAAAAATTTTAAAAAAATGAAATCATATAAAGTATGTTTTATGATCACAATGGAAGGAAATTAGAAATCAATACCAAAAGGAAATATATGAAGAAATTCAAACAACCCAATCCTAAATATTAATGGGCCAAAAAAGGAATCACAAAGGAAATTAGAAAATACTTTGAGGACAATGAAATCCAACACAGATCATATCACAACTTTTAGCATGTAGCTAAAGCAGTGCTCAAGGGGAAAATCATAGCTATAAGTGCTTATATTTAAAAGAAAGATTCCAAATCAACACTGAACTTTCCACCTTAAGAAACTAGAAGAAGAACTAAACCCAAAGCAACAAGAAGGAGATAGTAATGATTAGAGAACATATGAATAAAACAGATTAAAAGATAATAGAGATGATTAACAAAACCAATAATTGGCTCTTTGAAAAGAACAACAAAATTAACAAAACTTTAGCTATCCTGAACAAAAAAATAGATCCAAGATGCTAAAATCAGGAATGAGATCAGACAGTAGTACTGACCTTATGGAAATAATATTAAACATAGTTAAAATAAGATCCAGAAATTTAGCTTTATAGTATGTATCAAGGTAAGGGAATACATATGTCCACAAAAAAATCCTACATAATAGTATTTATAGAAGTATTATTCTAATAGCCCAAAATATGAAATATCCCAAATGTCTCTCAACTTATAAATGGATAAAAGTGTGTCAATTTAATGGAATAGCAATTATGGAATAAATCTCAAAAACATGTTAAATGAAAGAAACCAGATACAGAACATGACATACTATATGATTTCCTTTCAATTATATTCTAAAAACAGCAAATCGGTAGTGACAGAAAGATGATCAGCTATTAGCTGTGGCTCGAAGTGGAGACTGACTGGAAATTTGGAGGGTGATGAAATTTTTTAAGTCATTGTGGTAGTTGAATCATGTTTTTATAGTTATAATAATTCATTGAACTACACACTCAAAAGACATTAACTTCATGGTATATAAATTATACACCAATAAAACTGCAAAAAAATACCATTTATAATTCCTCCCATCACTTAAGGTACATCTTTTAGCAATGCGAGTTTGCCACTCTTCCAATCAAGTGATGGAATTTCTCCACCCTTTGGTTCTGGGCTTCACCATGTGATTTGCTTTGGTCAACAAGACAATAACAAACGTGACGCACCCAGATGCTCTGAAGAGTTCTTCCACATTTAGAATTGCCCTAAGTCACTGCTGGGAACTCTGAGATGACCATGTGAATGAGTCCAGGCCACAGTGCTGGGGGATAAGACCATTATCCCAGATGACACCAGAGTCAAGCTATCCTAGATCATTCAGCCCCAACTGAGACAGGCCACAGGTAAATAATCACACAGCCAACTAACATAACTTCAAGAAGCAGTAAGTGCTTGCCATTTATTCTAAACCACTAAATGTCAGGGTGGTTCTTTACACAGCAAACAGTAACTGATACAGTAAATAAGGCTGCTTAAATAAGAATTCAGATTTCTAGAGATTACCTATTAATAGGTAACTCCAGCATGTAGAAAAGATAGTATACACACTATTTGAAATGCACAATAATTTACCAGGATTTCTGTCACATTAGTCCATCTCTGAGCACAGTGGAGGTGTTAAGTATCCTGTACAGCATTTTGAAAAGGGAAATATATCACTAGCTAATATAATCTTACTTGAAAGTCATGCATCTAACATCATTATTCTCTTCATACTGTCTCCTAATTGTCCTGATGGAAAGGGAACTTTGGCTAGGTTACTTACATTTTTGTTCTCAACACAATGCTTATTAGTGTATTTTACAATAAAATTCATGCTTTTTAGGTGTACAGTTCTTTGAGTTTCAACAAAATATATTCAGTCCCATAATCTCTACATAATTCAAAATATAGACTCTTTTCATCACCCCAAAATGTTCTCTTGTATCCCTCCGTGCTAATTATTCAGCCCTACTTCTAGCTCTTAGAAACCACCAATCTGGTTTCTGTTCCTCTTCTCCAGAATGTTATAGAAATTTAATCATACAGTATAGAATTTTTTTGTATCTAGATCCTTTCACTAACATAATGCTTTTGAGATTTATCTACATTACTATAAGCATCAGTTTGTTCCTTTTTATTGCTGCGTAGGTAATTTTTTTTACGTTTTATTGAAGTAAATTAAAAAATTGCACAAATGTGCACAACTCTATGATTTAATACGAAGGTGACAGATCACCTTCGTAAACGTCACCTTCATAAACATCACCTTCATAAACATCACTTAGGGCAAGAAAAGCAGCCAGTTACCAGCACAAGAGAAGTCCTAGTGGTATATGGCATGTCAAACTCAACAAGCATCCTCCTCTGCAACGGTAGCCAGGAGGTTGATATTTAAAACTATGTTCGCCTTGGAGACTGACAGCAGAATGGTGGACTAGTAGGCTCCAGGCTCTCATTCCTCCACAGAAACAAAGTTGGAGGGCTTACACTATCAGCTTGCAATTTTGTAAATAAAATGATTATATGTACATATATTTACACACAATGAAATATTATTCAGCCATAAAATGAATGAAGAAATGAAGAAATTGAACTTTTAGTTACCAAAGGGGAAAGGGGGTTGGGGGTAAGGATAAATTAGGAGATTGGGATTAACATATACACACTACTATATATAAAAAAGATAACCAACAAGGGCCTACTGTATAGCACAGGAAACTATACTCAATAATTTATAATAATCTACAAGGAAAAAGAATCTGAAAATATATATATATACACACATATACACATTTGACTGAATCACATATATATATATATACACACACACAAACACATATAACTGAATCACTGTCATGTACACCTGAAACTAACACGACATTGTAAATCAACTATACTTCAATAAAAAAAAGAATGAAGTTCTGATACGTTCTACAACATGGATAAATCCTGAAAACATCATGCTAAGTGAAATAAGCCAGACATAAACCATCAAATATTATATGGTTCCACTTATATGAGTCACCTAGAATAGGTAAATTGATATAGACAAATTAGATTAGAAGTTACTAGGGGCTGAGTGGACGGGTTATGGGGTTATGGGGATTTATTGTGCAATGGGTACCAAGCTTCTGTTTGGGATGACAAAAAGTTCTGAAAATGGATATTAGTGATTGTTGCACAACTTAATGCCACAGAAGTGTACACTTAAAAATAATTAAATTGATAAATTTTGTTATATATATTTTATCATAATGAAAAATCATAGTTGCCTTGTTTAAAATTTATGTAAATTGAACCACACAGGCTATACTTTGCTATGGCTAGATTATTTTTGTCTGTGCTGTTTGTAAAATTCATCCATGTCAGTACATATAGTTGTAGTCCATTTACTTTCATTGTTGTATAGTATTCCACTCTGTGGATATAGCACTATTTACATATCTATTCTACTGCTAATAGATATTTTGGCTGTTTCCAGTGCTGGGCTATTATGCATAATGATTCCATGAAGCAATATTTTAGCCTCCATAATAGGAGAAAAACTAACTTTTGTCGTTACAAATTGCAGCTAAATGGAAAAAAAAATGTAGACAAATGGGACAAAATACCATAATAATTCTCAGAGGTGATTAAGCCAGTGTAAGAAATCTTAAGGTGCCTTATGTATAGGCTATTATATATTTTAATTTAAATATTCCCAACTTATCTTCAGCCTATACCTGCCTTTCATTAATTTTTAGCCTCATTCTTACTTGATTGCTGTGTGTGAGAAAATGTGAATGCCTTCCCTAGATATTTGTTTTCGCCCCAAATACCACATACAGAGTTCTGAAAATTAGGTTCAAAAGTGCAAGGAGTGAGGACATTTCACTAAGTCAAATTCTTCCTGCTTCAAGACTCAGACAAGCACTGTATTTCTAGGAGACATTTATCAAAGTGTTATAATAGAGATTTACATACAAATATATATGTGTATATACACACAGAGTTTTATGGTTTAAGTAATAATTAGGATTTTTTTTTGGTTTGGAAATGTGTTTATTTACCAAAGCATGCAAGGAAAGGAAAGCAAATACAGCAATGGTATTTTATAACCATTGGAGGCACTAGGCTATCTCATATGTTATTGTGAGGATTAAGTTATATATATATCTGTCTCTTTAAGTAGAAAATTTCTTTACATCTTGCAATTTTTAGAACTAAATTTTTATTTCAAGATTGCACTTTATAAGACAGATTGTCAATGCAATCCTGTCAAATATATGTATAATGACAAATCTAATTTCCTTTCTCCAAGTTGTTATGAAATTACTTGTCCAGAAGTGAGAAAGTACCAACTTCTTAGAAAGCATTTTATTCAGTTAAATTAGTTTTTGAACTTTATTGCCTCCACTTTAGGCTAAATCTGCTAAGTTAACATTGGTATGTCTATACAGACACTTCAGTGATGATGGGTTGGATAAGGTATGTTGACTTTCAATTCTAAAGTTACTCAGCTTAGAATCCCTCATCTGTCTGGTATCCATGGATACCATAGGCTGGCCACAACATCTTCCATCATCTGAGTAAACTCACGTGAATGGAGATAACTATATTAATTACCAGTACAACAAAGTTTAACCAAAGTAAACAAAGAGAAAGGTAATTCTACATATTTTAAAATCAAGCTGGTAATTCATGTAATGTTAAGAATTTTTTAAATATGTCATTTAGTACTAAATATATAAAACACTGATTTTAAGTAATGATTAGAAAATTGTTTTCAGTATTAGCACAAGGAGGTAAAAATGACTGAAGCTATATGGCTATGTCATGAGCTCTAATGACTCAAAGGATAGATATATATGATATTTACCTTTTCAAATTGGAATAAAATCTGATTTTAATATACTAATCACCTAGCACTTTTATGTAAATCAAAGTTTCTAACATAGAAGAAATTTTAGTTGTCCACATATGATATTTATGCATTCCCATTGTTATAAAATTAATTTTTCTTATTGTAATATGTAAGGTAATCTTGGTATTCTTACCTTTGCAATAGTTAAAAAGATAGAAATGGAAGCAATTCATTATTAGCCCTTAAGCATTTGCTCAAAATGTATTTTAGGTACTTAAAGAAATGGCAATAAAGAACTTTTAGTCTTAGAATAAAGTGATTACTAATTACTTTCCCCAATAATCTAATTCCAAACACTAAACCTATTGATAAGTATATCATTGTTGAAAATTCTATGATTTATTGGAAAATATGAGTTGCTAAATAGTTTTATGTAACATTATTCTGGCATACTTTTAGACTTTATTAATTACATCAGTTTTTATCCAAACCGAGATGCTGTAGCTCCTGGGAAGTGTGTAAAATAGCCTGACACATGTAGCTGCAGAGCTCATGGTTGTAGACAACAGTAGGTATTCAGTGATAGCAACAGCATATATCTTAGCAAATATTCTACAGTTTCCATTTCATCCCCAGTTTTGTGTGAAACACATCTCATCATGTCCTATTTTCACCTGGATCCATGGGTTTGTCACTAATGGGATGATGAAAAAAGTGTATATAAAAACTCACGTTACTATAAAATTTGAGGCTTGTTGAGTTTTCTTAATTTTTCTCAATGACACAGCATTATTTCCAGCATGAATAGTGCCTGCTGTGCAGGGATCCAACAATGAAGGTTTCAAGGCCAATGAGATTATTGATTACTCTGCTAAATGACCTAAGAATAACGCTTATTTCTTAAATTGTGTTTAGAGAAGTGTTACTAGTCATTTCCGTATGTTAGTTTTCTATTGCCAAATCAATTTGAAAAATGCAGATAACTCTGTCCAAGTCTTGGACATTAACAGAGCCTATTAAAGTCTCTCAATAGTCAATAATATGTAATTTTATTTAACCTATAACTTCTCTAACATTTGATCTCAGATACCCCTTTTTATCAAATAGCTATTATCCTTTTATAAAACACTGGGGAATTCTAGTCTAGAAGAGTATGTTTTTCACAATTGTCACATTCTTAAGATTATTAATTATTGCTAAAACTGTAAAAATAGAAGTATACCCCAATACTTAGTGGCATAAAATAATCACCATATGTGGGTGAGCTGAGTGGGCTGATCTTGGCCGATCAGAAAAATCAGCTGTGCTCCATGTGTCTTTAATCTTCCTTAGACTAACGGGTTATAAGAGGCAAATTCTTTTCACATTGATGCAAGAGGCACGAGGGAGCAAACAGTAACACGTAAGGTATATTAAAGCCTAGGATCGGAACTGACACACTTTCAAAATTGCTTCATTCTATTTCTAATACAAGTCACATGGCCAAGTACAAAGACAAAGGGGCAAGGAAATATAATCTGCTTCAGGGAGGAACAATAAAGTTACATGAAAATGGTATGAAGTAAGAAAGGGTGAAACATTAGGACCAATAATGTAAGCTATCACAACTCTTCTCCCTCATTTCAGACTGTCAGCTGTCAATTCATATCGGCATCACTGTCATGGTTTCCAATGAACTTATAATAAGATTTAGGCTGGGGAAATAAATCACTAAAATATATGTAAAGTAAGGACAGACAGGTTCTCAGCAGAGGCTGTGTAGGTGTTTCCTTATGAATAAAATCCACTATGTGTAGGAGATAAGCTTGGTGGCATATATTTTGGGCAGCCCAGGCTATCTATTTGTTTACCTCCTGGTTCTGCACACCTGGAAAAGAGATGATATGTGAGGTTTAGGTCCATGTAAGTGAAATGATTTTATTATCAATGCTTACTTTTTTTATTGATCATTTTTGCATACTTAATTTATTATGATTATTACCATTCAAATGAGGATAGGTCAAGGAAGAAATCAATGCATGGCAAATTTTAAGAACCATCATAGTAAACAGAAACCAACCAACTCTGGAAACCACAAGGATATGGTATAGATCATTATTTTTGTTAATTATTCACCTTCTCCTTCCATGTAGGTGGAGTTAAAATTGGCCTTTTTTTTTTTTTTTTAGCCAACATGACTTATTTTGGCCAATGGATCATAAGCGAACACAATGTATGAAACATCCAAAACAGAAATGTTTAGAGGCATTACAAACTTCCACCTGTCTTCTTCTTCCCCTCGGTCCTCTACATGAAATGAGAAAATTCCAAATTGCAGCTCACCCTTCAGTCTAGAGCCTGGAATGAAACCACATGCGAAGCCAACTTGATCCCAGCCCACAGTCTGAAATAAGTTGAGCAACAAGCATGTAACAAGAGAAGAATAAATATCTGTTGTTACAGGCTGAGATTTTGGAGTTGCTTATTACACGTCATAACCTACAGAAAAGATTAATACAGGAGTGTGTAGGAATTCTTCATTAGACTGCAACTGAGTGCTGAGTACAGAAAAACAACCAAAACAGAGAAACCTGAGAAGACTAAAAGAAGCACACAGCCCCTTCTTAATCACTTCACTGTTGGTTTGGTGCCCCGCTTAGGTTTTGCTATTCTCAACATTTTGTTCTAAACTGAAATATGAGCTAAATGAATTTGTGGGAAGTATCTTTTAAAAAATACTTTTGTCCCGTTATACCAAGATAATCTAAATATATCTGTAAAATTCCAGTGTTTTGGCTCTATGCTCCACGTTTTAGGCCTCTTTCTCACAATTAGAAGAGGCCCAAAATAATTGTCAGACTTGATTTTTGATATACTGCTTACACAATTCATTATCTTTATGAACTGTATCTTAATAACAAATAAACCCATTCCGCATGTGTAAGCTTTTCCGTCTGAATGAACTAAACTCTCTGGCCTCAGTACTCCCTAATCTTAAGAAAGAAACGAAAAATAAAATGGTAAACAACCTTCCATTTACCATGTACATATACTGCACTATCTAAAGGAAAAACTCCAGTGTACTTAGTTTTCAATTTTGGGCTCACTGTGGCCTCAACTACTTTTCTAACATCATGAACTTTTATGAGACTTACTAAGAGAAAGTTAAAGTATATCATTTGTTAATTTAAGCATATTTAAGCATTTTAATAAAGCACTACATACATAGCTTAATATACTTTGCATTGTACATTTTCATTACTGGTAAGTAGATTAAGCTTAAAGGGTCCTATAGGTCAGTAGTTTTTTTAAAATTAATTTTTATTGGAGTAGAGTTGATTTACAATGTTGTGTTAGTTTCTGCAGTACAGCAAAGTGAATCAGTTTTATATATACATATATATATATATATATCTCCACTCTTTTTTAGATTCTATTCCCAAATAGGTCACTAGGAGTATTGAGTAGAGTTCACTGTGCTATACAGTAGGTTCTTATTAGTTATCTATTTTATATATAGTAGTGTGTATATGTCAATCCTAATCCCCCAGTTTATCCCCCCTGCTTTCCCCCTTGGTAACCGTAAGTTATTTCTGTTTTGTATTAAGTTCATTTGTACCCTTTTTTTTTTTTAGATTCCACATATAAGCGATATCATATGATATTTGCCTTTCTCTGTCTTACTTCACAGTAGTTTTTAAACTTTGGGGATTAGCCACCCTTTTATAAATAATACATCCTCTACTTCCCGGTCATGGGCTTGGAGCAAGGCAGAAGTGATGGAGGCATAGTCTTCTTAAATTACCGCTCAGTCGAAACGTTGCTAGTACCTCCTGAGTAGGGTAAATATTGCCCCCACCCCTTAATAGAAAAACCCAGCTGTTTAAGTTACCATATGCCCTTGTGAAAACGTATACAGTTTTACATTACAAGTGGAAGACATCACTTTAATTGAAAACCACACAGATCCATCACCCATTTATCTAAAATTCACCCTTACAGTGCACAGAAAATTACTAGGTTACAAATCACTGCAGCTTTTGATGTTGGGTACCAAATCCCACACCCCAATTCACTATATCCATATATGAATATATTTCATTAGATGCATACTTTATTTTGAACTGAACTATAGGAGATTATATTGCTGCTCACATAGCTTGAAAAGTATTGTCTGAATCATTATTATAATTCATTATATATAGTGATAATTTTAGACATATTTCTTGTTTTTAAATAAGGCATTAAAAAACATTTGAACTATAAGAGGGCAAACGTTTATTAATATTCTCTAAGCATAGGCCCTAAAAATAAAGTACTGTAATGTATTCTTTAGAAACGAAAGTTTTAGAGTCAGAATCAAAAAGAATATGTTGTCTGCAAACTGAAAGAATACATCTTTAAGCATCACTTTCCACATAGACAGCAGTGCATTTTAATTTTATGACGTCAAAGTAATTTATGTTAATAAGTAAATCATCTGTGTCTAAAGTTACTTTGTGCAATCCTGAATAGAAAACTCCCAATAAAACACATATTACTCATAATATTCATCTCAATGTCAATGAAAGCCTGTAAGAATAGCATGTACGCCCATTTTAATTTCACACAGTAAGAGACATGTGGTCTCACATAAGGTCCTTCACCAGAGTATGGGGATAAAGCCATAAAATGTCCCTTGAAACTAAAGGAAGGTTTCTCAACATAAAAGGTATGAGAGATACATCACTTACACACAATGTAGATTTGTTTATAAATGACTGTGGAAAGACTCCTCATGTTAAGTAATGTCAGACATAAAATGTTTAAAAAAGTAGAATGGCTGTAGTGTTAGAGAAACAGAAAAATCTAAGTTATAATCTTACTTTTGAAACTGACTAGCTTTGAGACCTTGGATTATTTAATATCTGAGTGCCTATTTCTTTAACTAAAAAGTAAGGGAAAATAATGATTTCTCTGAGAACCTTTGTAAATATTAACATGTCTTATCACAACATGGCATACATCAAAATCAGGTCATAGACATAATATGTGAGGAAATCAAATCTGATCCAGTATATGGTGGGGGGTATGGGCAGAAGAGGTACAGGAAATCACGTCTTTGCCTTGAATTTTGACTCCTGTAATAGAACACTTGACTCATTTCCCTGTGGTCTTGCAAGTTTGTCTGATACTCTGGTTCATATAAACCTGTGGCTTTGCCTTGGAACTTCTCCTTAAACAGGGATTTGAATACCATGACTGAGTTTGATGTCCTGATACCAGTTACTACTAGCAGATTCCTAAATTCCCCACCATCATGCTTTACCTGTCCGAAAGGATGCTCCCCTTCTACTCTTTTATAAAGATCTATCTGGTTCCCTCTTCCTAACACGTTTTATTCTCCATTCTGGAAATGGTTCTACTGTCCATCTAGACTCCTAGAAATTATTTATTGCAGGATGTGCCTTAGCATCTTTACCTCAAAAACTAGTTGGGATGTCTAATCTCAGAGCCACACCTGGGTGCACTTATATTCAAAGATATTATGATTCAGGCTTGTTCGTCTATTCAGCCATGATTTTGGAAATATTTCTTTCTAACTATTATGCACTGGTTAAGCACCTCAGGCTTGTTTACCCATGTCATTATCTAAGGATGCAAAGCTTTAAGTATGAAAAGTGACAGGATTATCCTAATTTTACTTCCAAAACCCTACTGTAATATGTTAGCCTATTCTGGCAAGCCTCAGTGCCTGGGAAAGTTGGTGCAAGTAGGTAGGACAATAACTCACCATCTCTTGGTCTACCAAGGTACAAACCAACAGCAAACAAATCTTCATTTTAATACTATCTCTGCTACTAACTCGGTTTCCTCATCTATACATAATGATGGTGAGAATCAAATGGTATTGCTCAAGTAAAAATGGGGAGCGCAGAGACTAGTCAGTATAGATAGGACACTTTAAAAGAAAGACAGGATCTAGCCCATTCCTTAAAGTACTTAAAATCCTCCTGTGTTAAGATAATGTAGAACATGAATCAACTGGATAATAATGTAATTAGTAAATAATTAAGGGCTGGATGATGAGCTATAGAATTCATCAAGTACTAGACACTCAAGCAATTTCTCTTTTGAGATAAGTGTGCATAATAAAGATTTAAATATAATGACAAAAATAGAGGAGGAAAATTCAGATGATAAATATGATCTTACCATGAGTAAGATATGGTAATAAAATCCCAAGAAATTCAAAATTTTCATTCACATTCCTTATAGCAACATGACTTAAAGTTTATAACACTTACTCTAAGAGGATAACAACTGTTACACACTAAGACAGCTTAGAATATAGATAATTAAAATATAAATGAAAATAATGAATCTATTAATTGCTTAAAATCAAGAAAAATATATCAATTAGGTTAGAGGCCTAAGGAATAATGCTCATGTATTAATTAACATTCTATTTACCAGTCCTGGATCCTAAGTTTTGGGCAAAATAAAATTTATAGAAACACTTTACATATTCATATATATATATTCAACTACTGGAAACTAAGTAGGAACTGTATTATCATAGTCCTTCAACTCTTTTGCCATCTATAAATTTTAACCTTATTACAAAAAAGATTTATAGTACTATTCCAAAAAGGAAAAGAAAACCAAAACATGTGTACAACTGAAGTAACACACTAAAAGATGCGTTTTCAAGTTTCCAAACTTTTCTTAACATACATTAGGGACAACCCCTTTTAATCCTGAAAGGCCAAAAACGAACATACTAGTACCCTGAGGTTTTTAAATAGACTTGCTGCAAAGAGTTTAAAGTTCATGCTGGTTTGCTTATTTAGCTATAAATTTTCACAGAGGGTTTTTACCTATTTCTAATTGATAGATCACATCAAATTTGTTTAATAACCCATGCCATTATCCATGGGCACGAATCTGCAAATATTAAAAGTGACTTGGTTTTCCCGATTTTATTTTTTAACAATTTAATGTAATCTGCTTTAATCTTTTGTGGCAGCCAACAGTAAATCCTTCAAGGAAACATTTCTTCTATTGATTATAAACTCAATATAAAGTCATTACACTAAATTTTCTTCATTCACATCTATAGGCTTCTCTTCAAGAGGAGAACATATTATTAAAATATTCTTTGATGCATTCTTTCTAAATATCTCTTTGTTCCAGGATGACTGTTATGAACATCCACTGGACAGACATTACATAAACCTTTTGATTAAAACCAAATATATGTACATCTAAATGCACACACATACATCTATATTCATGTATATAACATGTGCCTTCTTACATATACACATATCTAAATATGGCAATACGGACTTCCAGTATTTCCTATTTTTTCCTTATAATAAAATTCACACAAAAGAAGTATTCCAACGGTCATGAATCTTTATCATAACTTCTAATTGTAGGGAAAAATATTTCTGACTGGAATGAAACAGGTGTGGGGTCTCTCTATAGTAATTCAGTGACATAGAACTGTAGCTTGTACCCATTTAGAGAGGAATAACAAATTCAAAACTCTGAAAGTCACATGGAAATGTATTGTCTGAGTATTATAAAGTTGGCAGTATTAAACCCTTTCTGACTATATGAAATTTTTTAATAAGGGTATAATATCTGATAAGGGGTTAATATTCAAAATACATAAAGAACTCATACATCAATAGTGAAAAAACAAACAAATCGATTAAAAATGTGTAGAGGATCGGAATAGTTATTTTTCCAAAGAAGACATACAGATACCCAACAGGTACATGAAAAGGTGCTCAACATCATTATCAGGGAAGTGCAAATCAAAACCACAGTGATGTATCACCTCACATCTGTTAGAATGGCTATTATCAAAAAGACAAAAACTAACAAGTGTTGGTGAGGATGTAGAGTAGAGGGAACCCTTGTGCACTGTTGGTAGAAATGTAAATTGGTGCAGCCATGATGGAAAACAGTATGGAGGTTAAAACTACAACTACCACATGATCCAGCAATCCCACTTCTGGGTATTTATCCAAAAAAACCAAAATTAAAACACTAATCTGAAAACATATCTGCACCCCCATGTTTATAGCAGCTTTATTTAACAATAGCTAAGACAAGGAAACAACCTAAGTGCCCACTGATGAGTGAATGGATAAAGAAACTATGTTATATACATAAAATGAAATATTACTCAGCCATAAAAAGGAGGAAATCTTGTCATTTGCAACAACATGGATGGAACTTGAGGACATTATGCTAAGTGAAGTAAGTCAGACAGAGAAAGACAAATACTGTATGATCTCCCTTATATGTGGAATCTATAAACAAACAAACCCCAGAGAACTCAGATAGGGAGTACAGATTGGTGGTTGCCAGAGGCAGGGGGTGGGTGAAATGGATAAGGGTGGTCAAAAGGTACAAACTCCCAGTTATAGAGTAAGTAAGCCATGGGATCTAATGTACAGCATGGTGACCATGATTAATAATACTGTATTGTATTGGATATTTGAAAGTTGCTAAGAGAGTAGATACTAGATGTTCTCATCACAAGAAAAAAAATGTAAGTGTGGTGATGGATATTAACTAGACTTACTGTGGTGATCATTTCACAATATATACAAATATCAAATCATTATGTTGTATACCTGAAAATATGATATATGTCAATTTTAACTCAAAAATTTAAAAAAATAATACTGGCCTAGAGAGCCAATTAATTAAGTCCTAGTCAATAACTTTCCCAAATTTTTCTAGTAGTGTATGGTCTAGGGTAGAGATTCCTATTTTCAGAAGGGAAATAAGCACCCAGAGTAGGTCTTTGAAGAGCAACAGAGACAGGAGGGAGTGGGGGTATGGTTTAGTGATGGAGGCCACAGACAAGGAGACTGTAATTTGAGTTAAAGTTCTGTCTCAGAGTTGTCCACCTAAACACTGTAGAAAAAATTAAACATATCCTACCCAGAAAAATGTTTGTCTCTGGCTACTTCATCCCCAGGTCTCTAAATACCAAGGCCTTTGCTGAGAATGATTTTTATGGTATTCTCTCTACTTTATATCCTTAAGCAAGCCCTCTAGTTTTTCTTGCCTCAACTAGAACACACTCATCATGTTTATATATCTCTAAGTTAGAAAATGATCATTCTGTACCTCTTCAAATTTTAGAGAAGCATACACAACCTCTCTGAAAGCAAAATAAATATACACCCTGTGCCCTACATCCTGTTTTGTTGACATTGCCAAGTCTGGGAAAATGTAATCTCGTCACTACTGTGGTAGGCAGAATAATAAGATGACCCCAAATGAGGAATCGCGCTCTTGTATAATCTCTACTTCTTCAGGGTGGGAAGAACCTATGACTTGCTTCTAACCAATAGAATATGGCAAGGGTGATGGGGTAGTCATTCCTTTGATTAAATTAAACTGTGTAACACTTTCTTTGAGCAGAGGGAAGTGAGGGAGAGTATCGTAATGGCTTTGGAAAAGAAAGTTGTGATTTTGTGAGATGGCCATTTAGCAAGGAACTGCAGGGGCCTCTGATAGCTGAGAGTGACCTCCAGCCACCAACCTGTAAGAAAGGGGACCTCGGTCCTACAACTACAAGGAAACAAATTCTTCCAACAGCCATGGACTTCCTAAGATGATGCTGAGTTCCAGATTTGAACTTGTGCCATCTGATCCCTTGATTACACATCTGTGAAACCCTGAGCAGAGGGTTCAGTTAAACTACACTCGAATTGTTGACCCATAAAAACTATGAGATAATAAATTAAGGTTGTTTTAAGCTTCTGAATTTGTGGTAATTCCTTACCCAGTAATAGAATACTAATGTAACTTCAAAGTTAGCTGTTTTTCCATGCAGTGAGAGACTCCACCACTCACCTCTCTTCTACTCTACCCTCATCCCTATCTGAGCTAGGTTTCTTCCCTCAGAAATCCCTTCCCAAAAATGTCATTGTTATCTTCATTCTCCTGTAATCTCTCCAATAGGTTCAACCTATAGCATGATACTCTGAAACATAACTTAAACATGCCTCACTCATTTCTGAAGACAATTCTAATTCTCATCTACTGACTTCCTCAGTATACAGAGACATAACTGAAGGGTATCCTTCTGGTGATTCCCCTCTGCTACATTTACATCCCACTCATGCCACACTTCATCTTCCTTTGAGAGTTAAGTCAACATGCCGTTCTACTTTACCCATTCTAGTCCCTTCCTTCAACTTTCATAAGTCGCTGGTACCTGAATTCCAGTCATCCTTATAATCTCAGAACTTAGCAGAATTTAGCAAAATTTTAGATTTCAATGTTCACAAATAATTTAAAATACTCAAGTAGCCTTTAAATTACTGATGATCTTCAAATCCACTTTCCTTTACCTAACCTACTTTTCAGTCATCCTTGTGATTAGTTAGAACACCTGTACCTCAAAATGTTCACCCTGTAACTCCATAAACCACTTATCTTTAAATCACATTCTCCTTTCAGCTCATTGATTATCTAACTTGAATGAATATTAAAATTACCTGGGAAACTCTTTAAAAATCTTGATGTCTCCATCACATCAAAATAATTAAATCATACTCTCTCAGCATGGGCCACACAGGCATAGAAATGTATTTTATATATTTCAAAATCCAATTAAGGCCATTTTCATGCTGAAACTATTCAATGTTCTCCCAGCTAGAGAATAAAAATCTAACCACATGACTTAAAATACAGCCAAATCAAAATATCTGCAGATTCCATTTATTTTTCTCTTCTGTGATTTTTCTGCATAGGCAATTCTACTTTCTCACTATATTCTCCCCTCCCTTATTTATTTTGTAGTACCCTACTCATACTTCAAGACTCACCTCTTCTAGGAAGTCCTCTCTGATTTGTCCTAGGAGAATGAAGGGCTTCCTTCCCTGTGAGGACACTGATCCTTACCCATGGTATTGTCCAAGAACTTTTCACACTTCTGTAGTAATTGGTTTGTATAACTTTGCCTACTTAAATACACTCATTTCTAAATAGACTCTTGGTTTCCATCATTTTGGGGTCTCTAATAAAATATAAATTACCATTATTTTGCAAAATATAAATGTAGTCTAAGTATTTTAATATTTTATTTCACTTACACTGCATAAAAACTCATATAAGAGGTACAATAAATTCAAATTTATAGATAAGTATGGTGGGGTTTTTTTGTTTATTTCCTAAAAAAAAAAAATTCTCCTTTTCCTCTCTATGGGAGAATTATATTCCCTTGCCTCTTTGATATCAGGCTTGGCCATGTGACTTGTTTTTGCCAATGGAATATTAATACAAACTTCAAGTGTCTTGCATGGTTTGGCTGTGTACCTTGTAATTCTCTCATTTGTTTTGGGAAGAGCACTGCCCGAATAGCTCCTGTTTTCAGAAAGAGGTGTCCTGGGGAACAGAGATGAGCACTCTCTCAGTCTGGAGTAAAACCCAACCAAGTTCAGCTGAGACCTAGCCTATACACACACCAATGAATGAGAAAGCAATGTTTGTTGCTGTCAACCACTGAGATTATTGGTTATGACTACAGCATTATTGTTGCAATGGCTGACTAATACATGAAGAAAACTAAAGATTGCAGAGGATTGTTTCAGATCACACAGCAGAAAAATGTCCGAGCTGGAATATAAAGCTGGGATATGTTACCTCTACAGCTCCACTATTAATCCCTAACCTGTTGGAAAATATCATTAGTATAGAATAGATTCTGAGTAACTCATATAAATTTTAAAAAGCATGAACGAGTAAAACTGTCATCTGCAAAGCAAGTAACATTTACTTTACAATTAACACCATCAACTCTGAATATTCTAAGACAAAACATACCAAAAACAGAGTAATGCCACTTCAACAATTTTTATACAAATTTTGTGTTTACACAAGATATTTTCCTTAATATTTGTCTAACTACGCTTCGTGTTAAATAGAGCTTGCATTCTGCAAGCACAGACAGACAAATAAGCATTAGGTAGACCATGGGAATGCTCTGATCAGAGGGATGCAAGTCATGTATGGATCTACCTACTCCTATAATTCACAGACTGATGATAGTGTCGATCACGTCACTTAGATTTCTTGAATTCTTCACACGTTACTTTAATCACTAACTGCAGATCTATCACGCCACATTTGTTTCTTTTCTCTTATCAGATTCTTTCTAAAAGGAAAAAGTGTTTCAGTTACATCTTTTCCTCCCAATAACTATCTTTTTCCCTGAATCTAAAGGGTAGATAGGTATAATTTTTAAAATCCAGGGTAATTAAAGATTAACAACATTTTTAGCACAGTGCATTAATTTAATGTAATATTTTAATTTTTTTGAGATTTTAATTTTAAGAAGCCTCAGCTATTATAGACACAAAATACGATGGGTTAGTATAATTATTTACCTATCAACAAATGCAACAGGTAATATATGACAATAATTAAAAGATCAAGGAAACCACAGGAAAATAGGGAATTATTTTTTCAGCTTAGTGAGATCTTTGGGTCAGGGTATGTCTTAAGAAAGTTAAGAAAGTTATTTCACTCAGTCCTAGAGAAAAATTGATGTTCGTTGACTAAATAATACTTGCCTAACCCAATGCTGGATGCACATATAGGGCACAGTTGCATTTATCACCTATGACATAGTATATATTTATTTATTTCCTCTCTCTTTGAATGTAAGCCGTGTGAGAGTGGGAAATTTTACTTTGGTTTAATGTTATATATACTGTGCCCAGAAAAATGAAAAAAGTATTGTATCATAAATGTACAGAATACATAATCATCAAAACATAGCACTGGAAAGAAGGAAATTGAAGCACAAAGGTATTGGCCCCAAAACAGAATTAGGATTATATTCAGGACATAAATTTAGATTTCTTAAGTCTCAGTCAATTCTAGTCTTCCTTACAGTATACCAAAAAGATATGAAATGGGAAAACTAGTATAGACAAAATGATTTTTAAAATGATGTCAAGGGCTTTATTGCACCACATAGAGAACAGAAATAAATATATTGTTCATGATATTGAGCATAAGGCACAAGAGGATTTTTTGAAAGGTGAATACCTAAGATATGTATAATGCCAAAAAACATTTAATTTAAAATGTAATTTTCAGCATAAATGTATAAAATGAAAAAGTGCTGCATTCTGATAATGTCAATATTGGAAACAACATACAAATGGGCATGGTATTATATGCTTCAGAAATATCAAATATTCTGTATCAACACATGATAAATAAATAGCAACATTATGAATAGCTACTAATACAGAATTTTAAGGCATAGAACTATAAAAATCCACCAAAAAGGAAACTCTTAAATATTTTTCTATGTTGTGACAGCTTGTAAAAAAAACAAAACACTGAATTACTTTATTCATTAATATTTATGAAATGTGCTATGCACTAGCCCTCCTTATTCCAAAAAAATATCTTGTAAAGGAGGATGAATGAATAAAGGGATGATTAGAGGCAAGAGTGATGAACTCAGAGCTTTTCCCATGATGGTATGAAAACTGTGAAGAGGCATCTAACCCAGACATGGCGGAAATGGGCGTTTGGCAAGGTTTCTTGGAAGGTATGAAAGTTGAACTGAGTCTTAAAGGGTAAGTAAGCATTATCTGAGGGGGAAAAAAAACAAACAGGTGAAGGGCAACCTGGAGAGTTAGAGAGAACAGGCGATCATGGATACTCAGGGGAGCATGAAATAAGATGGGCATATTCAAGGGACTTCAAGCAGCATGATATAGAAAGCATATGATTTGAAATGGATAATGCTGAAACATGAGACTGAAGCAGTCATGTCCAGATCATATACAGTGCTAAGTAGTTTGGACATTATCCACATGTCAATGGGGACCTAAAAAACACCTTCGACAGCAAGGTGATGAAACTGAGCAGGACCATGTCCCCCTGTTTCTTGCTTGTAGGAAAAAGGCTTCAGCCTCCTAGACCTTCCCTCAGTTCCCAAAGGCTGATTCAGTTACTAATTAGGGAAGTGAGGGAATGCAGAAACAAAGGAAAAATAGTCAAAAAACAACGCTGCAGTGATAAAACAGAGTCCTAGCTCCTTCTCAAGGGATATACATAACAATCGGATGCATCTCTCTGAGTTATTCCATAGGAACTAAGGCCCCCACCCAGGTGGAGGATGGTAACTTCACTGGACCCCAGACTGGTTGGAATCAGAAGCCTGAAGACTGATATTCCTGGAACATCATCCTGCTACCTTAAACCACCAGCCAATCAGAAGCAAGTCACATACCCTGCAGCCCTCACCCCAAGTCTGCCTTGAATAACTCTTCCCTGAAAACCCATTGGGGAGTTCGGGTCTTCTGAACACAAGCTGCCTGTTTCCCCTGCTTGGCCCTTGCAATAAACCTTTCTCTGCTCCAAACTCCAACGTTTCGGTTTGTTTGGCCTCACTGTGTGGTGGCCAAATGAACTTGGGATCAACAACAGTGACAGGACCATGTATCTGTTTTAGGAATGAAAACCTAGTGGAAGTATGATATAAAGAGGGCAAGAATGGAAAGAGTGCTTGATGAAGACCTATAATAAGATAAGGTTAAAAAAGAAAAGAAAAAAAGGAGGGTAGTAGGACAGATCCAAGAAATACCAGAGAAAATAAGCTAAAATTCTTCGGTAAATTCCTTAGAGTTGAAATAGAGTAGGAAATAAACAAGATTCCTTGTTGTCTTGAATGGTCATCTAAGTGAGTAACATTGCTGTTTGATGAAAATATGAGAAGACAGGTTTGCAGAAGGGGCTGAGTTGATGAGAGTACTATTTATAAAGTACAGGGTTTTTGAGGTCTGAGATCATTCAGCTAGAAATATTCAGTGGGACATTCCAGTTCTGGAGCTTGTGAGGCAAAAGATAAAGCAGAATGGATTCACAGAATTCAAGACCATCAATGTAAAGTTGGTAACTGAAACAGAAGTGAATGATAAAGCCTATGTAGAGGGACAAAAGTGATTAGAATAGAGCTTTGAGAATAACCAATATTTAAAGATGAGACAAAGGAATCATAATTAAGACATAAGGCAAAGTGAGAACTGCCAAGAAGATGGAAGAAAACCAAGGAAGAGTGATTTTTCATAGGAGTCAAGAGATGAAACATTTTCAAAGAGTGCTGTGTAGGAAACACGTGGTGATTTTGCCACCCAGCATGCATTCAGCTCTAGTCTTTGGATAAAAGCACACAATTTCATTTGGGAAACTACTACCTTTTACTCTCAGGCCAAATTTTTGGACGGTCTTATCATTTAGCAACATAGCTCTAGTTTCTGGCTATGTGCCTGATTTGCTTATGTCTATTTGATACACTTAATCCTCCTTTCAGTTCTTGATTCATGAATGATCATGTGACACAGTTAAATCCAATGATAATGAGTCTTTATCTGAGAATTCTCCAACACAGGGTACTGCTGTGATTTTGTAACCATAAGTAGAGACCATACTGTTTCTGAAAACCACCAAACTGAGACAAAAAGGAGGGAAGCAGGGCAAAGATACCCTATAACCTGCCCTGACACTGCTGCTTATATTATAGGAATCAATGAATTCCACTTTTGTGTAAGTAGGTCTGAGCTGTTCCTTGTTTTGTTTCCTGTTCTGTTACTTTAAAAAGAAGTGTTCTATAGTATATAGGGGGCTGTATAAGAGTGTCAAATACTAACAAAAATAAAAGATGAAGAGAGACATATTTAGCAACACAGAAATTTGTAAACTTGGACAGATATTTTTCATTGATGCTTGTGAATAAAAGCAAAAGCCAATATACACTGCTCTACTAAGAAAGTTAGGAAATGGGACAATTGGAGAAACAAGTTTTATGAGGAAGTAGGAAGTAACAACATTCAAAGTTTATGTCTAAAAATATAGAGTCTTGGGCCTCCCTGGTGGCGCAGTGGTTGAGAGTCCGCCTGCCGATGCAGGGGATACGGGTTCGTGCCCCGGTCTGGGAGGATCCCATATGCCGCGGAGCGGCTGGGCCCGTGAGCCATGGCCGCTGGGCCTGCGCATCCGGAGCCTGTGCTCCGCAACGGGAGAGGCCACAACAGTGAGAGGCCCGCATACAGCAAAAAGAAAAAAAAAAAAAAAAAAAAAAAAAAAATAGAGTCTCAATCTCAGAACTATAGCCTCCTAGTAAGAAAGGTCTCATTAGGCATTAAGTTTACTTGTAGTACTCAACTATAAAACATGTGGGAAGTATTAGTGTAAATGATCGTTCCTATCTTGTATTCACAAAATTTTATTTTCTACCACCAGAAATACTCATTTTTAAACACTCCTAATACCTCAGAATTTTCCTATTATTTTCAGTTATTTACATGTCTCATTTTTAGTTTTTATTTCAAATAATGAACTTTTAGCAAAATAGGATAAAGGATGAAATGTGTATACTAATAGATACATTACAATATAAATCATAGATCCTTTCTTGACACTGTCAACAATGATGGATAGCCTTACATTCTATAAGATGTTCTTAATAATTAAGAGGTTATAATTAGATGAACAAAAAAATAGAGAAATTTAAGCATAAAATCATGAATAATAAATGTTAGCATCTATTTTAGAGAATGTCTAGAAAATGTGCCTATTTTTTCCTATGGTAATAAAAGAAGTTCATTATTCAATTGAAAATACTGTAGTCCTTTATAAGGGTGAAGATTTTAGCAATCTTGTTTCTGATCACCCTAAGTTCTTACCTTAACAGTTTAAGTACCTCACATATCCTTCTACTTATTTTGGATAATTGGAATCTAGTATCCAAACTGAAAGTCTTTGGAAGAAGGCACACAAGGGTATAAGACAAGCATCCTATCAAATTAATGTATTTTATAACACTTTATAATGAGCCTCATGGAAGTGTTACCTGGTTTCAAAACATATTACAGTGTTATGCAATCAAAGCAATATGGTACTAGCATAAAGACAGACAATGGAAAAGAATAGAGACCCCAGAAATAAATCTGCACATATATGGTCAACATGTCTTTGATAAGGGTTCTTGAACACATGAAAAAGATAAATCTCTTCAACAAACAGCCCTGGGAACACTGGATATCGACAAGTAAAATAATGAAATTCAATCGGTATCTTACACCAGACACAGAAATCAACTCAAAATGGGTTAAAGACTTAAATTTTATACCTGAGACTCTAAAACCTAGAAGGAAACATGAGGGAAAAGCTTTATAACACTGGTCTTGGTAATGGTTTCATGGATATGACACTAAAAGCATAGGCAAAAAAAGCAAAAATAGACAACAGACTACATCAAACTAAACACTTCTGCATAATGAAACAAATGAAATGAAAAGTCAACATATGGAAAAAGATATTTGCAAACCATGTATCTTAAAAAGAGAATCTCCAAAATATGTTAAGGAACTCCTACAATTCAACATAGAATAAACAAAACAAAAACTAACAATCTGATTTAAAAATGGTTTAAGGAATTAGGCATTTATCTAAAGAAGTTATACAAATGGCCAACAGGTGTATGAATAAATGCTCAGTGTCACTAATTCTCAGAGAGATACAAATCAAAACCACAATGAGATATCACCCTATACATGTCAGATTGGAACCCATATATAATTTAAATTTATATTGAATAATTCTACTTGTGCCTCCCCATTTGATGCAAGTCCACGGAAAGTTCTCTGTCTTCCAGATAATTAGTATTCCAGAAGCTTTCATCTGGCTCTTCAACTCATCCATCTAGTGAGTTCTTATTCTACCATGTATTCCCATACAAATATTTCTAATTGGTTCATTTCTTTTAATAATTATTTTTTTCTATTTCATGTTATCACCATCTTCTTTCATCTTGTTGAACAAATTCATCACACTTATTTTACATTCTTTTTCTATTTGCTCCACTAAATATGTTTGTCTAGTATAATATAGTCTTCTTTGTTTTCTTTTATAATGCTTGGACACCTGACATATCTTGTTTTCCTAAATGGGCTGATATTCCTCCTATTGTATCCAAAACTTGGTTTATAATTTACATCCAGTAATAAGGACTAAAGCTATTATGACGTTTATGTCTCTATTGAAGAGTTTATGGAATAGGTCTGAAAATATATCACAAGATGAAATAACTCTGGAGGTATAATCTGGGCTCATTTTCCACCCATCACTTCTCACTATTGGTGTTTTTCAGAGAATTTGCCCATGACCTCTCTGCAGGGCCATGTCTGCACTGGTGTGGATGAAAAGTGGGACGTCCGGGGACCTGGCTAGCATGTTTTCTCCTATTATCCATTCCTGTTCCAACCAGATTCAAGAGCTGCTTTGAATCTATGAGCAGTACTAGCCCCTTTCTATTCTTTCTCTGCCAAGTAGACTGTCAACAGAAAAGGGGAAATTTATAATTAACTATATAGAGCATTCCATTTCAATATAAGACATTTAGAAAATACTCAATTTTTATAAAAGAAGTGAGTAGACTTGAAAGGAATTTTTACCAACTAAAGTAGTTCTGAAATTCACTCTAATTTGTTGCCCATACACTAAAGAAAAAAGAAGTCTTAGATAAAATATTTACCTTTACTTAAATAAATGAACAACCACAAATTAAGGATACAGACTAAAACTCAGCCTTACAACTATCACAGCTGGGAAAGTCATTAAGAGGCAGCTGGTGGCTGAAACCCTGCCAACCTAAGTCTATCATTCTCAATTTTTGTGGTATTAGTGGGAAAACTTAGTTCCCAATAAATACAATCTCTAAAGCTCAACCAATTCTTCCAACTTCTTGACCTTTAACAAATTGGCAACCTACTGTCTTTAAGTCACTTGACAATTTTGATGATCTTTGGCAAGGGGATATTTAGGCCTCAGACTATGACTTCAAAACCTTACAGCCAATACAACTTAATGACTAACTTACAGTCAGGCTACTAATTAACTTAGACAAACATTTACTTAGAAATTATTTAGTATATTATATGCTTTTTCCCTTTTCCAGATATACTTTTACTATTATACAATTAATACACAACTGAAGATCACAGGACTGTTGATAAACTCAGTCTTTATAGCAAGTTATTAAAATTAATTATGTCCAAAGCAGTACTCTTTGAACCCTGAAGCCAGTAATTAAATTATATAAGTATAAAGAAATGCCACAACTTAAGCAGTTGGTATTCATCAAAAAATACATTAAAAACATGGAACATGTGGACTTATTCTGAGACGCTACCCTAATAAAAATGTTCATTTAAATTGTCTAATAAGGTCAATATGATTAAATCTACAGATGTAATTAATAATCTACTGTTATAGAAATACTTTTTATCTCTAAAACATGAACTTGCATTATATTTAAAGGAGAATGGGGAAAAGGTGAAAATCACAAGTATATACCCCCACATGTTTTCTTCTATATACATCATTTTTTAGGATGAAATGTACATCATTAATTCATAAACAACATGCAAATAAGTTCAGCTTTTTTAACAGCTTTATTGAGGTATAACTGATATACAAAAAACCTGGACATGATTAAAGTATACAATTTGGTGAGTTTGGAGATATGCACACATATGTGAAACCATCACCAAAATCAAGATGATAAATATATCCATCAACTCTAAAGGTTTCCTGCTGCCCCACTGTTTTGTTTTTGTGGTAAAACATTTAAACATGACATCTACTTCCAACCAATTTATAGATGTACAATACTGACTTGTTAACTATAGGCACTGTGTTGTACAGGAGATCTCTAGAACTTGTTCATTTTGTATACCTGCAACTTTGTAATTGTTGAACAGCCAATACCCCAATTCCCCCTATCCCCACCCTCTGGCAACCATCATTTTACTCTTTGTTTCTTTGAGTTTCACTATTTTAGATTCTTCCTAAGTGGAAACATTCAGTATTTATCCTTCTACAACTGGTTTATTTCACTTAGCATAACGTCCACCAGGTTCATCCATATTGTCACAAATGGGAGTATCTCCTTTTTTTAATGGCTGAATAATATTCCATTGTATGTATTTACCACATTTAAAAAAATCTATTCATCTGTCAACAGACACTTAGGTTGTTTCCATGTCTTGGCTATTGTGAATAATAATGCTACAATTCACATGGGAGTGCAGATATCCCTTTCAGATCCTGATTTCAATTCTTTTGGCTATATACCCAGAAGTGGGATGGCTGGATTATGTAGTGCCATTTAAAATTTTTTTGAGGAAGTTCCATACTGTTGTACATAGTGGCTGCACCATTTTACATTCCCACCAACTGTGTAGAAGCATTCCAATTTCTACACATCCTCATTCACACTTATTATCTTTATTTCTTTTAGGATAATAGCCATCCTAACAGGTGTTAGGTGATACCTCATTGTAGTTTTTATTCACATTTCCCAGATGATGAATGATGTTGAACATCTTTTCATATATCTATTGTATGTATATTTATATGTCCAACATTGAATTCAATGCTATCTCCATCAAAATCCCAATGGCATTTTTACAGAAACAAACACAATCCTAAAATTCATACAGAACCACAAAATACCATAAATAGCCAAAATCAATCTTGAGAAAGAACAACAAAGGCATCTCACAGGAATTCCTGACTTCAAAATATATTGAAAAGCTACATAATCCAAAAAGTATAATACTGGCATAAGGACAGACATATAGATCAGTGGAACAGAATACAGAGTCCAGAAATAAACCCATACATATACAGTCAACTGATCTTCAAGAGTAAAGAACACATAATGGGAAAGGACAGTCTCTTCAACTAATGGCCTGGGGAAAACTGGATATCCACATGCATATAAAATAAAATTGGATCCATACTTTACACCATACACAAAAATCAACTCAAAATGGACGAAAGAGTGAAATGTAAGACCTGAAACTGTAAAACTCCTAGAAGAAAACACAGGAGAAAAAACTACTTAACAATCTTTACAATCATTTCTTGGATATAACAATAAAAACAAAGGCAACAAAAACAAAAATTGAAAAGTGGGACTACATCAAACTAAAAAGCCCCTGCACAGCAAAAGAAACAGAATGAAAAGGCAATCTAAAGAGTAGGAGAAAATATTTGCAAACCATATATCTGATAAAGAATTAATGTTTGAAATATATAAAGAACTCCTATAACTCAATTGCAAAGTAAACAAAAAATTAAAAATGAAAAGGACTTTGATATTTTTTCAAAGCATTTGTTTTTAAAAAAATTGGTACCAATGTTGGTTACAAAGAGCGGCATCAACTCCTCCCAAATATATACATCAATTTGTTGTTCCTTAGAGAGAGAAAAAAAAAAAACATTGAAAACTGTAAAATAAAAAAAAAAATTGTGTAAAACGTTTTTTTCAATTTACCAAGCTATTTACCCTTTACAAAATATTCACTGTAGCATTATAACACAATATAGTGGTTATGTTTTGTCAACTTCTCTTCAAATTTTAAGTTTTGTTAAAGCAAATTATATATCTATGACACTATTATATTTAGATCCTACTGGTTGTTACAGGATTGACTATTTCTGTTATCCTAATTGACTATTTCTGTTATCCTGATTGCTCTCATATTAATGAAATTCCCTTGAAAACTATTCATTTTTGATTCATAAACTTATGGACCAAAGGCTTGACACGAAAGGTACATTTGTCTCACAGCAAAAACCTCTGTTTTGTGTAGTATCACTCACAGATTTTAAGGATTCATTACGAAACATAAGCCTCATTTCTGAAACTACCTTTTAGCACTTTCACTTATAGTGTTTTGTACAAACAAAAGAAGCATTAGAATCCTAAGTTATGACAAACTGGCCCATGGGTTTGATACAGTTTGCCCTGCTTCTCCTAATCCTCTCTACCATTTACCCCCTCACCATGAATTGTCATCTAAGTAGGATAGGTTATTCCATCAAGCTTCTCCAGTTGAGTAATCCATGGAGAATATTATTTTTAAAAAGACCTACATACTCAGAAAGGAAAAAAAAAACAGAATGCTTGTTTTGTAAATTCTATAGTCATTTAATCCAGTTTATAACATGTATTTATTACCATGGACTCTGATGCCAGCCACATTGTAATTTTTTTTGGTGAGGTGTCCTATTAAAAGAATAAAGAAAATGAGAAGAATGTATTCATGAACTAAAATGTCAACTAGGAATGTTTAATAGGAAATGATATAATCACCATAGTTTTACCTGTGTAAAATATCCAGTACCAACACAAATGATGACAGTATATTGCAATAATTAGGTGCGCAGGCTCTGGACACAGACTGTCTGGGTTGATAGTCAAGGGCCACCACTTACAAATGGTACGCCCTTGGGAATGTTAATTGCCACTATGTGGCTCGATTTCTTTGAGAAAAGGACATATACTATCTTGAGTACTAAATGATCTAGAACTTAAAAAGAGCATTTAGCCTCATTGTAGACTAGTAGTAAGTACTCTAATTATGATTAATTCATTTATGAGTCAAGGTATGACATTTTGTTTAAATGTAATCATGAAGAGCAAATATATTGTATTAATGCATAATATATGTACAATGTATTATGCATAATATATTAATAGGTCCTTTAGAAGGTCACATGGTTAAGACAAACATTTGTAGAATATTACCATTGTGATTTCACAAGGAAGAATGAAAAGCAAGCACAACTCATCAAAATACTCAGAAGGGGCTAGTGTTTACCACCAATTCTGCTTTCCCTATAAAATGATTTCAGGAACAAAATGAAAACTGAAAACTAATCCATTCATATAACATGTCAAATAAAGTTGCTACCTCATCTGACTTACTAAAATGCAGTTTTTATTCCATAAATTTTAACCTAACAAATATTAAGCCTTCAATCTTAACAAGGTTAAATAGTATAACAGCCGGTCGACTAGAGCAGGCAGCAAGAGACATGGGGTTTGAGACCTTGTTCCACAACTGACTGCACAAACTTGAGAAAATCATTTCAGGTTCCAATGCTTACTGCTAAACTCTAGGAACAGTTTTAAGATATATGAGCATAATTCTCCAATAGATGAGAGATCATGGTCTTATACACCTGTGGATGATCAGATAAGCATTAAAGAATTATGACATTGATCAAATTCAATTAAAAATTACAAACCAGATTTTAATTTTAGTATTTAGGGAAACCAATATGAATTTCATTAAAATGCTAACAGCTGGAAATAATATGAAACTAAGGATTACAATGTTACTATTGAATATTTGGGAAAATATATTCACATAACATACTTTTACATGGTTTGAAAGTATGTCACAAAAGAGTGTGGAGCACAAACTTAGTAAGATTTTAGAGGTGTCTTAATAGATTTTGAAAATTTTCTTTGATGATATTCTGTCAGAAGCCAAAAAACTTAGGGTCCAATTTTTAAATGTTTAAATTAGAAACAATGTACTTTTCAAAAATTTCAAAATAATCTGCTTCAGTTAGAGGGGAAAAAATCAACTATTCAGTCTGTCAGTTTTTTTTCTGAAATAGATATAAATGCCATCAGTTTTTGTGTGTCTTTTTAAAAGTTATTTACCATCTTAAGATTGAAGTTGAATTTCAGTAAAAAAGACTAATTTAAAATAAAAAAGTTTCAAGAATATGCTTTGTGAATAACAAAATATGGTAACAAGGACTTCCTAGCAAATTATTGAAATAAAGCAAAGAGAAATCCTAAATGGAATGCTTGATAGCCAGATGTTTATAAACATATTATTTCTTTTTTTTTTTTTTTTTACATTTTATTTTTTTTATTTTTTTGCTTTATAACAAATTTAATCAGTTATACATATACATATGTTTCCATATCCCCTCCCTTTTGCGTCTCCCTCCCACCCTCCCTATCCCACCCCTCCAGGCGGTCACAAAGCACCGAGCTGATCTCCCTGTGCTATGCGGCTGCTTCCCACTAGCTATCTACCTCACGTTTGGTAGTGTGTATATGTCCATGCCGCTCTTTCACTTTGTCACAGCTTACCCTTCCCCCTCCCCATATCCTCAAGTCCATTCTCTAGTAGGTCTGTGTCTTTATTCCTGTCTTACCCCTATGTTCTTCATGACATTTTTTTTTCTTAAATTCCATATATATGTGTTAGCATACAGTATTTGTCTTTCTCTTTCTGACTTACTTCACTCTGTATGACAGACTCTAGGTCTATCCACCTCATTACAAATAGCTCAATTTCATTTCTTTTTATGGCTGAGTAATATTCCATTGTATATATGTGCCACATGTTCTTTATCCATTCATCCGATGATGGACACTTAGGTTGTTTCCATCTCCGGGCTATTGTAAATAGGGCTGCTATGAACATTTTGGTACATGTCTCTTTTTGAATTACGGTTTTCTCAGGGTATATGCCCAGTAGTGGGATTGCTGGGTCATATGGTAGTTCTATTTGTAGTTTTTTAAGGAACCTCCATACCGTTCTCCATAGCGGCTGTACCAATTCACATTCCCACCAGCAGTGCAAGAGTGTTCCCTTTTTTCCACACCCTCTCCAGCATTTATTGTTTCTAGATTTCTTGATGATGGCCATTCTGACTGGTGTGAGATGATATCTCATTGTAGTTTTGATTTGCATTTCTCTAATGAGTAAAGATGTTGAGCATCCTTTCATGTGTTTGTTGGCAGTCTGTATATCTTCTGTGGAGAACTGTCTATTTAGGTCTCCTGCCCATTTTTGGATTGGGTTGTTTGTTTTTTTGTTATTGAGCTTCAGGAGCTGCTTATATATTTTGGAGATTAATCCTTTGTCAGTTGCTTCATTTGCAAATATTTTCTCCCATTCTGAGGGTTGTCTTTTGGTCTTGTTTATGGTTTCCTTTGCTGTGCAAAAGCTTTTAAGTTTCATTAGGTCCCATTTGTTTATTTTTGTCTTTATTTCCATTTCTCTAGGAGGTGGGTCAAAAAGGATCTTGCTGTGATTTATGTCACAGAGTGTTCTGCCTATGTTTTCCTCTAAGAGTTTGATAGTGTCTGGCCTTACATTTAGGTCTTTAATCCATTTTGAGCTTATTTTTGTGTATGGTGTTAGGGAGTGATCTAATCTCATACTTTTACATGTCCCTATCCAGTTTTCCCAGCACCACTTATTGAAGAGACTGTCCTTTCTCCACTGTACATTCCTGCCTCCTTTATCAAAGATAAGGTGACCATATGTCCGTGGGTTTAACTCTGGGCTTTCTATCCTGTTCCATTGATCTATCTTTCTGTTTTTGTGCCAGTACCATACTGTCTTGATTACTGTAGCTTTGTAGTATAGTCTGAAGTCAGGGAGCCTGATTCCTCCAGCTCCATTTTTCGTTCTCAAGATTGCTTTGGCTATTCGGGGTCTTTTGTGTTTCCATACAAATTGTGAAATTTTTTGTTCTAGTTCTGTGAAAAATGCCAGTGGTAGTTTGATAGGGATTGCATTGAACCTGTAGATTGCTTTGGGTAGTAGATTCATTTTCACAATGTTGATTCTTCCAATCCAAGAACATGGTACATCTCTCCATCTATTTGTATCATCTTTAATTTCTTTCATCAGTGTCTTATAATTTTCTGCATACAGGTCTTTTGTCTCCTTAGGTAGGTTTATTCCTAGATATTTTATTCTTTTTGTTGCAATGGTAAATGGGAGTGTTTCCTTGATTTCACTTTCGGATTTTTCATCATCAGTATATAGGAATGCCAGAGATTTCTGTGCATTAATTTTGTATCCTGCAACTTTACCAAATTCATTGATTAACTCTAGTAGTTTTCTGGTAGCATCTTTAGGATTCTCTATGTATAGTATCATGTCATCTGCAAAGAGTGACAGCTTTACTTCTTCTTTTCCAATTTGGATTCCTTTTATTTCCTTTTCTTCTCTGATTGCTGTGGCTAAAACTTCCAAAACTATGTTGAATAAGAGTGGTGACAGTGGGCAACCTTGTCTTGTTCCTGATCTTAGTGGAAATGGTTTCAGTTTTTCACCATTGAGGACGATGCTGGCTGTGGGTTTGTCATATATGGCCTTTATTATGTTGAGGAAAGTTCCCTCTATGCCTACTTTCTGCAGGGTTTTTATCATAAATGGGTGTTGAATTTTGTCGAAAGCTTTCTCTGCATCTATTGAGATGATCATATGGTTTTTCTCCTTCAATTTGTTAATATGGTGTATCACGTTGATTGATTTGCGTATATTGAAGAATCCTTGCATTCCCGGAATAAACCCCACTTGATCATGGTGTATGATCCTTTTAATGTGCTGTTGGATTCTGTTTGCTAGTATTTTGTTGAGGATTTTTGCATCTATGTTCATCAGTGATATTGGCCTGTAGTTTTCTTTCTTTGTGACATCCTTGTCTGGTTTTGGTATCAAGGTGATGGTGGCCTCGTAGAATGAGTTTGGGAGTGTTCCTCCCTCTGCTATATTTTGGAAGAGTTTCAGAAGGATAGGTGTTAGCTCTTCTCTAAATGCTTGATAGAATTCGCCTGTGAAGCCATCTGGTCCTGGGCTTTTGTTTGCTGGAAGATTTTTTATCACAGTTTCAATTTCAGTACTTGTGATTGGTCTGTTCATATTTTCTATTTCTTCCTGATTCAGTCTTGGCAGGTTGTGCATTTCTAAGAATTTGTCCATTTCTTCCAGGTTGTCCATTTTATTGGCATAGAGTTGTTTATAGTAATCTCTCATGATCTTTTGTATTTCTGCAGTGTCAGTTGTTACTTCTCCTTTTTCATTTCTAATTCTATTGATTTGAGTCTTCTCCCTTCTTTTCTTGATGAGTCTGGCTAATGGTTTATCAATTTTGTTTATCTTCTCAAAGAACCAGCTTTTAGTTTTATTGATCTTTGCTATCGTTTCCTTCATTTCTTTTTCATTTATTTCTGATCTGATTTTTATGATTTCTTTCCTTCTGCTAACTTTGGGATGTTTTTGTTCCTCTTTCTCTAATTGCTTTAGGTGCATGGTTAGGTTGTTTATTCGAGATGTTTCCTGTTTCTTAAGGTGGGATTGTATTGCTATAAACTTCCCTCTTAGAACTGCTTTTGCTGCATCCCATAGGTTTTGGGTCGTCGTGTCTCCATTGTCATTTGTTTCTAGGTATTTTTTAATTTCCTCTTTGATTTCTTCAGTGATCACTTCGTTATTAAGTAGTGTATTGTTCAGCCTCCATGTGTTTGTATTTTTTACAGATCTTTTCCTGTAATTGATATCTAGTCTCATAGCATTGTGGTCGGAAAAGATACTTGATACAATTTCAATTGTCTTAAATTTACCAAGGCTTGATTTGTGACCCAAGATATGATCTATCCTGGAGAATGTGCCATGAGCACTTGAGAAAAATGTGTATTCTGTTGTTTTTGGATGGAATGTCCTATAAATATCAATTAAGTCCATCTTGTTTAATGTATCATTTAAAGCTTGTGTTTCCTTATTTATTTTCATTTTGGATGATCTGTCCATTGGTGAAAGTGGGGTGTTAAAGTCTCCTACTATGAGTGTGTTACTGTTGATTTCTCCTTTTATGGCTGTTAGTATTTGCCTTATGTATTGAGGTGCTCCTATGTTGGGTGCATAAATATTTACAATTGTTATATCTTCTTCTTGGATCGATCCCTTGATCATTATGTAGTGTCCTTCTTTGTCTCTTCTAGTAGTCTTTATTTTAAAGTCTATTTTGTCTGATATGAGAATTGCTACTCCAGCTTTCTTTTGGTTTCCATTTGCATGGAATATCTTTTTCCATCCCCTTACTTTCAGTCTGTATGTGTCTCTAGGTCTGAAGTGGGTCTCTTGTAGACAGCATATATATGGGTCTTGTTTTTGTATCCATTCAGCCACTCTGTGTCTTTTGGTGGGAGCATTTAGTCCATTTACATTTAAGGTAATTATCAATATGTATGTTCCTATTCCCATTTTCTTAATTGTTTTGGGTTCGTTATTGTAGGTCTTTTCCTTCTGTTGTGTTTCTTGCCTAGAGAAGTTCCTTTAGCATTTGTTGTAAAGCTGGTTTGGTGGTGCTGAACTCTCTCAGCTTTTGCTTGTCTGTAAACGTTTTAATTTCTCCATCAAATCTGAATGAGATCCTTGCTGGGTAGAGTAATCTTGGTTGCAGGTTTCTCTCCTTCATCACTTTAATTATGTCCTGCCACTCCCTTCTGGCTTGTAGAGTTTCTGCTGAGAGATCAGCTGTTATCCTGATGGGGATTCCCTTGTGTGTTATTTGTTGTTTTTGCCTTGCTGCTTTTAATATGATTTCTTTGTGTTTAATTTTTGACAGTTTGATTAATATGTGTCTTGGCGTATTTCTCCTTGGATTTATTCTGTATGGGACTCTCTGTGCCTCCTGGACTTGATTAACTATTTCCTTTCCCATATTAGGGAAGTTTTCAACTATAATCTCTTCAAATATTTTCTCAGTCCCTTTCTTTTTCTCTTCTTCTTCTGGAACCCCTATAATTCGAATGTTGGTGAGTTTAATGTTGTCCCAGAGGTCTCTGAGACTGTCCTCTGTTCTTTTCATTCTTTTTTCTTTATTTTGCTCTGCAGCAGTTATTTCCACTATTTTATCTTCCACCTCACTTATCCGTTCTTCTGCCTCAGTTATTCTGCTATTGATCCCATCTAGAGTATTTTTTAATTCATTTATTGTGTTTTTAATCGATGCTTGATTCATCTTTAGTTCTTCTAGGTCCTTGTTAACTGTTTCTTGCATTTTGTCTATTCTATTTCCAAGATTTTGGATCTGGGAAATAGAATCTTGGATCATCTTTACCATCATTATTCTGAATTCTTTTTCAGGTAGAGTGCCTATTACCTCTTCATTTGTTAGGTCTGGTGGGTTTTTATCTTGCTCCTTCTCCTGCTGTGTGTTTTTCTGTCTTCTCATTTTGCTTATGTTACTGTGTTTGGGGTCTCCTTTTTGCAGGCTGCAGGTTCGTAGTTCCTATTGTTTTTGGTGTCTGTCCCCAGTGGCTAAGGTTGGTTTAGTGGGTTGTGTAGGCTTCCTGGTGGAGGGGACTAGTGCCTGTGTTCTGGTGGATGAGGCTGGATCTTGTCTTTCTGGTGGGCAGGTCCACGTCTGGTGGTGTGTTTTGGGGTGTCTGCGGACTTTTTATGATTTTAGGCCACCTCTCTGCTAATGGGTGGCGTTGTGTTCCTGTCTTGCTAGTTGTTTGGCTTAGGGTGTCCAGCACTGTAGCCTGCTGGTCGTTGAGTGAAGCTGGGTGCTGGTGTTGAGATGGAGATCTCTGGAAGATTTTCGCCGTTTGATATTATGTGGAGCTGGGAGGTCTGTTGTGGACCAGTGTCCTGAGGTTGGCTCTCCCACCTCAGAGGCACAGCACTGACTCCTGGCTCCTCAATTTGGGATGATGTGTTGTCTATTCATGTATTCCACAGATGCAGGGTACATCAAGTTGATTGTGGAGCTTTAATCCGCTGCTTCTGAGGCTGCTGGGAGAGGTTTCCCTTTCTCTTCTTTGTTCTCACAGCTCCTGGGTCTCAGCTTTGGATTTGGCCCCGCCTCTGCGTGTAGGTCACCGGAGGGCGTCTGTTCTTCGCTCAGACAGGACAGGGTTAAAGGAGCAGCCTCTTCGGGGACTCTGGCTCACTCAGGCCGGGTGGGAGGGAGGGGCACGGAGTGCGGGGCGAGCCTGCAGCGGCAGAGGCCGGCGTGACGTTGCACCAGCCCGAGGCGCGCCGTGCGTTTTCCCAGGGAAGCCGCCCCTGGATCCCGGGACCCCGGCAGTGGCGGGCTGCACAGGCTCCCGGAAGGGCGGTGTGGGCAGTGACCTGCGCTCGCACACAGGCTTCTTGGCGGCGGCAGCAGCAGCCCCAGCGTCCCACGCCTGTCACTGGGCTCCGTGCTTTCAGTCGCGACTCGCGCCCGTCTGTGGAGCCCCTTTAAGCAGCGCTCTTAATCCCCTCTCCTCGCGCACCAGGAAACCAAGAGGGAAGAAAAAGTCTCTTGCCTCTTCGGCAGCTCCAGAGTTTTCCCGGACTCCCTCCCGGCTAGCTGTGGCACATTAGCCCCCTTCAGGCTGAGTTCTCGCCGCCAGCCCCAGTCCTCTCCCCGCGCTCTGACCGAAGCCTGAGCCTCAGCTTCCAGCGCTGCGCGCCCCGGCGGGCGAGCAGACAAGCCTCTCGGGCTGGTGAGTGCCGCTCGGCACCGATCCTCTGTGTGCGGATCTCTCCGCTTTGCCCTACCCAGGTATGTGGGGAGTTTCTTGCCTTTTGGGAGGTCTGGGGTCTTCTGCCAGCGTTCAGTAGGTGTTCTGTAGGAGTTGTTCCACGTGTAGCTGTATTTCTGGTGTATCCGTGGGGAGGAAGGTGATCTCCGCGTCTTACTCTTCCGCCATCTTACCCGGAAGTCCTCAGGTGATGTTTCAACATATTATTTCTTAAATGTATTGGCCCATGAATGCTTTTTTCTTTTAACACTGATTTAATATGTGCTTCATGTAGGGAGGGTTTCAGAGTAGCAGGACAAAACTATACATGTACATGAATACGCATGATGAGACTGTTTCCAATTTATTTGGCCATAGATAGAGAACCTCAGCAGAAATTGGGTAGCTATTCAGGTCAGCACTAGATGTACGCCTGGCTTCCTTGAGCCAAAGGTCTCTAGTGAAGGAACATTACCCATGGGGGACTTTCACTTGATCTGAGAAGCTTCTGAAGCTTTTAGACTCAGGCCTTATACTGTAGCTCTAGAATTGATATCAACAGTATATGTTCTGCTGATTCAGTGTATACTGGTTCCTCAGTATTTCAAATCAACTCAAAAAAGGCCCCAACATCCATCAGGAGAAAATAGAACCAGTGCTGAGATAGCCTCAACTAGGAGTTTTCCATCAGTTTGTAAAGACTGTTTCTCAAGAAATATCTTCATAATTAACATTCCAAAAATTTGAGTATGGCTACTCTAAATATTTTTAAGTTCAGCCTTGGATCATGACAACATGGTGGGGGAGGGGGAGTGTGCACATAAAACACAGAATTGATTCCACTGTATTTCATCATGAACTTTTATGGTAAGAAACAGCCATATGCAATATACTACTGTAATTATTACAGGGCTCTTGAACAGTGTTACACAGCACACATTACACCTTAATCTCGGTACCTACTAAAGTTAGGAACTTTAATGTTCATCTACATATAATAGAAACCTCATTCGTCTGAAATGAGAGCATTTGATGAAGTCTTGCCTAGTATGCTACAGTTCCAACTTAGAAGCTAAGGGAATTAACAGGGAGAATGTCTACTTTCAAATTAATTCTGATTCAAACAACAAAAGCTGATAGCATGAAAGCTGTAGGAAGCTTGTAAAACTGTGTTAAAAAGCAATGAAATGCTAGGAGTAGATATATGCTATAAATATTAGGAAAGCACATTCAACAGAAAGTCAGATAAAACACAGATTTGAAAGCATGGATAGGCAGTGTAGTACCAAGAATAAGGACTCCGGGGAAAAAAAAAATCTATCTCCAGAACAAAATGGTGAGCTCATTTCTAGTGGCATATTGAAACAAGATCTCATAGAGAAAAAAGAATAATCTGTAGAAAACAATATAGCTATTCTTAGATTATTTATTAGCTAAAATTTTAAGTGACAGCCAAAAGGAGGTGGAGAAAATGACCTAAAACAAATGTAAGTAAGAATAGGGTAAATACACTATGGAAATAAGCACCAAGAAATGTAACCATACAAAGTGACTGGGCAACCCACAGTGACATGACAGAAGAGAAAGTTAGGTATCAAGCAAGGAAATGAATATGAAAGTCCTAGATCAAATGTCCAAAAGAGTTATATTCTATTTAACAGCAGAGATAATGAGTCGTCAGTCCTTATCTGACTTACCTATTGTCACCTAGGGAGAGCAATCATCAAATTCTAGAGCCCAGAACACACAAAATTAAGTGGAGATAGATAAAAAGTTATCAAAGGAACACTCATCTTCTTTCAAGAAGACCAGAGGTCCAGGTCTTCATTAATCCAATTTCATGGCATAGAAGAACTACCAAACATTACTGTAAACTCATTTTTGGTAATCTATATGAAATTATGAATCTTTCATGAAGCATTAATTCTAGAGCCAAAGAAGTTTTTCAACTTTTACAGTAGAAAGAAATGTGGCAGGACAATTTAGTTCAACATAGAGCACTATTTGGAGTAAATGCTTTGTGTGAATTTAGAGAAGGGAGCAGTCAATTCACTAAGAACAAATCAAGGGAAATTGGCCTTTCTTTTTTGATATGGATAAGGATAAGTGAATCAAAGGGAATCTACAATATGTTTTTCTATTGCTTTAAAGAAAGATTTTTATTCCAAGAAAATATATTTTAAAAGATTTTTATGATAACAACCTTCAACAACATTTATGTACTGAATACTATTTTCATCCATTTACTGATCAGTCATAGCCAGAAGTGCAAGACACTGGTCAGAAGTACATATTCTTGAATCAGACTGCTCAGGTTAGATTCCTGCTTCATGTTTCTTAACCATATGAAGTTGCACAAGTTATTTAACCTTTCTTAGTTGCACAGGATTATGTGAAATGACTGATGGCCAAAAGTCCTTGTTCAATATCAACTTTAATTATTAACTTATTTAATACTCAATTGTCACAAATGCTATGAAACATATAATACCATTCTCCCATTTTATAAGAAAGAAAAATGAGTTGCAGAGAAGTCACAACCTATGTCCTAGGTTATTTAGGAATAGCTCATCCCATTTTTAATGTACTTCCTGTGATTTGACAGCATATTATTTCTGCAACAGATAGAAAATTTGCAATTTTGGTTCTCAGGTATAATTATTCTAATTTTAGTACTATTAGAGTCCCCATATGTATATAACTACCTTTGCATTCCAATAAGTAGTATCCTATATTCTCTGTAAAATTATGATGGAAAAATAAATTTAAAAAACATTAAGCAAAAACTGAGTATCCTATATTCTCTGTAAAATTATGATGGAAAAATAAATTTAAAAAACATTAAGCAAAAACTGAAATTTTACATTGGCTTAGATTCCTACCACCATCAAAATATGAATATACATTTACAAATCATGTTAAACAGTTTATATTTACCCTTAAAGACAACATTTTTTGTCATTGCTATTGTTCTGCACTGTTGACTGAAATACTACCAATGAATATATAGTTAAACTACCTCTGTTTACAACAAATGAATCATTTTATTTGGCTTTCATTAAAAATTTAAGGTAATGTTTATGAGAAGCATTTAATGTGAAGTTGTGGGTATCCCTGGGAATCTTTTCTTTGCTCTCATCCTGTGTTTCAATATTTTCTATAGTGGTAGCTCTATATTTGCCTGTGATTGGGGAAGAGTACTGAGTTCTGGAAATAAAGCTATCCTCCTAGCTCTTCAAATTAACTTAGGGTTAGCTCAGAGAAAATTCAATAAATAACTTCCCTCTTAGAATGTACATGTGGCATACTTGATACAAAATCTGTTTAAGTATAAACTGGGAATCTCAGCTTTGATAACTCCTTGGTGGTTCTGAGACATTATTATACATATGCTCAGATTCCAGAGTATGTGTGACAAAGAATCAAGAGGCACTTCCCTAGATGGGAACAAACAGGGGTTTTAGAGTTGGAAAGGCCTATGTTGGAAAACCATTTTATCCACCAGTTTGGTGTTTGAATTTGGTAAGTTACATGGGATTGAGTATATTTACTTGTGAAATGAATGTGAGGAATGATGCTCACTTCAGAAAAATGTTGAGTGCATCAAATAGAGAAATATTACCCATAATACAATAGGAAGGGGCTCAGCACAGGCTAGTTTTCTTCCTTTTCCTTTCTCATCCACGCCCATACCTAAAGGTCTGTCTTCTCCTTTGATGAGATTTCAAGCAAAGTACCGTTGAACAACACAGGTTTGAACTGAAAGGGTTCACTTTTATGCATATTTTTTGGATAAATACATACTACAGTACCACACGATCCGTGGTTGGTTGAATCCACAGATGTGGAAACCCAAATACGGAGGGCTGACTGTAAAGTTACCCATGGATTTTCTAGTGCATGTGTGTGTTGGGTGGGGGGTCCACTGTATAAGGAAATCAGAAACTACATCCAGACAATAAAGAGTTAAAATACTAGGAAAAAGTATGATATTAGTAATCCTAAGTAATATTTATTTAAATTATACTATGAGTTAGGCATTGTACTAAAGTGCTTTGCAGGCATTATCTCATTTATCCTTTCAAAAATCGTAAGTTAATATTATGGTTAATTTATCTATAAACTTGACTGGGCCGAGGGTACCTAGACATTTGGCCAAACTATACTTTGATTGAGTCTCTGAGGGTTTTTGTGGATGAGATTAACACCTGAATCAGGAAAGTGAGTAAAAAAGATTGGCCTCCTCAATGTGGGTGGGCCCCATCCAATCAAGTGAAGACCTGAACAGAACAAAAAGCTGAGTAAGAGGAAACTCCTCCTGCCTAACTAGATGAACTGGACCTTGGTCTTTTCTGGTCTTTGGACTCAAACTGAGACAGATTTTTGGGGGGTCTGGAGCCTATCAGTTTTCAAACTGGAACTGTACCATCAGCTCTCCTGGGTCTCTAGCCTGCCAACTGCAGATCCTGGGAGTCGTCAGTATCCATAACCCTATAAGGCAATTCCTTACATTCTCATATGTTCTCTCCCTCCCCTCCCTTCCCTTCTTCCCCTCCCTCCTCCACTCCATCCCCTTGCCCTCTCTGTATATTCACACCCACACACCCACCCACTCTATTGGGAAAACCTACTAATAAAGTTAAGTACTGCTGCAAACTCAATTTTTGTATGTAGCTTTTAAAGATATTATGGATCACAGTGCTAGTAAGTGGCAGAGCTGGAACCTAAAGCTAAATGAAGTATACATCCAAAGTTCATGTTGTCAATAGTATATACTGTTCAGGCAATATAGCCCATGTGCAACTCACTGCACCTGCTTTCCCACAGTCCAGAAGTTAGGACCTATATGTGTAAGTTACAAAAAGATTGGAACAGCTTAGGCGTAACACAGAGAAGAGCTCAAAGGCGATGGTGAATGATGGACATTCTATTTTAGCATGTAGAGATACAGGGAGTGGTAGAAACTGTGAAGGATGAAGCCACATTTCCCCGGTTTGAAGAGAGCTGCAGGGAAACAGCTCCATTAAAGTCTAACAGTGTGAGAAGGTGGGCCCAATGTTGCCAGCTCTTTCAACTTTTCAAGAAGAGCCAGAAATCTAAGTTTTATGAAAACACATACAGTTTTTAAATGTTGGCAAATAACACAATTTATGTTGAGAACTAGCAAAATGTGTCTATAGGCCAACTGGAGGCAAAGACTATGGCAGAAGGAAGATAAAAATAACCCTACATACATACCATGCACACATACACACACACACACATGCATATACATGCATCCATGCATGCAGGCATCCATCCATTATCTGAAGCCCTTTTCTTCTTTGGCCCACAGGAATGTCTACTGTTGCACTACTCCTACTCTGTCTTCTTAATCCTTGTGTCCCATACCCCTTTTCTCAGAGGCAATATCCACCATTTAAGCTGTATATAATGACATATAGGAAGAAAGAACGGAAGTACATAACACATAGAATTTAATGAAAAATTTTCAGGGACAATGATGTATACTAGGAACCAATAGTTTCTATTGTAAAATACCACAACATCTTTTTCTTAATGTTAATATTTTAAAACCTCTAATATAAATTATACTTTTAATAGCCTTTTATTGCAGTGTATGCATGATGACAAAAAGTGATACTAACTCAGTGATGTTTTACAAGAACTGACACTTCTTAGTAATAGCACTTTTGCTATGAAATTCCCTCAAAAACCTACTTTTGCTGTATCTTATACATTTTGAACAGTTGAGACAAATGCAAATTGAAACACAAGGAATTTTTTAATTTTCTCATTGATTTCTTCAAAGACCCATTGGTTTAGATGCATAGTTTCTTCAGTGACCCATTGATTCAGTAGCATGTTGTTTAGTCTTCACGTGTTTGTACTCTTTCCCATTTTCTTCTAGTCGTCGATTTCTAGTTACATGCTGTTGTGGTCAGAAAAGATATTGATGTGATTTCAATCTTCTTTAATTTATGAAGACTTGTTTTGGGGGCCTAGTACAGGATCTATCCTGGAGAATGTTCTGTGTGCACTTGAAAAGAATGTTTATTCTGATGCTTTTGGGTATAAAGATCTCTTACGTATCTATTAAGTCCATCTGGTCTAATGTGTTGTTTAATGCCAGTGTTTCCTTATTGATTTTCTCTGAATGATCTATCAACTGATAGTAGGAGACTTAAATAACCCACTTATATCATTGTACTGCTATTTCTCCCTTTATGTCTGAAATACTTGCTTTCCATATTTAAGTTCTCTTATCTTGGGTGCATAAATGTTTAAAAATGTTATATCCTCTTGTTGGATTGACCCCTTTATCATTACATAATGTCCTTCCATGTCTTTTGTTACAGTCTTTGTTTTAAAATCTATTTTGATTGATATGAGTACTGCTACCTCAGCTTTCTTTTCATTTCCATTTTCATGGAGTATCTTTTCCATCCCTTCACTTTTACTCTGGTTTTAGATCTGAAGTGAATCTCTTGCAGGCAGCAAAGAAATGGGTCTTTTTTTTTTAAATTCATTCAGCCACCCTACGTCTTTTGACTGGAGAATTTAGTCCACCAACATTTAAAGTGATTATTGACAGGTATATAATGATTGCCATTTTGTTACTTGTTTTCTGGTTGTTTTTGTAATTCTTCTCTATTCCAGCTTTTTCCTCTTGGTTTCTTATTTTGTGATTTGATAGATTCCTTTAGTGTTATGTTTGGATTCCTTTCTCTTTATTTTTTGTGTACCTTTTGTAGGTTTTTGGTTTGCAGTTACCACGAGGTTCATATTTATCAACCTACATATATACAGACATATATTTTAGGCTGATAGTCATTTAAGTGCAACGGCACTGTAAAAGCACTACATTTTTCATCTCCCCTCAAGGTTTTGCATTTTGATGTCATATTTAACATTTTAAAATTTTGTTTACCCTTATCTACTTACTGTGATTATAGTTGATTGTACTACTTGTCTTTTAACCTTCATACTACCTTTTTAAGTAGCTGATCCACTGCCTTTACCATATACTTGCTCTTAACCAGTGAGATTTTTCCTTTCATGTATTTTCTTATTTCTAGCTGTGGATTTTTCTTTTCCATTTCATAAAGACTCATTAACATTTCTTTTAAAGGAGTTATTGATGAACTCCTTTAGTTTGTGCTTGTTGCGGAAATTTCTCTTTCAATTCTAAATGATAACCTTACAGGATAGAGCATTCTAGGTTATAAGTTTTTTTTTTTCCCTTTTGACACTTTGAATATACCCTGCAACTCCCTTCTGGCCTGTAAAGTTTCTGAAGAATCAGCTTATAGTTTTATGGGGTTTCCCTTGTATGTGATTATTTGTTTTTCTCCTGCTACCTATAAGGTTCTCTCTTTAACTTCTGCCATTTTAATTGATATGTCTTGGTGTGGATCTCTTCGAGTTCATCCTGTTTGGGACTCTCTGTGCTTCCTGTACCTAGATGTCCTTCCCAAGCAAAACAACTTAGGGCAGTTTTCAGCCACAATTTTTTCAAATATGTTTTCTGTCCCATTATCTCTCTCTTCTCTTTCTGGTACCCCTTTAATGTGAATGTTACTATGCTTGATGTTGTCCCAGAAGTGCCTTAAACTGTCCTCCTTTATTTTCCTTCTTTTTTGCTGTTCTTATTGGGAAGACAGTATAGTGGAAATCACCCAATCACTTTTTTGTTCTTCTGTATCATCTAATCTTTGTTGATTCGCCCTAGTGTTTTTATTTTCAGTTATTGTATTATTCAGTTCTGATTGGTTCTTTCTTATATTTTCTAATTCTCCACTGAAGTTTTCCCTGAGTTCCTCTATTCTTCTCCCAAGATCAGTGAGCATCCTTATGACTGTTTCCTTCTTTATCAGGTAAATTACTTATCTCCATTTCATTAAGGTTTTTTTCCCTTGAGTTATATTTTTTCTTTCTTGGGTTCAATTTTAGAACATATTCCTCTGTTTCATTTTATTTGACTTTTGTTTTTTTGTTTCTGTGAATTAGGTAAAATAGCTACCTCTATCTGATCTTGAAGGAGTGAACTTCTGTGGAAGCATCCCCTGTGTAGACTGCTTGCACCTGGTGGTTTTGGAAGGCTGGCTGGAGCAGACATGGGCCTTGGGAAGTCCCTGGGGAGCACTGTGCCCAAGGCTTCTTTGGCAGGGTGGCTGGGGCTGGAGTGGGCCCAGGCCAGGGGCAGTCTCTGGGCCTAGGGGGCCTTGGTGGGTCAGCTAGAGAGGGTACAGGCCAGGGGGACTCCAACCATGGTACTAGCCAGTTCCACTGTCCCCAGAGAGGACTCCAGCAGTTCCCTGCTCATTTGGCAGAAGCTCTAGGGTTAATAAATGGATTTCCTTCCTACATAGTCTAGGTGCCCTTTATAATGCTGTTTTTTCACTGTGCCCTAGGGCAGACAAGTCTGCATTTGGCCTCTCAGCAATATTTCTCCTGACTGCAAGTTGTCAGGGGTGGGGTCACCATGAATATCATGTCTCTCTCTTTCTTATCTGTCTCTATGTGGTCCTCCTATGTGTGGTAGTCATTCCTTCAGCACCCAGGTTTTCTTCAGGAGGAACTACCATATATGTAGGTGTAGATTTGGTATGTCTATGGGAGGAGGTGAGAAAAAAAAAGGCATTGGGATGGGACCTGCACCCCTGAGAGGGAGCTGTGAAAGAGGAAATGTTCCTTCACCCTGGGAAGAACTTTCACAGGTGGGGAGATCAGCTGAGACAGAAAGGGAGTTCCAGAGGATCAAAGAAGAGTGCAGCAGCTGCCCTGTGGCAGGCAGAACAGGGAGAGAAGAGCACAGAGGGTCGGTGCCACCTCCCTGCACTTCCTAGACCAAGACACGTGTCTGCTGGTGTGTGCGGAGGTTGGGTACTGAAATTTGGGCTGCAGCCAAAAGACCCAGGAAGAGGACTGGGGTTGGCTGCTTGGAGACAGCCTGAAGGTGCTGGAGTGTGGTCCAAACTGCAACCAGGGGTGTATGCAGGAAGGAGTCTGGGTCCACCATTGAAGCCCCATTGTTAACATGAGCGCTCAAAGGGAGGAGCAGGGCCTGCCATAGAAGCCTCATTTTCTGCATGATCACAGTGGGCACAGCTCTGCCTCTACAAGTTCAGGGAGCATGCAAGCACTCACAGGTTGCCCACACACAGAGGTGGGGTTCAAATCCAAGCCAATCTCCAAGGGCCTCACAACTTAAGAAGCAGGGCTGAAATCTGAGCCCTGTTCCAGCAGCACCGCCTGCAGCTTTGTAAACTCAGAGCCTGTGGGATATCCAAGTGGATTACTGATGCTCCCCTGGCTGGGGTGGATCCAGTGATAGTGGCTGCAGGCTCCATGGGCCCATGCACACAGAGGCAGAGCCAGGGTCTGGGCTGACCCAGTAGCTCACATGGCAGATCCAGGTGCACAACTATGGCACTTCCCATGCCTGACTTCAGTGCTTCTGCACCAATGGACCTCCACTAGTGGCTTTGTGAGCACAGCACCTGAGGGATACCTGGGCAGATTGCCTCAATTCCCACAGTTGAGGCAGGGCCAAAGGCAGTGACAAAACCAGTGTACTTTGTGAGCCCGCACAGTGGGTGACAGGCTACACCACAGAGTGCAATTCTCAGTGGACAGCTCCTGCAGACAAAATACTCAGTGTCTCCTCTCCCAGCAGGAGCACTCCAGTCCTGCCTACCTCATACTGCAGTTCGGAAAGCGATCTGGGGGCATCTACAACAACTGGGGAGCAGACCCTGCCCCTAGCAGGGCTGTAACAACACCAGAATAAAGAGGAGTTCCCACTCAATATCGAGCACAGGCTCTGGTCACCACAACACCAGTCACACCCTCTATCAAGGTGATCATGGCCAGCACACACTGAGGAAAGACAAGGCAGGCATCCATATTAAAAAAAAGCTCTCACACCAAAAATATCAGACTCATGGTGTTTCCATAGGGACACTGCCAAACAAAAACAGCCCTTCAAAACCACAGTAGATAACTGTTTCTCCTACACTCAGAGTCAGAGAAATATAAGTAAAATGATGAAGCAGAAGAAACACTCCCAACTAAAAGATTGAGAAATCCCCTGAAAGAATAAACAATGAAACAGACCTCTCCAGTCTACCAGACCCCGAGTTCAAAGAGGACGTAATGAAAATACTGAAGGAATTAAGAAAGGATATCGACAGAAATGGAGATTACTGTAATAAGGAACTAGAGACTATAAAGAGGAGCCAATTAAAATTAGAAAAGTCATTTTCTGGGACAAAAGCTGAGCTAAAGGCAATAAATAGCAAACTGGATAATGCGGAAGAATGAATAAGTGAACTGAAAGACAGAACAATGGAAATCACCCAATCAGAACAGCAGACAGAAAGAAAAATGAAAAAGAAAAGAAAAAAGAAAGCAATATATGAGACCTATGGGATAATATAAAGCATCCCAATCTATACTTAATAGGGATCCCAGAAGGAGAAGAAAGAAAAGGTGATTGAAAATGTATTTGAAGAAATTATGGCTGAAAACTTTCCAAACCTTTAGAAGGAAACAGATATTTGGGTACAGGAAGCACAGAGGGTCTCAATCAAGATGAACCCAAACAGACCTACAACATGAGATTATAATTAAAATGGAATAAGTTAAAGATAAAGAGAGAATTCCAAAGGCAGCAAGAGAAAAACAAAGAGTCAATTATAAGGGAAGTCCCATAAGGCTATCAGTTGATTTCTCTACAGAAAAGTTGCAGGCAAGAAGGGAGTGGCAAGATATATTCAAAGTCCTGAAGGGCAAAATCCTGCAACTTAGGATACTCTACCCAGCAACATTAACACTGAGAATAGAAGTAGAGAAAGAATTTCTCAGACAAGCACAAACTAATACAATAATACTAAACCTATCCTAAAAGAAATATTGAAAGGTATTCTCTAAATAGGAAAGAAACAAAAATCTATAGGAAACAGAAAAATCACAATTGGAAAGTAAATCATTTAAGCCAGTACACAGATTTAAAAAAATTAAAAATTTTGTGAAAGCAATGGTAACTACAATGGACAGCAAAAAGATAAACATGAAGATGTAAAGGAGGACATCAAAATAATAATATATGGGGGGAGGAGAGTAAGAAAATGTTTATTATTATTTTTTTAGAATGTGTTTGAGCCTATATGACTACCAGTCTAAAGCAAGTAGATATAGTAATGAGTTAACCTACTGGAAAACCAGGAAAACCACAAATCAAAAGCATACAAGAGATTCACAACAACCAAAAAGAAGAGAACACAAGCAAAATACAAAATAAAACCATGAAACCACAGAAGGAAAAACAAAAAAGAAGAAATGAAGAAGAACTACAAAACTGACTGGAAAAAAGCTTAAAATGGCAATAATAATAAATTACATATCAATAATTACCTTGTCAATGGACTAAATGCTCCAATCAAAAGAGAGAGTGGGGCTTCCCTGGTGGCGCAGTGGTTGAGAGTCCGCCTGCTGATGCAGGGGACACGGATTCGTGCCCCAGTCCGGGAAGATCCCACATGCCGTGGAGCGGTTGGGCCCGTGAGCCGTGGCCGCTGAGCCTGCGCGTCCGGAGCCTGTGCTCCGCAATGGGAGAGGCCACAACAGTGAGAGGCCCACATACAGCAAAAAAAAAAAAAAAAAAAAAAGACAGAGTGGCAGACTGGACAAAAAACAAGAGCCTACAATATGCTGCCTACAAGACAACCACTTTAGGGCTAAGGATGCACATAGATTGAAAGTGAGGGGATAGAAAAAGATATTTCACGCAAACAGAAATGACAAGAAAGCAGGGGTAGCAATACTCATATCAGACAAAATAGACTTTAAAACAAAGGCCATGAAAAAAGATAAAAAAGAACACTATATAATGATAAAAGCATCAATACAAGAAGAGGATATTATACTCTATTATACTCGTTACCATATATGCACCCAATATATGAGCACCCAAATACATAAAACAAATACTAACAGACACAACAGGAGAAACTGATGGGAATACAATTATAGAAGGCAACTTTAACCCTCCACTGACATCAATGGACAGATCTTCCAGACAGAAAATCAATAAGGCAACAGAGATCCTAAATGATACAATAGAACAGTTAGACCTAATTGATATTTTCAGGACATTATATCCAAAAACTCCAGAATACACATTCTTTTCAAGTGAACATGGAACAATCTCTACCCTTGACCACATACTAGGACACAAAACAAGCTTCAACAAATTTACGAGGATAGAAACTATTTCAACCATCTTTTCTGACAACAGCAGCATGAAACTGGACATCAACCACAGAAAAAGAAACATGAAAAACATAATTACATAGAGACTAAACAACATGTTACTAAAAAAACAATGGGTCAATGATGAAATCCAAGAGAAAATTAAAAATACCTTGAGACAAATGACAATGAAAACACAACCGTACATACAAACTCTATGGGAAGGAACAAATGGATTTCTTAGAGGGAAGTTCATAATGATACAGGCCTTCCTCAAAAAGCAAGAAAAGCCTCAAATAAAAACCTACCTTACGCCTACAGACTGGGAGAAAACATTTGCAAATGATGTGATAACAAGGGCTTAATTTCCAAAATATACAAACTGCTCATATAACTAAAGAACAAAAAAAATCAAACAAGCCAATATTACTCAGCCATAAAAAGAAACAAAATTGAGTTATTTGTAGTGAGGTGGATGGACCTAGAGTCTGTCATACAGAGTGAAGTAAGCCAGAAAAACAAATACTGCATGCTAACACATATATATGGAATCTAAGAGAAAAAAAAAAAAGGTCATGAAGTACTTAGGGGTAAGACGGGAATAAAGATGCAGACCTACTAGAGCATGGACTTGAGGATATGGGGAGGGGGAAGGGTAAGCTGTGACAAAGTGAGAGAGTGGCATGGACATATATACACTACCAAATGTAAAACAGATAGCTAGTGGGAAGCAGCCGCATAGTACAGGGAGATCAGCTAGGTGGTTTGTGACCACCTAGAGGGGTGGGATACGGAGGGTGGGAGGGAGGGAGATGTAAGAGGGAAGAGATATGGGAACATATGTATATGTATAACTGATTCACTTTCTTATAAAGCAGAAACTAACACATCATTGTAAAGCAATTATACTCCAATAAAGATGTTAAAAAAAAAAGTGGGCAGAAGACCTAAATAGACATTTCTGCAAAGAAGACATACAGACGGCCAATAGGCACTTGAAAAGATGCTCAACTTAGCTTATTATTAGAGAAATGCAAATCATAACTACAATGAGGTATCACCTCACACCAGTCAGAATGGCCATCGTTAAAAAGTCTACAGATGATAAATGCTGGAGAGGGTGTGGAGAAAAAGGAACCCTCCTACACTGTTGGTGGCAATGTAAATTGGTGCAGCCACTATGGAAAACGGTAGGGAGCTTCCTTAATAAACTAAAAATAGAACTACCATATGATCCTTCAATCCCAATCCTGGGCATATACCCTGAGAAAACCATAATTCAAAAAGATATATGCACCCCTATGCTCATAGTAGCATTATTTACAATAGCCAAGGCATGGAAGCAACCTAAATATCCACTGACAGAAGAATGGATAAAGATGTGGTTATATGTACACAATGGAATATTACTTAGCCATAAAAAGAGAATGAAATAATGCCATTTGCAGCAACATGGATGGACCTAGAGATAATCATACTAAGTGAAGTAAGCCAAAGACAAATACCATATGATATCACTTATATGTGGAATCTAAAATATGATACAAATGAATTTACTTATGAAACAGAAACTGACTCACAAACATAGAAAACAAACTTATGGTTGCCAAAGGGAAAAGGGGGTGAGGGAGGGATAAATTAGGAGTTTGGGATTAGCAGATACAAACTGCTATACATAAAACAGATAAACAAGGTCCTACTGTATAGCACAGGGAACTATATTCAATATCCTGTAATAAACCATAATGGGAAAGAATAAGGATATATATATATATATGAATCACTTTGCTGTACACCAGAAACTAACACATTATAAATCAACTATAGTTCATTAAAAAAATAGTGCATATATGTATACATGTCAAACGTTATGTATATGTATACACATATGTACAATATGTGTGACATCACATAGTATGCATGCATATAGTATATATATGTGTATACTGATATATACACATACTATATTTATAATATATACACATATATAAATATGTACTATAAATTTCAGGTATAATTTAATCAGTGGATATGTAACTCCTTGGTATGCATAGAGATTCTCAGTTTTTTAGATTCTTCTAGGGAATGTATGGCTTGATGTCAGGAATGTATTAGGCTTTTCATTAGTGATGCATGTTAGGTTAGGGAGGTAGGTATGGTCATATTCATTTCTCATTTCACTTAAATGTTTTCTAAGGCAATGCTTTAGGCACAGTATATAGAAACAAACATATTACCTCCTGGAGAATTCTAATTTAATAGATGTCAAAATAATGATATACTCAGTAAGTATAATAAGAGATATGGGTGTGCCAGAAGGATGGTGGGGAAAGAGAAGAATGAACGTCACAGAACATGTACTGGGAGTGTGCATCTACTAAATTGATCATAGGGGACTTGACTTTTTTTTTTTTAAAGGTTTGAGCTCAGAAATGAGGAAGATGGACAAGAGTATTCTGATGCCTCTGTAAGATCAAGTTATTGGTAGTCACATACTCTGTCTACATGAAGGGTGGCTGCATTTGATTCTAGTTATCGTCTAACAAGAAGAGCCAAGAAGTATACTTAAGACAAAATTTGGTGGATGTCTAGCAACTATTTCCTTACCATATTCTTTCTCAATCACAAAATGAGCTGCAGGGGAAGGAAGGAATGGGAGTTTGGGATTAGCAGAGGCAAACTATTATATGTATGATGGATAAACAACAAGGTCCTACTATATAGCACAGGGAAATATATTCCATATCCTTTGACAAGCTGTAATGGAAAACAATATGAAAAAGAATACATATATATAATATATATGTATAACTGAATATATATATGTGTGTAACTGAGACACTTTGCTGTAAAGAAGAAATTAACAACACTGCAAATCAACTATACTTCAATAAAGTTTTTAAAAAGTGACTGCATGATAAGGGAGGGGAGAGACCCCCCTCCCTTATTTAAAAGTCTTGGGAAATAACTATAATGTCCATGTGACTATCTCTGTAGAACCCCATATGCATTGCATGTTTCATTTTAAATGTACTCCTACAGGGACTTCCCTGGTGGAGCAGTGGTTAAGGATCTGCCTGCCAATGCAGGGGACACAGGTTTGATCCCTGATCCAGGAAGATGCCACAGGCTGCGGAGCAACTAAGCCTGTGCACCACAACTACTGAGCCTGAGCTCTAGAGCCCACGATCCACAACTACTGAGTCTGCGCGCCTAGAGCCCGTGCTCCGCAACAAGAGAAGCCACTGCAGTGAGAAGCCCGTGCACTGCAACAAAGAGCGGATCCCGCTCACCACAACTAGAGAAAGCCGGCATGCAGCAACGAAGACCCAATGCAGCCAAAAATAAATAAATAAAATTTAAAATAAATACATAAATGTACTCCTACAATGATCCTGTTGATGAGGAATGACTTAGGGATTGATGTGTTCAAAGATAATATTTGTAGTGGAAGAAAAACAACTTCAGAAGCAAAGGCTCTTGGGTAAGAGGAATCAATATTCCAAGCAGCACTAAGGCCTGGAAGATTGATTTCCTCACCCGAAGCATATTAATAGTGTTTCTCAAAAGTGGTCTAAAGAACATGTATGCTCCAACATTGTCATTGGTGCCTGCTAAATGCAGGTTCCTAGGCCAAACTGTCAGTTTCTGAAGTTGGGCCCAGAAAATACTACTTAACCAAGTATTTGTGGTGATTTTTATGCATTCCGATATTAGATTCACTAAATTAGAGAAATAAACTCTTCCTCCACTACTATCACAGAGGGCAGTCATACGCAAAAGCTATGTCAGAAAGTACACTATCATATTCTGATTTTTAAAGCACTGTTTAAATAACCTCTTATAGTAGAGATGACAGAAATAAAAAATGTCAGTAACATTAAAAACACTCTATTATTTAGAGACCAAACTTCAAACTCTTAGCAACCATTTAGAAAATCTGCTTTTTAGCCACTGCAGATGCAGTTTCAGAGCTAGATTCTACTGTCATATCTGTAGGTATCAGCAAGTTACAAGACTATGACAGACATTCTTGGCAGACTACTCAGAAACTACATTCATCCCCCGACCACTATTTCTTCCTTAATGAGAACCAGAATTTGTTCAGGTATCATCAACTTATTAAGAAGGACAATCGATGCCTCTCCTTAACATCAGGAGTGAATCTTTTATTCCATTCTGATTAAGATAATTATATTCCCCTTCTCTGTTATTAATTTAGGGAAATGTGATATACTTAGGCATGTGATACACTTACAACAAATGAAACACAAAAGACTATCTATCTCATGGGGGAACTTCTGAGAATGGTCTCCTTCACATTCGGACCTCTATGCTCTTGTGTGAGGATATGATGTTTGGATCTGTGGCAACAATTTTGTAAATATGGAAAACATGCCTAGAGACAAAAAATACTAAAAGGATTTCAGAAAGAAGAGGAAGGAGGAAGAGAGGGAGGAGGGATTACAAAGAATGTGAAATCTTGGCTCTTTATGGTACTTATGAGCCCTTGAATAAACCAACAAATAACGTACCATGTGATTTTGCAGGCTCAGTTAGCAGAGAAGGAACTAAACCAGCTGGACTACTACCCACCCCTCCTTTTACTAAGGGAATGCTTCTAGAAAAAGAAGGCAGGTGACATGGTTTATTTTCCTTGTAAATCTGATAACCAGGCCTACTTTAAAAAGACTAATGGAATTTGCTATGATAAAGAGCCCTAGTACCTAGAATGCTCTTAAGCACGATGTCCGTGGATAAGGATAATCCATAATCCTTATTATTGACCCATCATCTATGGAATTATGAGGCACAACTTCCTTAAAATTATTACTTAAAGGGTCTAAAAAGGGAGATATTTCAAAGCCTAACCACTCCTAAATTATCAAGTAATGAATAACCCTCACTTGACACCTCCTCTTTTACTGTGCATGCCGAATGCAGAAAGACATGAGGAACCACACAGGATGTCCCAGACTTCCACCATATTTGTCTGATCCTCCCTTTTGTCTGCATCCTTGAAATTATTAGTAATGCTGACACTGCATAAGACCCTTGATTCAGATGATTCTGATTTGACAGTCTTAGACTCTGTGTTGGCTCATCTTTTTAGGTAAGATATTAAGTCTCCGTTTTGCATGCCATTGTGAATTGGGTCTTCTGCATATCAACTGGGATGCTTTCTGTGGAAAGTAACAGAACTACAATGGCCAATGAAAGAAGCAAAAGCATTAATGAGACACACAGCACTTAACAAGAGAAATATAAGAAGCACAGAAAAATCTGGAAGAGAAACTGCTCTAGCTAAGAATTTCATCAACAGCTAGTAAGAAGAGATTGTTAATTAGCACAATAACCATGCCAATGTTTTATCTGTATTTTTAAAATTTACTATTAAGTAGATACTCTTTGGGGGTTCTGCCAGCCTATAAGCACATGATATTTTTCTCCAGTTCACACAGATGGGTAACTATTGCCTTGGCCAGAGATTATCAGACCATACCTGAATACCTGACAAGGGTGCATCAATCACATACTCTTCTCCATGAAATTTGCAATAGGACTAAGTCTGCAGCCAGTCTTTGTGCACTGCTGGAAATGTAACATGCAAACATGGCAGCTGCTGGAATGACATTATTTACCTGCTATGGCACTTAGCAGAGAAAATTCTTATGCTGAAAAGAAGTAGGTATGCTGTGAGAAGGAAAAGTGAGAAGTAGACAGCTCAAGCACAATTCTCACTAATACACCTGTATATATTTATGTGCAACAACGAAAAGGTTTAAAACAGGATGTGGTTGATTTAGTTAGTGCAGTATGGTTTCAGTTCTCCTCAACCAGGCTTGTAGCTTTCCCTATTAAGCACTGATTTTAAAAACTCACTTCAAGTATTGTATTGGAGAACTGACAATTGAGTTCATTTTCCTGGGGACCAAAATGAGTTGACCAGAAAATTTCTCCTTACAGTCAAGGACAATTCCCACTTGCATGAGCTAGCTCACGTGCAGTGTTCTGACTCAGAAATCAAATGTACAGAGACAAACTGCCATGTGGAGGTTGTGCATAAATCTGAACACATTTGCAAAATATCAAAGACAAACCATATGGGATTGAGATACTGCAAAGATGAAGAAATGAAAGTCTTGTATAAAAATGTTCTCACCATCTGTGTGTGTGTGTGAGAGAGAGAGGGAGAGGGAGGGAGAGAGGGAGAGGGAGGGAGGGGGAGAGAGAGAGGGAGGGAGGGGGGAGAGAGAGAGGGAGGGAGGGAGGGAGGGAGGGAGAGAGAGAGAGAGAGAGAGAGAGAGCGCGAGAAGGAAAGATTTTAAGTAGATCTTTAAGTGGGAAGAATAACGCTAGAAGCTGCAGAGACAGGAAAAGCATCAACATGATACAGTAGTTGCCTCTAAGATCAAATATTGTGGTTTTGAAACTCAATTTACTGCATTAAAATAGACTTTAGCTTTACTCAACATCATGGAGTAACACTATGTCCTCTATCAGTCCTTCATTTATCTCATTGGTAGAGAAAAGTAGTTGTGAGACTCCTTTGGTTCTAATTTGCATAAATTCCCAGCTTTAGGGGAATACGCTGGAGCTGCATGTCCATGCCTGACCTCCAAGTTAATACTAGTTCCTTAAAATAAGGACATGACAAGAACGTCAAAGTAGTCAATGATTTTAATCATGATATAAAACAAAGGACAAGACACAAAATGCCTGGAAGAAAAAAGTTTTAATTAAATAAAGTAAAATGGCAAAAGAGAAATCCTATACTGGATCAAGACGGTGGAGCAAGAGGATGTGGAGCTCCCCTCCCCTCACAAACACATCAAAAATACATACGCATGTGGAACAATTATTGAAAACTAACTTGAAACTGGCAGAAGGGCTCCTATACACCTAAGGCTATAACAAAGATATGCAGAGAATTGGGAAAGAAAGGAAGAAAAGTGATTGGGCCAGGACCTGTGCCCCTGGGATGGGACTCAGAGGAAAAGGGAGATTGCATGAGTAGACACACTTCCTGGGGAGTGAGTGTTTAGAACCACATATTGGGCACCCCAGTTCTAGGGTCCTACACGGGGGAGATGAGCCCCCTTGGCTGGTTGGAGAACCACTATGACTAATAGGAGAACTGTGGGAATCCTGGACTCTGCTCATGAGGATTGCATTTGGGCTGGCTTGCTCTCCAGATAGGGCAGAAAGAGGTCTGCCTTAGCAGCTGCTGGGTTTTCCATGAAGGCCTCAGCAAACACCCTAGACAAGCAAATACTCCAGCCCTGCACACTTGACATCACAGCACAAGATCTGAGGTAGCCATGACTGGGGAGGAGACTCCCATCATAGGATGAAGAAGTGACCGGTCCCAGGGCTGAGCCTGGGTGGGGCGGTATCAGTCATTACTGGCACTTACCCAAGTAGCAGAACAAAAGCAGCCAAGATCTCAAACAGCAGACACTACACCACAGCTAAACCCCATACATCCTGAGAGCCTATGCGGGCCCTGCAGACCCCACAGTGTGACTCCACAACAGGCTAGGGGTGGCAGAGGCTGGGGGCAGTGATCTGCTGTGAGGGACAAAGGGGACATACACCTGAGGGTGTGTCTGAGTGGAGCAAACAATTGTGGGTACCTAGACAAGCATCACACTGAGACAGCTCAGACCTCTGTCTGTGGCCAAAACAAGCTGAGACTTGGCACAGGTCCCACCTGCTTTAGCAATCCCCACCTCTGAGGTAAGTTACCGGGTATAAGGAGATGGGAAAACACACTTAAAGAGAACAGAGGCAAGCAGGGCCTGAAACTCAAGGCTTCTGCTCCAGCAACTTGGGATCATACCCTAACTCTGACAGGGTGTTGACAGGCACTGTAGAGAGAGGAAGTCCCACCTCACACCCAGCTCCAGCTCTAGCCCCTCAATCTCTAGCTCCACCCACTACCAAGGTGATAGCTTCTGGCACACACTGAGGAAAGAGGTGACATGCCCATGTCAAATCCAGCTCTCCCACTGAAGGCATTGGGCACATGCAGTCTGTTTAGGGACAGTCCCACATTAAGAACACCCCTTCAAGACCACAATAGGTAACTGTTTCACCTAAATTCATAGAGGCAGTGAATGTTAACCAAAATGAAAAGGCAGAGGAAGTGCTCTCAACTGAAAGAGCAAGAGAAAACACCCAAAACTGTATCAAACAGAAATAAACAATTTACCAGATAAGGAATTCAAAGCATTAGTAACAAAAAACTGAAGTAGGGAAAAGATGTACAAAGTGAAAAATTCAACAGGGAACTAGAAAATATTTAAAAGACCCAATCAGAAATGAAGAATTCAATAGCTGAAATTAAAAATACATTGGAAGGAATGAATAGCAGACTAAGCGACACAGAAGAATGCATAAGTGATCTAGAAGATAGAATAATGGAAATCACCTAATCAGAACGCCAAAAGAAAAATTTTAAAAACTCAGTTTAAGAGATCTCTATGGTACCATCAATCATACCAGCATTCACATTACAAGGGTCCCAGAAGGAGAAGAGAGATAGAACGGTATCACAAAATATCTTTGTGGAAATTACAGCTGATAACGTCCCAAACCTGAAAAAAGAAAAAGATATCCAGATATAAGAAGCATAGAGGATCCCAAAAAATATGAACCCAAAAAGACCCACACCAGGACATATGATAATTAAAATGGTAGAAGTGAAAGATTATGAGAATTCTAAAGGCAGGAAGAGAAAAACAGAGTCATATACAAGGGCACCCACAAAAGGCTATCAGTTGATTTCTCTGAAGAAATGTTGCAAGCCAGAAGGGAGTGCCATGATATTTTCAAAGTGCTGAAAGGGAAAAACTTGCAACCAAGATACTCTACCCAGAAAGACTATCATTTAGAATCAAAGGACAGATAGAAGAACTTTGGAGACAAGCAAAAATTAAAAGAGTTCATCAATACTAAACCTACTGTAAAAGAAATGTTAAAGGGTCTTCTCTAAGTGGAAAAGAGCTAAGAAGCTATAGGAAAGGGGAAAATCCCACTAGAAAAGGCAAATATATAAAAAGATTGTAGATAAAAATATAGACACATATAGAATAATATAGATATAGATAGATATAGATTGAAGATATATAAAAGGACTGAGGATCAACAACTTAATAAGCCAGTTCAAAAATTAAAAGCAAAAAACTGCAAAAGCAATTCTAACTACAACAAACAGTTAAGAGATACACATGAAGATGTAAAATATGACATCAAAAGCACAAAATATAAGAAGGAGTGAAACAGATTTTTTAGAATGTGTTTGAACTCAAATGATTACTAGTTTAAAACAAGTAGAGTAGATATGGTTATAGGTCAACATATATGAATCCCATGGTAACCACAAATCAAAAACCTATAACAGATATACAAAAGCTAAAAAGAAAGGAACAGAGGCATACTACCACAGAAAGTCATCAAACCACAAGGAACTCTCAAAGTTGGTAGAGAGGGAACATATCTCAACATAATAAAGGCCATTTATGACAAACTAGCAGCTAACATCATACCCCAAAACTGAAAGCTTTTCCTCTCAATTTAGTAACAAGGGAGCCCACTGTCACTGCTTCTGTTTAACATAGTATTGGAAGTCCTAGCCACAACAATCAAACAAGAAATAAAAAGCATCCATATTGGAAGGGAAGAAGTAAATCTGTCACTACTTGTAAATGACTTGATACTCTATAGAAAATCCTCAAGTCTCCACCAAAAAAATATGAGAACTAATGAATGAATTCAGCAAAGTTGCAAGACACAACATTAATATACAGAAATCTGGTGGGTTCTCCATACACTAATAATGAACTATCAAAAAGTTAAAAAAAAAACCCAACCATTTAAAATCACATTAAAAAGAATACAATACCTAGGAATAAACTTCACCAAGGAGGTGAAAGACCTATACATTGAAAGCTATAAAACATTGATGATGCAAATAAATGGAAAGATATCCCATGCACTTGGATTACAAGCATATTGTTAAAATGGCCACACTACCCAAAGCTATCTTCAGATTGAATGCAATCCCTACCAAAATACCCATGACATTTTTCATAGAACTAGAACAAATAATCCTAAAATTCATAGAGAACTACAAAATACACTGTATTGCCAAAGAAATCTTGAGATAGAACAAAGCTGGAGGTACCGCCCTCCCAGATGATCAAAACAGCATGGTACTGGCACAAAAACAGACACATAGATCAATGGAACAGAATAGAGAGCCCAGAAACAAGCCCACATACTTGTGGTGAATTGATTTGCAACAAGGGAGACAAGAATATACAATGGAGAAAAGACAGTCTCTTCAATAAGTGGTGCTGGGAAAACTGGACAGCTACCTGAAAAAGAATGAGAAATTTCTTCACACCATATACAAAAATAAGTTCAAAATGGATTGAAGACCTAAATGTAAGACTTAAAACCATAAAACTCCTAGAAGAGAAAATAGACAGAACATTCTTTGACATAAATTGTAGCAATATTTCTATGGATATGTCTCCTTAAGCAAAAGAAATAAAAGCAAAAATAAACAAATTAAACCTAATTAAACTTAAAAGCTTTCATGCAGCAAAAGAAACCATCTACAGAACAAAAAGACAACCTATGGGATAGGAGAAAATATTTGCAAATGATATGACCAACAAGAGGCTAATATCCAAAATATATGAATGGCTCATACAAGTCAATACCAAACAAACCAAACAATCCAATCACAAAATGGGCAGAAAATCTGAATAGACGTTTCTCTAAAGAAGACATACAGGTGGTTCACCAGCACATGAAAATATGCTCAATAGCACTATCATTAGAGAAATGCAAATCAAAACCACAATGACATATCACCTCACACCTGTCAGAATGGCTACCAAAATGTCTACAAGTAACAAATGTTGAACAGGACATAGAGAAAAGGGAACCCTCATACACTGTTGCTGGGAATGTAAATTGGTGCAGCCACTACGGAAAACATTATGGAGGTTCCTCAAAAAAAACCTAAAAATAGGACTACCATATGATCCAGAAATTCCACTCCTGGGTATATATGTGAAAAAAATGAATACCCCAATGTTCATAGCAGCATTATTTACAATAGCCAAGATATGGAAGCAACCCAAGTGTCCATCAACAGGTGAATGGATTAAGAAGATGTGGTATACATGTACAATGGAATATTACTCAGCCGTAAAAAAGAATAATTCTGCCATTTGCAGCAACGTGGATGGACCTAGAGAATATTATGTTTAGTGAAATAAATCAAAGTCAAATACTGTATATCATCACTTATATAGGGAATCTAAAAAAATAAAACGAATGAACATCACAAAACAGAAACAGATTCACAAATATAGAGAACAACATAGGGATTACCAGCAGCAAAGGGAAGAGTGGAGGGGCAAGATAGGGGTATAGGATTAAGAGATACATACAAACTACTATGTATAAAATAGCTAGCAACAAGGACATACTGTATAGCATAGGAAATTATAGCTGTTATCTTGCAATTAACTTTAATGGAGTATCATCTGTAAAAATACTGAATCACTATGCTGAACACCTGAAACTAATATTACTGTAAGTCAAATATACTTCAGTTAAAAAATAAAAATAAAGTGATTATTGATACAGTTGGAAAAAAAGAAAAACAGAAAACCTAATACAGTGAATGCAGATAAGAGGAAACGTGTAATTAGATGAATACTAATTTGTTGTATCTTGATCTTGTAGGTTTTGAAAAACTAACTGCAATTGAACAAATCACTATGCTGTATTTGCATTTATTTTTATTTCAATATAATTAAGGTAATCCATTCTATATATTATTTGTATATTTTAGAAAAATTCATATGATTTTTTTTAATCTACAGAAGAGCACAACCATAGCTAATATAGGTCTACCTTCTTGTTTTGTTATCTACCAGTATTACTTGACAATGACAGAAATACAGAGTGGCACTGACCAGCAAGGGAAACATTAGAAAACCCTTGTGTATGAGTTAATCGTGCACATTTTGGTTCTACAAAATGTATTACAGCATTGTACATGGAATGCCTGAGAGAATTAAATGTAATTTTAAGCTACATGATACTTGGGTAACTATGCTAAATCATTTATGAAGCTACATTTAAGAAAAAAAAAGCTGAATGAACTCTCCATCTTGATGACTCATAAACCATGATCAACATACAGAGGGTCAGCAGTTATTCTTTAACAGGATGGCCTGAACATGCAAGCACTTCACCGCTAGTTTTATTATGAATCTCTTCTAAATTTTACCTGAAACTTTCTCTGGTTCTGAGCAATAATTATCTAATGATCATCCACATATTCCAGAATTTGATTTTAAGAGGCTTACATTTTTCATTCAAGCTACTAGTACCAGCACCCTTTTCAACAGTCAGTGCCATTTTGAGGGTCCAAAAAAATTTCAAACAAGACACAGATTTAGCTTGCCTGAACTTTCAGTATTTTTGTAGGCCTCGTCAATCAGCCACAAAGAAGAGCTACAACACAGCAGAAAAACCTTCCTAAGATTTGCATAGTTCAAAACAATTAAATAAACAACTACAACAAAACATTCTCCTCCCTAGAGCATTTCAAATTTCCATTCCAATTTCCACTTCTTCCCACCACAATATTTAGCCACCCATATATCGTAACATGGAAACTGGAGGGTAGAAACATCAGGAGAAAGAGCAGAGTAGCTCAAACTACAGAAACTTTTAGTCTTTGTCATGAGAAAGTCCCTTTTATCTGCTGATGAGCTCTAGGAATCTTGAGTTATTTAGTTCGAGAAGTCTTAATGATTTACTCTTTAACCCACATCCCTGGGATTAGATTTCTTGCCCATCAGTGGTTCAGCTGAAACACGCTCACCTATCAACTAGGATCTGCTTGGATAGGGAGAGAAAATAGTTAAGAGCACAGGCTTTGACAGAGCAAGTTTGAATCCTGGCTCTACAAGTTTTACCTGTGAGACCTTAGATAAATGATTCATTTGCTCTGTGCCCCAATTATTTCCTTGCAAATTCAGAATAAAAATGTTATTATCATCATATAAGTTATGAGCATTACATAAGATAATATTGGTCAAGTGCTGTGAAAAGTACCTAACAAATTATTATGAGGACAATGTGAAAGCTATTTGTAAGAAGGGAATGAAGCTTATCAAATGGTCTATCAAATGGTGGGTCTATTTGATATGCATCAGGGGCAAAGGGTCATTTAAAGAGCTTCCTGGAATAGTGATGTCACAAAGATGGCAATATAGGTGGTTCCTGACTTTGGTTCCAGTCACAAGGGTGGGGGAGGTGGGGGGAGGGGGGAGGCTGTAACTCAGAGACCCAGACAGACTGCATTAGATAGTAAGAGAAGCTGTTCCAGGTGGACTGCATTGCCCCTCCCCCAGGCCAGTGCAGCACCATGTGGAGTTCATCAAGTGGGAAAAGGGAACCCAGGGGAGTCAACCAGCTCCCCCCAGCATTGTGGGTCACTTTGCAGAAGACCCTAACAATGATCTTGTACCTTGAGAATTGCAGGGGAATCCACAGGATTCTCCAACTGTGATGGAGAAGGGGAGGGGGCTTTCAACAACCAGACTAAGTTCCTACCTGCAAAGCCGAAGTAGTAACCCCAACAAATGGCTTTGTTCATCTGAGAACCAAGTGGCACTCTCTGACCACAGAACTCCACAGGTTGCAGATCTGCCTAATTCAGATCCTCAAACAAGGAGCTCTGCCAGCCCTAGAGCCTGATTTGCCCACGCCCATGCAAGGAGCTCTCACAGCCCACCTGGTGTGGAGAGTGTCTTCCGGCCTCATCTGACCAAAGGGCTGGCAACAACTCCTGGAAGCAGTGTGGTCCAGCAGCACTTGAGCCAAGAGGCAGGCAGGCAGAGCGAATCACCCCCACAGAAAAGTCACTACCAGGCATGGAGCATTCCAGTGCTGTGCAGACAGGGGGACTAATTCAAAGCCAAGACTGACAGAAGCTCCCAGGCCCTTCTAACTGGAGATCCTTGTTTGGGAAACAGAGTGCCTGGAGTGGCCCTCTTCACCCACACAGGCAAGGGAGCTGAGACATAGTTCCACCCACTGTGCTACGTCTTCCAGCCCCATCTAACCAAATGGGCTGGAGAGAAGTTCTGGAAGATGTACAGCCCAGCAGCACTTGAGCCAAGAGGTGGGCAAGCAGAGCTTAGAGTATGTAGAAGAAAGCCAGGGGCCCTGTTTGGCCAGGGAACTTGGGTTGCTGTTCAGCTTGAGTTAAGAAAACAAAGAGTTTTACTGGCTTCAGAGCTGCCTCTCCCACTGTGACTGGACAGGGAATCTAATTTGTAGCCCCACTAAACACTGAATTCTTCCTTCAGCCCACTTAACCAGAGCACACAGGAAGCTGCACAGCTCATACAACAGCCCTATATACAGTAGCAATTGAAAAGAGAGCACTAGGGACCTTCAAGATGGCGGAGGAGTAACACGTGGAGGTCACCATCTTCCCCACAAATACGTCAAAAATACATCTACATGTGGAACAACTCCTGCAGAACACCTACTGAACGCTGGAAGAAGACCTCAGACCTCCCAAAAGGCAAGAAACTCCCCACGTACCTGGGTAGGGCAAAAGAAAAAAAGAATAAACAGAGACAAAAGAATAGGGATGGGACCTGCACCAGTGGGAGGGAGCTGTGGAGGAAAGGTTTCCACACACTAGGAAGGCCCTTTGTGGGTGGAGACTGTGGGTGGCGGAGGGGGGAAGCTTCGGAGCCACGGAGGAGAGCGCAGCAACACGGGTGCGGAGGGCAAAGCGGAGAGATTCCCGCACAGAAGATCGGTGCCGACCGGCACTCACCAGCCTGAGAGGCTTGTCTGCTCACCTGCCGGGGCGGGCAGGGCTGGAAGCTGAGGCTGGGGCTTCGGTCAGAGCACAGGGAGAGGACTGGCGGCGTGAACACAGCCTGAAGGGGCTAACGCGCCACAGCTAGCCAGGAGGGAGTCCGGGAGAAAGTGTGGAGCTGCTGAAGAGACAAGAGACCACTGTTTAGGGGTGCACAAGAAGAGGGGATACAGAGCACCGCCTAAACTAGCTCCAGAGACAGGCATGAGCCGCAGCTATGAGCTCAGACCTCAGAGACAAGCATGAAATGCTAACAGTGCTGCTGCCGCCAACAAGAATCCTATGTACAAGCAAAAGTCACTATCCACACCCCCACAGGAGCCTGTGTGGCCCATCACTGCCAGGGTCCCATGATCCAGGGACAACTTCCCCGGGAGAACACATGGCACGCCTCAGGCTGTGGCAATGTCAGGCCGGCCTCTGCTGCAGCAGGCTCATCCCACATTCCAATTATAACCTACCAAACCCCTCCCTTCCCCAAGCATGAGTGATCCAGAGCCCCCTACTCAGCCGCTACTTTAACCCCCCACTGTCTGGGCGGGAACAGAGGCCTGAGGGCAACCTACATGCAGAGGTGGGGCCAAATCCAAAGCTGAACCCCAAGAGCTGTGCGAACAAAGAGAAAGGGAAATCTCTCCCAGCAGCCTCAGGAGTAGCGGATTAAAACCCCACAATCAACATGAGGTACCCTGCATCTGTGAAATACCTGAATAGACAACAAATCATCCCAAAATTGAGGCAGTGGACTTTGGGAGCAACTGTAGACTTGGGGTTTACTGTCTGAGACTGACTTGTTTCTGATTTTTATGTTTATCTTCGAATAGTTTTTAGCACTTGTTATCATTGGTGGATTTGTTTATTGGTTTGGTTGCTCTCTTCCTTTTTTTATTATTACCCTTTTTATTTTAATAATTTTTAAAAAATTATTTATTATTATTTTTTATTTCTTTTTTCTCTCTTTTCATCTGAGCTGTGTGGCTGACAGGGTCTTGATGCTCTGACTTGGTGTCAGGCCTGAGCCTCTGAGGTGGGAGAGCCTTGTTCAGGACACTGGACCACCAGAGACCTCCCAGCCCCACATACTATCAATAGGTGACAGCTCTGCCACAGATCTCTGTCTCAACACTAAGACCCAGCTCCACTCAACGACCAGCAAGCTACAGTGCTGGACACCCTATGCCAAACAACTAGCAAGACAGGAACACAACCTCACCCATTAGCAGAGAGGATGCCTAAAATCATAATGAGGTCACAGACACCCCAAAACACACCACTAGACGTGGACCTGTCCACCAGAAAGACAAGATCCAGCCTCATCCACCAGAACACAGGCACCAGTCCCCTCCACCAGGAAGCCTACACAACCCACTGAACCAACCTAAGCCACTGGGGGCAGACACCAAAAACAACGGGAACTACGAACCTGCAGCCTGCGAAAAGGAGACCCCAAACACAGTAAGATAAGCAAAATGAGAAGACAGAAAAACACACAGCAGATGAAGGAGCAAGGTAAAAACCCGCCAGACCTGACAAATGAAGAGAAAAGAGGCAGTCTACCTGAAAAAGAATTCAGAATAATGATAGTAAAGATATCCAAAATCTTGGAAATAGAATGGAGAAAATACAAGAAACGTTTAACAAGGGCCCAGAAGAACTAAAGAGCAAACAAACAAAACATTTTTTTTTTTAGATTCCATATATATGTACCAAAATGTTCATTGCAGCTCTATTTACAATAGCCAGGACATGGAAGCAACCTAAGTGTCCATCAGCAGATGAATGGATAAAGATGTGGCACATATATACAATGGAATATTACTCAGCCATAAAAAGAAACGAAATTGAGTTATTTGTAGTGAGGTGGATGGACCTAGAGTCTGTCATACAGAGTGAAGTTAAGTCAGAAAGAGAAAAACAAATACCGTATGCTAACACATATATGGAATCTAAGAAGAAAAAAAAGGTCATGAAGAACCTAGGGGCAAGATGGGAATAAAGACACAGACCTACTAGAGAATGTACTTCAGGACATGGGGATGGGGAAGGGTAAGCTGGGACAAAGTGAGAGAGAGGCATGGACATATATACACTACCAAATGTAAAGTAGATAGCTAGTGGGAAGCAGCCGCATAGCACAGGGAGATCAGCTCGGTGGTTTGTGACCACCTAGAGAGGTGGGATAGGGAGGGTGGGAAGGAGATGCAAGGGGAAAAGGATATGGGGATATATGTATACATATAGCTGATTTACTTTGTTATACAGCAGAAACTAACAGAATATTGTAAAGCAATTATACTCCAATAAAGATGTTAGGAAAAAAGGAGAGCATGACCTATGGCTTCCCCCATCTGTCAAGTAAAACCAGTGGCCTCACTCGACCAGAGAATTCAGTGTACTCTGGCCTGATTCAGGTCCCTAAACAACAAGCTGTACAGGCCCTGGGTCCAGTCCTGCTGCCCTGTCTGGGGAAGGAAGCTAACTCATAGCCCCATCTACTAGTGAATAAAATATCCAGTCCCTACCATCTAGTAAGCATGACCAGAGAATCCAAGCAAAAATGGAGCTCATCCTACAGCCTTACTTGGGTAGGGAACTGAGCCGGCACTCCAATATAACTGCTCTCAATGAGTGACACACACCCCCATCCCCGTTCTCAGGGCGTGAATACTTCCCTTGCCTCGAAATAGACCATAATTGCAGGCCCCACCTGCCCAAGAACATTACCAGCAGACACACCCAGAACTGAGTTGACTGAGCTGACTGGTGAAGATCTCTTTCAGCCAAAGCAAACCTGCAAAGTCTGGAAGAGAAGCCTGATTATTCAGATGTACAAATACCAATGTAAGGAATCAAAGAATCAATGAAAAATTGGGTAAATATGACACCAAACAGAAGTAATAAAGTTCCAAAAACTTATCGTAAAGAAATGGAGATCTGTGAACTGTCAGACAAAAAATTCAGAATAATCCTCTTAAGGAAGTTCAGTGAACTACAAGAAAACACAGGCAAGTAAGTGAAAGGAAATAGCAACCTTCAAAAAAAACAGAACACAAAAACAAAAACCCAGAAATCCTAGAAATGAAAAGTACAATAACTGAAATGAAGAATAATAGAGAGGGTTTCCCTGGTGGCGCAGTGGTTGAGAGTCCGTCTGCCGATGCAGGGGACACGGGTTCGTGCCCCAGTCTGGGAAGATCCCACATGCCGCGGAGCAGCTGGGCCCGTGAGCCATGGCTGCTGAGCCTGCGCGTCCGGAGCCTGTGCTCCGCAACGGGAGAGGTCGCAACAGTGAGAGGCCCGTGTACCGCAAAAAAATAAATAAATAAATAAAAAAAAAAAAAAAAAAAGAATAATAGAGAATTTCAAAATCAGACTCAGCCATGCAGAAGAAAGCATCAGTGACCTGGAGGATAGGACATTAGAAATTATGCAGTCAGAAGAGCAAAAATAAAAAATAAAAAAGAGCAAAGAAAGCCTATGGGAATTATGACACACAATGTAAAGAAACAACTCTAGAAGGAAAAGAGAAAGGGACCAAAAGTATATTTAAAGCAATAATGGCTGAAAACTTCCTAAACCAGGGGAAAGAAATGGACATCCAGATCAATGAGGCTCAAAAGATCCTAAATAGACTGAACCTGAATAATGCTAGACCAAGACATACTAAATGATCAAAAGTCAAAGACATATGGAGTCTGGGATTGACATGTACACACTGCTATATTTAAAATGGATAACCAACAAGGACATACTGTATAGCACAGGGAACTCTGCTCAATATTATGTAACAACCTAAAGGGAAAAAGAATCTGAAAAAGAATAGATACATGTATATATATAACTGAATCACTTTGCTGTACACCTGAAAATAACACATTGTTAATCAACTATATTCCAATATAAAATGCAAAGTTAAGAAAAGTCAAAGATGAAGAATTCTAAGAGCAGCAAGAGAAAAGAGGTTACATACAAGGGATCCCACATAAAATTATCAGCAGATTTCTTAACAGAAACTCTGCAGGCCAGGAGACAATGAGATGACATATTTAAAATATTGATAGAAAACAACTGTCAACAAAGAATTTTATACCCAGTGAAGCTGTCCTTCAGAAATGAAGGCAGGATAAAGACTTTCTCAAACAAAAGCAGAAGGAGTTAATCACCACCAAACCTGACTTACAAGAAATACTAAAGAGAGATCTTTGAGTGGAAGTAAAAGAACACTAATTAACATCTTAAAAACATAAAAAGGTAGTGTAAATCTCACTGGTAATGATAAACATATAGTCATAGTTAGATTCTGCAATAAGGAAATAGTGGTGCATAACTGACTTACAACTCTTTTTTTTTTTAATGAAGGTAAAGAGCTTCCTGATATTTGTGACTTATTTTAATGATACAGATACTAAAATCTAACTTTGGATAGATGCTTCCCTTGTTCTGGAAGGTAGCACCTTGATACCTCTTGGTCAAATGTTCAAGTTATATTCCTATGTACAAACATGGGAAAGTGTCTGGACATTGGCCATGTAACATAATACAACCTAGTACAATCTAATACTGTACACATGAAACATGTTACAAACCAATGTTACCTCAATGACAAATAAAATGAAAGAAGAGTAGTACTTTAAAAATTAACCAACTTCTGGTTTCCCATCCAGCATGTAAGAAGCTTGGAAGACACCATACCATCCAAACAAGGAAAAAGGCTAAACAAACAAAATCAACAACTCTACCTTAGTCTGTAAGAGAATTGAGGTCACAGAGCAAACTACTGCCCCCCAAATTGAAGAGATACGTGAACACAGGGAGTCAGGCCTTACTGGAGCAACTACCTGTGGGTACTAGTGCTGGGATCGGAAACCTGAACTGTAATTGATGAATGGCTGGAGGCTCAAGTCTGAGAAATGAAAACTCCAGGGGGACCCAATCATAGGGGGCTCCCCACAATATTGTAAGATTTACCTCTAGGACCTCCACCAGGTTCTCACAGTAAATATCAGAGAAAAAATCCTCTTGTGCTTCCGGCAGGGGGAGGGAAAATGATCCGTTGTGAAACAGAGAAAGATATACCACATTCATACTAATCAAAAGAAAGCATGGGCTTCCCTGGTGGCTCAGTGGTTAAGAATCCGCCTGCCAATGCAGGGGACACAGGTTCAACCCCTGGTCCGGGAAGCTGTCCACATGTCACAGAGCAACTAAGCCTGTGCGCCACAACTACTGAGCCTGCGCGCCACAACTACTGAGCCTGCGCTCTAGAGCCTGTGTGCCACAACTACTGAGCCCACGTGCCACAACTACTGAAGCCTGTGTGCCTAGAGCCCGTGCTCCGCAACAAGAGAAGCCACCACAGTGAGAAGCCTGAGCCCCGCAACGAAGAGTAGCCCTGTTCGCTGCAACTAGAGAAAGCCTGCATGCAGGAAGGAAGGAAGTAAGGAAGGAAGCAGGAGTAGCTGTATTCATTTCAGACAGAGCAGACTTCAAAGTAAGGAAACTTATCAAGGGAAAGAGACATTACATAATGATAAAGTGGTCAATTTTCCAAAACTACATAATGATCCTGAGTGTTTAGGCACCTAACAACAGAGCATCAAAATATGTGAGGCAAAACTGATAGAATTTCAAGAAGAAACAGATGATTCCACAGTTGCAGTTGTAGATTTCAATACCCTTCTCAGAAATGGACAGATCCAGCAGGCAGAAAAGACAGTAAGGACATACTTGAACCCAACACCACCATCAACTAACTGTATTTATCTGTAAGTATTTAATTTTTGATGCTATTTTAACTGGAAATGGTTTTAATTTTAATTTCTGATTGTTCTTTGTTAGTATGTAGAAATGCAATAGGTTTTTGTTTACTCCTCTTAAATTCTGCAAACTTGCTAAACCCACTAATTAGTTCTAGTAGCTATTTTGTAGGTTCTGTAGGATTTTCCACACAGTCATCCTGTCTGTGAATAAAGATGGCTTAACTTGTTATTTAAAAAAATATATATATATATACCGAATGTTGAAACCACCAATCTCCTTTCCCGCTTGATGGCAGGAACTCTGGTAACCAGATTTATATCCACCACCCCTACCCCTCAAGCAGGAAACCAGATTTCCCTCTGGGTAAACAGATGTCCCAAAAGAAAAGACCTCAACATACAGACATTTGGGGACCTCCTGAGGAAACAGCTGGGACTGCACCCAATCATGCTACGGTAAAGCAGACCTGTTGAAAAGACCTGCCCACGTGTAAGAAGATGAGAATTAACATTTTAGTCTCTGTCTTCAGCCTAAATTGGCAGCCAAAGAAAACCAGGTGTTTGAGGACAGCCCCAATTTGAAAGAAAAATCAAATCCTAAAAAATCAAAGAGTAGGGCTTCCCTGGTGGCACAGTGGTTGAGAGTCTGCCTCCCAATGCAGGGGACGTGGGTTCGTGCCCCGGTCTGGGAAGATCCCACATGCCACGGAGCAGCTGGGCCCATGAGCCGTGGCCACTGAGCCTGCGCTCTGCAATGGGAGAGGCCACAACAGTGAGAAGCCCGCGTACCACAAAAAAAAAAAAAAAAAAGAATCAAACAGTAAAAACCATACTTGTAGTAAAGAAGACAATGTAAAAATTGAAGAATGCTTTAAAATTGTAACAGAAGTTGAGAGATAGAAGATATTGCATAACAGAAAAAACATGAGACTATAAAAAACAATGTTGAGAAAGCTAAAATACTTCTTGGATATTATATACATGATAGCAAAAATAAGAAAAACAAAGTCAATAGAAATGTTTGGAGGTTAATATGAGGATGCCACTCAAGGTGTAGCATAAAAGGACAGATGGAAAATAGTAGAGAAAAAAATTACTAAGTATGTGCAGGTATAAATATCCGATAATGCAATTTCAGAATGAAGGCGGAAAATGCAGGGCAGGGAATATATCAATACTAAGAATATAAGAAAATTGCCTCAAGTTTACCAAGAGCATAAGTTTGTAGAATGAAAGGGACTCAAAGGGTCCAGTACAATGAATAGAAAGTGCCACTCCAAGGCAGAAAATCATGACATTTCAGGACACTAGGAATAAAAGTTACAACCATAGAGGGAGAATGATAAATCCAATCCCTTTCTTCTCTTTTTAAAATTATGGCCACTAACTTCTATGCTACCTTACAAAATAAAAGAATAAGCATCAACTTTTTAAAAAAGTGGTCCTCCTAAAATATTACCTGAAGATTAAGATAAATTTAACATTTCCAACTTCATGATTCCATAGAACTGCTACAATATAATTCAGAATTTTGTAGTTAATCCTTCCTAAAACAAAATAACTCTTAATGGCCTATGACCAAGGCAGTATTTTTACCTCGGTCCCTTTCCTTCACTTCTTACTTGGTGACAAAACTGATACCAAACACATATAAATTATACCAACTATTTTCTTTAGTGAGAAAATCTGGCCTGTTTTAACTGTTTTGCATTTTTACTTATTTTTGAAGTCTAGATATGTACACATTTTCTCCAAATAACTGAGTATAAAATTCTCATTTCTCAATTATTATGAGTTCATATATTTAATTTTTTTATCAGTTTAAGAAAATTCCATTTGCCTTTCTCCTCAATAGGTCCAAAACTATTTGATTTTTTTCCAACATATGCCTAGCACACATGACCACCGATTCAATTCATCATCAGTGTGAGAAGCAATGAGCCACTGTTAGCTCATGGAGCTTTACTCTGCAGATGAAAATTTACTTAGACTTAGCCAAGGTGGCATGAAAACAATTGCCTATAGTAAATTGCATTTATTGAGTACTTCTTAAGCCACTATTCTCTGAGCAAGGCATCTCAGGAAATTTCCTCTTAAGAGGGACACAATTTCCTCAGCAATAGAAAGCTTTTCCTCTAGTTTTCTCTTTAAAGTAATGAGCTTACAAAAATTAAAATGAAACAGTTCGTTATACTGATATTTAGTTGTACAGAAACACAAGCGGCAGGCTTTCAGATAAGCGAAAGATCTGACTTTATCAAAATAAAGTTTAAATAGAACTGTTCAGCTCCAGAAAACCTATCTAGATGCACAGTCTGCCAGTAGGAATGAACATTTAAAATTGAATTTATCCCTGAACATTTGGGAAGTGTAATTACCTATCTCTAGCTATGAAGCAGGCTCACAGTTTCACAAATAACAAGTCATTTTTAATAGTGAAGATTTCAGCAAGTCTAGAAAGTGTAAAGGAACCTGAAGAAAAAAAAAAGATACACAGAACTCCTAGACTCAAGTAGTTCCCTTATCATAAGCTCCAGATGTCTTCATTCTTAGTCCTGGGACTTGCTCATCTTTTTGTGCTACCACATCAGGACGAAGAAGGGAACAAGTTTATGCTGAAAAGAAGTGCCAATGTAATGGCTCTGCAGCCAGATAATGTAGAAGATAGCAAGTCATGTTCACAGTGCAGAAGGACATGCGTTTTCTAAAATAGGAATTCTAATCCCACTGGGCTTCTGTCTGTGTGAATGTAACCTTTAGATTTAGAATTTTTGAACCCCTGGAAATGAACTAATGCTTTGTGTAAAGTACAGAAAACAGATGGGAGTGTGTTCCAGGTAGCACATTTAAATACAAAGACCATTTCTGTACCTGCAAAAGCTGCTGTGCTACCTCGAAGGATAAATCCGAGTTTAACAAATCAAATGAAGCTACCCTACAACATGGCTCCAATTCAGAGGAGACAAGTACTACTGTGATTTCCAAACATTCACATTATCACAAAAATGAGAAGCGTACACTTGGTCTGACATAAAGAATAGATATTTCTTATTCTCAAAGCATTAACCTTGATCTTCATGGGGCTACAAAAAAACCTTTTAAACTGCTTCATCACCAGATTAATTACAGGTTTTTGCAGTTTTCAGTACTGATGGTTAGCAATTGGAAATGGACAGCTACTTGAAAAAAGCACCTTGAGTTCAATCACTTTTGTATTTAAAAGGCAACGTTTTAGACAGGTGAAAAAATAATGTTTTATTGTGTTATATTCATAATTTTTGAGATTTTTATTGTGTTAAAATACACATTAAATTTACTAACTTAAAAAGGTTAAGTGTACAATTCAGTGGTATTAAGTACATTCATATTGCGCAACCATCACCACCACCCATGTCTGTAACTCTTTTCATCTTGCAAAAGTGAAACTCTATACCCATTAAATAACTCTCCATTCCCTCCTCCCCCCCAGCCCCTGGAAATTCACCATCCTACTTCCTGTCTCTATGATTTTGACCACTCTAGGTACGTCATGTAATTGGAACAATACAGTATTTATCTTTTTGTGACTGGCTTATTTCACTTCTCATAATGCCCTCAAGGTTCATCCATGTTGTAGCATGAGTCAGAATTTCCTTTTTAAGGCTGAATAATATTCCATTATATGCACTTACTAAATTTTGCTTATCCATTCATTCATCAATGACCAACTGGGTTGCTGCCATGTTTTAGCTATTACAGATAAGGCTGCTATGAACATGAGTAATATTTAAATGTTTAATGTAATTCATTTCCTAAAGAGAGGTACGTTCACGTTCAAACAAAATTAGCAGCCATCTATATCATGTACCTTAAAATCACCTCACTTTTGTTAACAGCGAGACACAGTAATTGTGATCACCATATCTATACTGAGAACCCTAAATGGAGATATACTAGCAGCAGGAAAAGAGATGCAATTCCAAATAAAAGGGTTAAAGTTGAAGGTTTTTATTTCTCGTGAAAGGATGAAATTCAATGAATGAGGGAAAATGAGTCCAAGTTAATCACCCCACTGTGTGGATCCCCAAAACACATACACAACACTAAAACCTGTGCTAGCAAGAAAGGATTAAGAAAGGGAAAGGCTACAGGGTATATTAGGTGGTGGAGATGGGACAATTTTGTCCACATAATAAACCCTAACATTTACCCTGTGATTGATTACATTGCTTTCCTCTTGACAACATGGGCCACATATTAAAATAGAACAGAACTAGGAGTTGACATTTCACAGCTATACATGTGCTGTTTTGACTTCCTTTATAAACTGTCAAAATGCATTTCTGATACAAAGTTTCTGAATCTTACAAGGAAATAGATGGTAGACACGCAAACTTTATTTTCCCACTATTTTTAAAGCTAAGCCCAAGTTAGAAATTTTTCTATTTTACTGCTATAAAGTCTCAAAGTCCAAAGACTTGCCTTTTGCCAGCTTTAGTGAACAATTTTAGATAATCATGGAAACATTTTTTTGCTACTAAAAATTACAACTCATTATCTGCTGTCTCCAGCACTCAACCTAAACCTGGACTACTAATTTTAACTTCCCATGTTATTTTAATAAAACCCAAAAGCAGGTATTAGTGTAAAGGACATATAAGTTATTGAATCAAAACACCTTACAGACAACCACTCTACTCCCAAAAGATATATAACCCCAGAAGTTTAAGAACCTGAGCAAACTAGATATCAAAACTCATGCATCAAGTTCTATCTTAAAATTAATGATGTAGGGGCTTCCCTGGTGGCGCAGTGGTTGAGGGTCCGCCTGCCGATGCAGGGGACGCGGGTTCGTGCCCCGGTCTGGGAGGATCCCACGTGCCGTGGAGCGGCTGGGTCTGTGCGCCGTGGCCGCTGAGCCTGCGCGTCGGGAGCCTGTGCTCCGCAACGGGAGAGGCCACAGCAGTGAGAAGCCCGCGTAACGCAAAAAAAAAAAAAATAATAATAATGATGTAAATGTTTGATGTAACAATCTTACATACCAAAGACTGAACAGTATTAACTGAAAGCAGGAGTCATAGGCTACGTGGTTTATGTGTGAAAAGATGTCACAGGGTCTGGCAATGACCACCTTGCTCCCTCTATCCACCACACCATTTCTGCTGAGAGTTAGTTGAGAGTTTACAAATTCCCAATATATATTAATCTTTGGGATCTGAGAACAAGAAATCAGAGTTCCCTGGAATGTTCATCAACTCCTAAAATCCTAAATTACTCCTAACATATACTTCCAATGCTCTACATTCTCTTTACTCAGTAGGAATATATAAAACATGATTAATAAAAATACTTACTTTACAAAGAAACACAGCCGACTGAATATTAAACCATTGGAAAATGCCAGTGAACAGTATTGGGTAGTATTTTAAGGGCTAATATTCAGACTTCCTGGCTAGGTTAACATCATCATCACTACACAGAATCATGCGTTGAAATTGCCAATTTGAGAACTTATTTGTTCCCAAACTCATTATTTCTTGGAACATGACTCATAGCATTTCTATGAACTATACTATGCATATAAACTTTAATATGTTATTTTCAAGAATGTCTCGTTAGCAGCAGGCAGATACACACACACACACACACACACACACACACACACACACACACCTTATACCATGGCAATAGCTGAAAGAAAGACTGACTATTTAGATCTCGGCCATGCTTCTATCAATGTTCTGAACCTGGTTCCTGGAAATGTCAACCATACCTTTTGACTTGGAGTCTATAATTCCTGTTTTGCTTAATTTCCACTTGGTTACACATCTTTCAAATGTGTAACCTTTTTAATATTCATTTTCAACTTTAATTCCCTTAGACGGATTATAACACATTTTCCCTGTGTTCCAAATCTCCTGAATGATTTTTCTTGTGATTTGAGACTCAAAGAAACAAATTTCTCGAGAAATCTGTGAAAAAAATTTCCACGTGGAAACACTACTGAGAATCCTTTGTGACTTGTTGGAGAATGTGTGGCTATCTTCTTTACCTCATTAGAATTTAAGGCCAGCCCTAAAGGTGAACCTCCACTCATGGGGTTTAGCTTTTAACATGGCTTCACCTCCATTACAAAACACATGACTTGAGAAGAAAGGAGGTTACATTTGAAGCATAAATTTTTAAAATTTCTTAATAGTAGAGAAATAATCTGTATTTCTTTGAACACTGAAACTATACATAGACCAGAGGAGAAAATAGTAATGCAGCACTTATAACCTCACTACCTGAAGATTGTCCATAATTATTTTGACACTCTCTCCTACATCCATACTTGATGTTATACTCTACAGACACAGAAATATTACACATGTTGATTAATCACCAATTCTGTCAATGAATTTAGAAGATATATCAATTGCTCTTATGATTGCATTATATTTTATTGCATGGACAACAAAAATTGAATTATATTCACCTGTTTTTTAATGTATCATTATAAAAAAAAGACTTCAGAAAGCCTTTTTGCATCTATAACCTTTTGTACTTTGCACAGTCAGCAGATATTGAAAAGTCATGTGCAATCAAATATAATTTATCTTAAGTATTTTTTAATGAAGCAAAGCTTGGTAATTCTTTGTATCTTCTTGATTTTTGTTCCTGCTCTAGTTATAATTGTTTATTGTTTCGCATATCAAATTCATCACTTTGTGGCAGTATTATTTTGTCTTATTTTAACTTTGACAATTTTTGTCTAAATAATGAAAAATGTCATTTGGTAAAGAGTTGGATTATGTTACCTTTTAATGTCAATTTATTTGATATGATTTAAGAAATATGCTAATGTTTTACATCATACTATATTTAGCAATTAGGATTAACATTTAAAGATGAGGCCATTTCTTACAGTGATATTTCTTCTTCTAGGAACTTGCTTCATCCTGTCTAAATTTTTATTATTGTGAAACTACATGGCCTGAAAGAGTAACTTCACTTTTAGATAAAAGGCAGAGGGCCATATTTGTCAGAAACAACACAAACCGTAAATTACCATCTTTACTTAGGCGAGCAGGGCCATTGAAAGTTATTTATAACTATAGATTAATCAGTAATAACATTTTTAAGATGTCAGAGCATATACTTAATATCGCAGGTCTAAGCTGTCATGAAACTTTTATTGCCTATAAGGAATGCTAGTAGTTTTCCAAGGTATAAACTTTTGCTTCCTAGAGAGTAGAGCACATTAGGAACATGTTTTTAATAGGACTTCATTTTCTGATGATTGCAATAATACAGATGCACACTCCCACTTTTTCTGCCCTAGGCCAGACACCTTTGGATATTACAGATGTTTCACCTGAGAAAATTTTTCAACCGACTTTAAAAGTAGGTTATACCTAATTAAAATGCAGATCTTCCACTATTTAAAAAAATTTAAAGACAGTGGTGCATAAAGAAACAAACCAATGCTTTGAGAGGTAGAATGGGAAACAACTGAAAAGGAGGTAGTTTAATAAGCCCCTATAGAGAGTGATGTGGATCTTGAATACAGGGCCTCTTGATGACAAGAAACCTCCCAATCTAGGAAACATTCAATAAGAAAATACTTTTTGAGGGCAAGGGTCAACCCTAGGTCAATGAGGACAATAAATGGTAATAACCATGTGCAGTACAGAATTATACCATCCACGTTTACCATTTCATCCATGTTTTATAATAATGATGCATCTGATAGCAAAGCATACCAATAGACTGGTCTAATACAAAGTACAAGATTAAATTCTTAGTAAAGTCTACTTCCTATGTTTTGTCTCAGACCTAAAATTACTTCATTCTGGAATACATGGCTAATTTATTTACTTTTTTTTATTATTATTACTGGTCAGGTTCACTGGGAAACCAGCTCTGAAAGAGAATGCAGGGTGTTTATTAACGAGTGCCCCTGGGTTCAATGCCTATAGAGTGAACAGCAAAGAATCAGGATTGGAGAGAAATCGACTACACTATCAAGCTCAACAGCAATTCCTGCCAACCCTAAAGGAAGTTCTAGAGCTAGAATGGCTTCTACACAGTAGTCTGAACTTTGTTTGAGATGAAAGGGCCTTTATATTCCATCATACATCAGTTTCTGAATGAGGTCAACCCAAGAAAGTGGCCTGACTCAAGGTACTCCTCTGCAGCTGAGGCAGCCCCTGCAAGGGCTGGCAGCTGAAGGCTGTCTACCAGCAGCACTTCTGTCAGGTTGGGGAAGGCCTACTCTATGAAGGGGAACCTGGGCAACATCACAGCATCCACCACACAGAGTTTATTTTGCACAAAACAGATGATATTTCCTCAGTCCCTTCGTAGTGAGCTTTTTTTTTTTCCTCAGGATGAGAATATAAAAAATGATAGGTGAAATACATTCATACTCTTCTGACTCCACTCTATAGTTACCAGAAGTTTTGATAACTGACCTTTCTTTAAATCATACTGCCTGAAAGAACTCTGAAGATCATATGAAAAGTAGTTTATGCTTTCTTTAAATATGTACTATTCGTAGTAAAAGATTTTTGAGTAACCCCCTCAAAATATAATATGAATTAATATATATATGTGCTTAAGTTATATATTACAAACCTTATTAATGAGATAAAAATAATTTTTAAAGTCAAACAATTAATATAAAATTTCCAAGTTTCTTTCCCCCTACAACACAAATCTCACTTTCAGAAATACTAATCTGGACTCCTGCCTTGCTTCCAAAAAGGCAAGCCCTTTAAATTACCTCGACAAGACACTATTTCGTCTTTTCCTGAACTCATTTTAAAATAAAAAAAGTTTTTAAAAAGCAGAACTTTAGAACTTGATCTGCATACTCTTCCACTATTACCTGATGCTGTAGGCTGTGCCTTTACCATGCTGGCATTGCCCATTCTCTTTTCAAGAAGCCTCACACGACAACTTATCTTGTCTATCTCTTTCCATTCCCTTTGCCCAAATCCATTGCACCCAAGCTCCCAAAGTTTATGTTTCATTTTTAGGTACACCATAACCTCATTTAGAGTTGATAATGGCATGGTTCTGATGTTGGCTTTAAAAAAATTACTTAGTATTTTCCTGGTGGCGCAGTGGTTAAGAATCCACCTGCCAATGCAGGTGACATGGTTTGAGCCCTGGTCCGGGAAGATTACACATGCCTTGGAGCAACTAAGCCTGTGCGCCACAGCTACTGAGTCTACGCTCTAGAGCCCACGTGACACAACTACTGAAGCCCACACGCCTAGGGCCCGTGCTCCGCAACAAGAGAAGTCACCACAATGAGAAGCCCGCGCACCGCAACGAAGAGTAGCCCCGGCTCGCCACAACTAGAGGAAGCCTGAGTGCAGCAACAAAGACCCAACACAGCCAAAAATAAATAAATTTTTTTAAAAATTACTTAATTAGGGCTTCCCTGGTGGCACAGTGGTTGAGAGTCCGCCTGCCGATGCAGGGGACACGGATTCGTGCCCCGGTCTGGGAAGATCCCATGTGCCGCGGAGCAGCTGGGCCTGTGAGCCATGGCCGCTGAGCCCGCGCGTCCGGAGCCTGTGCTCCGCAAAGGGAGAGGCCACAGCAGTGAGGGGCCCGTGAACCGCAAAAAAAAAAAAAAAAAAAAAATTACTTAATTGAACAGTAGAATCAAAGTAGGACAGAGGCCTACCAGATCCCCAAATTCCTAGTTTAGAGTTACTTCTGCAACATCATGTTGCAAATAGGTTGGTCTCAGTTTGGTAAGAGGCAGACTGTGAATGCTCACTAGGTGTGTTATTGCTGTTTTAAACCAGTATGTACTGAAACCTCAGTGTTACCTTGGCTTTAATATCATGCTATTCTACTCTTCTACATATGACCTCTGAACTCCTATTAAATCAAATACCACTATGAATCAAAGAACAGTCCAGTCGTATTTTAGTGTAGGTGTAAAGGGTAAAGAGCATGTGAAAGGAATAAGATGGGGAAAAACAAACATGGGAAAGCAGGAATGTGGGAATAACATTCCCTAACAAAAGACAAGAGATAATAGGTATTTTTTCCCCCAAGAGAACTAAGGGAGGGAGCATTTATTTGTGGCTAGTTGGTGAGAATAAGGAGGGAGACTTTGAAGTTCTTCCCTAGTTCGCTTATGTCGCTGGGGTTTAATCAGCTTACTCCACATATCAATGCTCACTTTTAGATATAAGCATATAGGACTGTGAGCATGTAAGCCAACAACTTATTGTGCACCCTAGAGGTTCAAATGAAAATCTTTATTCTTTTTAAAAAAAGAACATAGCCTTGATAGAGGAAGAAAAATCTATAATTTTAATATGTTGCTAAGAATAAAAATTCATTAAATAGATAACTTACTGTCATTTAGGGGAATGTGTTAATTTAGTTACATATGACATAAGCACTGGAAAAGTTATAGCTATCTATAATTATGATTTTCACAAACTAATCTGGTTTAATTAAAAATGACAGTTTCTGTTCCTTTTCCTAAGAAGTTCCATAGACATCTTGGACACAATTTCCTCATTGGTTTTAATGTAAACATTGGCTAATATTAGAAGGGATGAAAAAATAGGGAAATGACAAGAGAGTGAATTGGAGGTATTGCATTATTTTGTCTGAAAAATATTTGCTACTACTAAATGGCAGTTCCACTTAAGATTTTGTTCTTAGGGATAGGGAAAAAAACACAAAATCAAAGCATGATTCATTCTGTGTGTTAGCATATCCTGCCTTATCATTCTATATCTAATTAAAATACATCTAAGATACAGATTTTTAATAGCTTTTTAACCTCATTTGTTCAAATGTCATCAGTATTTTTAAAGATATAGCCATTGTTTTAATTCAATGAGTAAACTGAGTTTTATATCTGGAATTTTGATCCAAATCTTTAAGAAATATCTGTAATATGACCATTATTCTGAAGCAAACTGTAATTGACTTAATATATTAGAGAATATAATAGCTATTCAATTATGAAACATGTATTTCTATGAAATGAAAAAGTAAGCATTTCTCACATTTGACTAGCTATCATTAATAATGTATTTTCTCATGGAGTTCATTTTGGAAACTTTCTTAAGAGATTTCCATTTGAGATTCAAAACCAGCCCATTCCCCAACCTATGCTAGTTACATGACCTCAGTAATTCACCATGCATAAATTTGACAGAAAATGCATTTAGAGATTTTTAGGTGATTAATATATGTTAACTGGTAATTTAAAGTATTTTATGGTATATATGACTTAGGCCGAGGCAAAAATTGCCAAGTCTGCTTCTTAATTTTAAAATAAATTGCTAATGTCATAATAGAATACTTTTACTAAATCTATTCTATCGGGATTAAGATCTCAATTAGTTATATAATTGGTTTTAATTTCAAATTTGCAGGTCAGTTGTCAAATTCATATTGCTATCTTATTAAAATGTATGTAATGATCAAAATACTCTCCAGTTCAAATCACTTGACAAGCTACAGGGCCATGCCTCCATGGAGCACTCCTCTCCATCAGTTCTCTTCATGCACTACTGCATCAGTGCCTTCAGTCAATACTTGCTCCAGTTAAACACCTTTGTTCAAAGTATTGCAGAGTTCAGACTTTTCCACCTTCATTTTATGTCTCTCTGAGCCACATGCCACATGCCATATATTCCTTCTTATCCACTAAGTTTCATTTTGCATGGTCTTTTAGATCTATTTAATTATTTCCTTCTGTATGGATCTTTGACTGACCAGGAATCAATTCAGTCCCTGTCTGTCTGTCATTTAGAAACAGAAACTTTGAACAAGAATTAAATGATTCATGTAATTATGTAACCAATTCAGGGTAGAAACCACATTTATAAGACATATTTTGCAAAAAACATCTTTTCATGGGTGGATGTGAGATCTCACCTCCAACTCTCCCCACAATATATCGCACAGTAGTTTCAAAGACTCGGGGTGCATGGGTAGCCCTTTTTGAATCCCACCTTCGTGATTCTAGTATGCCACCCACATCTGATTAAAGTGAGTGTTATCAAAGAAAATGTAATGATGCAGGATAGGTCTGTATTACACTGATGTACAAAATAATTGTAAATATTACAGAATTATACAATAGTATGTACATTATGTTTATACTCACATGTCTGCATTACCACACTTAATTAAATGTCATCTGTAAAGGCAACTTATCCCTTTTATATAAAATGCACATATATAATATTAATCATACCTTGTGTCTGCAAACATATGTGCATGTATATATGTGTAAGTATGTACATACATGCACATACAAGCCACAATGTTAACAGTTTAGATGAGGGTTATTTCTGTGATTTTTACTTTAGTTACATTCTGTCAATTTTTTAATGGAACATTGTCAATAATCATTACAAAAACTATATGCTATTAAAAAATCAGAACAACCCTCTTAGAAATAGGAAGGTTTTTTTTCCCTTAATCAAGGACTAAGGCCTCAGAGCCTTTAGAGAAAACACTGAGCAGCTGAATAAATCAATGGATCAATGGGTTGATATATTCTAATTCATTCACATCTACACTTTCAACTTCCCGAGTTCCATGAAGCAACAATCCACAAAATGTTTCTCAAAAAAAAAGTCCATGATAAAATAAGTTTGGAAAGCTCTGCCCTTCTCCAAGTTTTATCATGCACTTAAGCATGATAAAATTTCTCAGAAATCAGGCATTAAGAAATTGATTAACTTTGTTTACCCCATGTGTCACAAACTTATTTGATCACCCAAAAGTATTAACAGCCCATATAATTCCATGAAGTACAAGCCAGGAAACTCTATTAAAATTCAAAAGGAGAAGATAGTTTAATAAAGAATTTAAGGGAAAAATTTGACATATTGTGATAGGTAGCAAAAAATTAAAATAAAATACTTTTGACTGGTGACATTTCTTTGGAAGAATTTCAGATTTATTAAAAATACTTTCTGTGATTATCTATCTTTAGTTGTTAAGAGTATGTTTGGGGGACTTGGGGGTGGATGGGGGGCACTCCTGGCAAAGCAGAATAGCGAGGGAAAACACTTGGTATGGACCAACAGCTTAACCAAGAACATGGGCCATCTGTATATCACATGTTTATTGGTGACATCAACTATGCACACACTTCACATAAAATTAGTTGTATCAGAGTTAATAGTAATTTAAAAGTAAAACACATACAAGAATACATAGAATTTATGATTAAGTTCATTAACAAGTACTCATGTCTACAGATATCCTCAGTCGTGTCAATTGCCTTGGCCTTCTTTTCAACGTACAGATAGAGGTTAAGCCAGAAGGGATTAAGGGACCGCTCATATTAATGTTACTAGGACTTAGTGTACTAGGAACAAGTCCACCTTCAATAGCTCTGAACAGTGTTATATTGTTCTTTGTTTCCTGGAACAAAGAACTACCAATTCCTCCATGTTTTTACCACCAAGTGGTGGTTCACTAATTCCTTCCTAACTTTTCTAATAGAGCACTGTTTCTCAAAGTGTGGTCCTTAGAGCATCAGAATCAGTAGCACTTGGGACTTGTAAGAAATGTAGATTCTCAAGTCCCACTCTACAATCAGAAACTCTGAGGGAGAGGCACCTTGATCTGTGTTTAAAGCCTTCCAGAGACTTCTGATACACACTCAAGTTTGCAAACCATTGCACTAAGGAAGTATGATTGTTGTCTGTCCTGGATGTTTCTAATAACCACATCAGATAGTCCTTGTATCAGTTCACAAACCTAATTTTAAATGAGCCAAAATTTTTAAACATAGCAGTTATGTTGTAAAATAACATGCAGGCGGTCCAAAATTTGTACAAGATTTAACTGAAAATTGAATTGAAAGTTGGCATAATGAAACTTGGAATAGATTTCCCCATGGGCCTAATGCTACAAAATTGTGGCAAAGGAAGGAAGCCGTTCCAAAGGAGTCTATTCGTATCAATTTAGTTGTTCTCCAGTATTGATAGCATTAACTTCAGTTCTGAGAGGAGTGACAATGAGGTTTAAGAAGGAAATGAGAAGGTTAAGAGAGGGAGAAAAAAAGAAAAAAGAAAGACATAGGTAAAGAGGAAAAATAGCTATTCCCCCACTTTTTTCTTTTTTTGGTGTAGTGATAACTACAGGTACAATGCACAAAAATCAATTTTCTTTGACTGCATTAAAACTTGCTAGATATATCAGAATCCTAAGTTTTATCAAGTCCCCTTTACAATAGAGCTTTATTCTCTCTTCAAATCTTCTACATCATAGTAATAAGGCAGAGTGTGTACATTTTGCTTTAAGCTCTAAAGCTGGCGAAACCAAAACAAACACCTTCTAGGTTCAAGCAGGAAATAGGAGTTAAGAAATATAATAAGGAGTAGTGTTATATATTGCTCCAGTATAATAAGGAGCATTGGGGCTCTCAAGAATTAGAGGTACATGCTCTAAGGAATCCTTTCTCCATTTCTGACACTACATCTCAAAGAACACACAACTTGGGCTTAATTTCCCCCTTTATGCACCAGTTTGTGACATCTACATCGACGAAAACCCCTCTTCCACCTGCCCCCACGCAAAAGTCCAATTTGGGCAATGTAAGTTATCTCACATGAATGTTGGAAAGAATGCAACTGAAAATTATTTCACATTTAGGTATGAATAACTAATCAAGCTATTAACTGTCTGGTAAGTTCAGGCAGCTACTGCTGATTTTCAGGTTATTCTCTACTTTTCTTCTAACTCATGGGTCCTCTTTGATTTCTATCACAATAGATATTGCACGGTATTTTCACAGCGTCCAGAATAGGGGTATAGACAACCTTCATAAGTATCAATCATTGAGAGCTTGTGAACTGAGAACTGCCACTGATCTTTCAGGTACTTTCACCATAGGAAAAACAGGAAACTAACTTCAACAGTCACTACAGAGCAAACAATCTAGGAAGGTGCCTGTGATGATTAAAAACCAAAAGCAAGTTGAAAACAAAAACCCAAAGATAAAAGCCAGAGCTTCTCAAAACTGGGGGCTTGTCAGAGTTCCAGGAGGAGACTTAGGACCCAGGTCCACAGCACCCCCCAAACAACTAGGCATTCATATTTTAATAAAATTCCCCACGTGGTTACATTGCTCAATATATAAAATTATTGCCAGGAGCATCAGATTTACGCCTGCTTCCAAATCTCATGCACACATGTTAATTCCTGCTTATGAGTTTTCTGAAGAGCCTAACCAATATTCTTTAACTTCAACACATAACCATAGACATCCAGTGGCTTCCCCACCAGATCAAACCTACTACCTGTCTTTCCACATGTTAGTTAAAATTCAGTTCCCCTTTAATCTTTAGCAAACTCATACCATGGATGTAATCCTTGTTACAATTTGCTTTTGAGTCAGAACTTCTTTAAATTAAATACATTTGTGTACAGTTACTATATTTGACATATATCCTCAAACCACAAAATATGTTTTCTTTCTCCATTTTCCACTCATGTTTTGTGATGGTTTGACATGTGAAAGACAATTCCTCGGGACAGACACCCGATGGTAATAGAACTCTCCTACCCTAAATATTACAAATTCAGAATTGATAGCTCATCTTCAGTACTACCTCAAAGGATGTTATAAGAAGGGGCAATGGGAGCAGGGTAGTGTGCAGGAGGGACACGGCAGATGGGGGCATTTTACAGTAAAAGTTGTTTTTCAGATGGACCAGTTTTCAGTTACTATAATGACAGAACAGGTACGGAAGATGTTCAAAAGTGGTCATTCCAGCCAGCTTTCTAAGACTGAAATATAGCCCTATACCATCACAATGTACATACTATGCTTGTCTTTGGGCATGTCTGCAGTTGCTGTCATCTGTCAGAGTGAAATTGTGCCCATTCTCAAAATAGCATGCCAGTTTCCTGGGATCAGACAGGTCAGGTTTCACTGGAGAACAGAAATGAAAGGGTGACTTAATGTCCCTAAACTAGGGACAGATTCACAGCTATTAAATCTAAGACCATGCCCTATGATGGGCTTCACCTGTTCTAAGAGATAAAGACGTGAGAGCTCATAACCGAAACCTAACTTAAATTTATGATTGCATAAACCTAGGGGTTTAAATGGCCCTCTAAGCACTATCATGACAAAAGCTCCAGCAGTAAGAAGTAAACGAAATAAACCAGTTCCTATGATGGGATACCCTAACACTATTTCTACTCCTTTACCCTTCTCCCCCTTCACTAAAATTCATAGAGGCTATAAAAGCTCAATATGCACAATCTTAGCATCATTTGTATCTAAGGATGACCATGGAACACAGTGTTTGCTAAGAGATATAAGCAGCAGTCCACTGCAGTGAGTCTGGAGGAGATGTAACTGGTGGCTTTCTTTTCCTTTCTTCTGGACTCAAGTGGTACCTGAACAGTAGCTGTCAACTTGTAATTAGAAAGAAAAGAAGAGAATCAGACACACCAGCCCTGCTGTGACTGAGATGTCAGGCCAATACCAGAAGCAGCCTACCTCCAGACATCTTGTTATGTAAAATTTGTTAAGACCACAGTTAGCTGGGTATTCTGTTACTTTCAGTGGAATGCATACCTAACTTATACATGGCCTCAACATAATGGATGTCTTCCAGTTTAAATTTCTCTCATCATTCATAGTTCTAGTGTTGTACTAGTGAATATTTAATAACTGGTTCCCTCAAAAGGACAAAAGAAAAAGCCCTGATTAGTAGTATTTGCTGGTTTCTGTAGTCTTTCCCCACCATGGAAGTTTCAAGAGACCAACAATGATGCCACTGAAAATGCAGATAGGAAGGGATTCATACAATTGGATCTCATGAGCCAATGCAAACCACCTCCACTACATCACTGGCTATTTCCCCAATAACTAACTACATTTTCATAAAACTATTAGAGTTCATTAATGTTACTTTCAATTTCATTATAATAGAGAACAGAATTTCTACAGAGAGGAACACAGAGCTCAGAATTACTGAATGTAAAGATAAATTGGCTAAATTTATTAAATTGGAAGGAGCTATCAACTTCAGGAAAAACTTTAAGTGGGAACTTAGAAGTTGTTTTCCGTCTCAAGCCAAATGTACTTATTAACTCAATATGAAAACTTCCAATTTTCCTCCTTGGAGGAAATAATAGAATTTAATTCACTATCACAGCAGAGAAAATTTAGTACACAGATTTGAAAACAACATTGATATAATGTTAAATAACTTGCATGAAAACATATTTTAGCTCCCATAAATTTGCATGGCTTTGCCTATAATCCAGAATGAAAAGGGAAGTTTTTCCACTCTTCTAGTCCTTAGGTCTATCTATTTTTACAATAGGGCTGCTGTCATACACAATTACCTAAAAGAGAAGAAAACTTACACTATAGTACAACATACTTTAGTGGCTGTTATCTATGAAGAGTATTCCCTACAATTTCCTTAGCAAGGTCTCTGTGGATAGGAATTCTTATATATTAAAGCAAAGCAAAATCTTAACACTCAAGTTTTTGTTTTTGTTTTTAAGCACCAAAGTAGTTCTTCTACAAACATGCACAATGAATTACCCCACTCCTTCAGCATGACAAGATCATATAATTTTCTTGGGATGGATAAGTACAGGCTTCATTACCAAAGTGATCCTTTAGATATTAAATGGCCTAGTAAGAAAATATTTCCAATTGAAATAATTGGCAGTTCTGAAAGAACGGTTATTCAAAATGTCTTCTGATTTCTTACTTTTTCCCTTGTAAAATCCCCAATATCTTTGTCTAATTTGATTCTTGGTTTGTTCTGAGAATATCTAATTGGTAGTGGCATAGGGTATAATTTAAGAGCATTAGCTCAAACTGAAAAAAATAAGTTCACTTACATTGCATTCTCTTTTTTTTTTTAATAAGGATAGTTAAAATACTAAAGAAATAAGCCAAGTGTGTCTTAAAATAGTCATTCGGCCTAACTTTTATATATATTATTCTTTACCATAGGCTCTTTGTAACCGCTATAAATAAGCAAAAAAATTATCAAAATTTTGGTGTAACAATCTTCCGTAGTTACAATTTGGAATAAAATAGGATTCTATCAATGCAAAATTGATCACCAGAAATATCTTGTTATAGTGGACTCCAAGATCGAACCAAAAATAATTTTTATGTTTTTAAGCAAAACCTGCTCAGCTAATTTTATTCTGAATACCTGAATTTTATTTCAGCATTCAAGAGGTTAAAAAATCTTTCGTGACACAAATCCATAGGTACACTTTACTCAATTATTCATGTATTATTCTATGCCAATGAATCATCTAAAGATGTGCCAGGAGATGCCAAATGAATACAAACCACACACACACACACACACACAAAAATGTCCTAAAAGAGATCAGTCAGTTAAATTCACATGTGGTTTAGAAAAATTAACAGCATGGAGCTGTTTATGTTACACTGAGCTGTTTCTAATTACAGGAAAGCATACCCAATCAATAGGAGATCAAATGCCCATACTTGAGTATCCAAACAAAAAAACAACAGTTGTAAATACTGTACTGAAATGCTTTTAAATGGTGAGATTTTACCTTTAAGATATCTGAACTTTATACCAGAGGGACAGTTCTGGTTTGGGTTAGCCATTCATTTTGTAACAGTTTTCACCCAAGGCATAGGATTTCTCATGATTATTGAGGTAATGTATGTAAACCATAACCATGTCAAAGTTCATGGTGGAAACAAGTTAAGAATATGCAGTCGTGATAGGAAAAAATAAGTGATACTCAAAGTTCCACATTGTTGTGACTTCTCATCAAATGATGAACCGAGACCATTGTATAAAACTGTTCTAATGAAGTACGACCATGTATTACAAATGTTTATTATAATCATCTTTGTGTCTTCGATTTTTAGAAGTTCTACTTATTAACTGTGTAAGAAACAATCTCCAATAGTGCCGCTAAAAATATAAACATCTTATGTAAAGCTTATTTTTATATCCTTTGAGGCACTGTAAAATTTCCCTTGACATTTAACTAGGTCTAGAAACTAATATATGAGAGAAATTGGGAGAAAGGAGGAGGCAGCAGGGAGACATAGGTACTGCCAGTGTAGCAAGTTCTTCGGTTTGCTTTTTTTGGCATCACCGTTAATCCCAACACATGTTTTGCCGTGCATAGCAATTGGCTACAAAAAGCACTTATTAATAGCAGCTGCCCCTTATGCTTCAGAATTTTTAAAAAATCAATACCTAAAAAATAATACAAAACAAAACCACTGGTTTCATAAAGGTACAGAAACTAAAATATTCAAAGCAAATATTATATTTTATTGGATGGGCTCTAAACCCTTAGAAGGACCTATCAAAAAGATAAAGGTAGGCTGTGAAAATTAGATAACCAGTTGGACCTATCCCTCACCCCACCTGAACGTCTCATAGTTCTAAAAGCTTAATTTCACAAATGTAAAAAAAAAAAAAGTAAATAACCGCATTTTAAAAAGTGACTCAAAGTATCTGATATGCAATCCAAAGTTACAGAAAGGTTGAATTTCCTTTACAGATGGATTTAAACTAGCCATCTCCACAATACATAAATTCACACAACCCTAGTTTTCAGAATTTGTGGATCTTTTTCTCCTCTCATGCACTGACAATTAATTCTTTGTAGAATTATTCCTTAAATTAACACACTTCTCCCAAAATAATACTCTCACAGGTTTATAGTAGATATTCTTATGCGTATTTCAGATGATTATAGCTACAAGTTACTGTCTAATAAACTGTATAAACAATAGCAATTTTAAAGCAATGTATGAAAGTAACCAATGTACTTTTTCAAATTGTTATTTTAGGGTGACTACTTAAAGACAATTCTATTATCCTACAAGTTGAATGAGAAGGGCATTCCATTTAAGAAAGTTTACCATTCTTCCCTTTAAAATCAGAGAAGCATGTTAGATTATTAATGGGAGAAGAAGGAGGTAAGTGTGATTTTTAAATTGGGGACAACTATTTCTCCAAGGCATTGTTAGAGACACCACTCATTTTTGCCTTATAGGCATCATTACCAACCTATACTACCTGTGAAGAGAAAGCCTGCTCTACCATCTTCTGAACTCTGCTGATCTGTAGTTTACCTAATTCCTGTGTTTCTTACTCATTTTTTTGTTTTCTACTGTGATATTTTCTTTAATCTCACGTCAGAAATACATTTGCACAGTGACTTTACACCTCTGTCCTCTTCAGCATCCAGCAATGTTTGTAAAAATATCTGGAAGGGTCCCCTTATTTTGCTATTTGGTGTATTTCCAAGGGTGAGAGGAACAGATTCAAGCAGCTGAAACTTCGCCCTTTAGCAAAGCTTAACAGCTGCTTCCATTTACAGCTTTCAAGACCTATCCTGGTTTACAAGTGTTTGCACATGTGGGCCAGGCTACCAAATACTAGAAGATTCTCTACAAATGAAATTTACACATGGGGGAAAGTTCACTGTGGTAACGCTGCAAAAAATCCTTAGACTTTTCATTCCTTCTTCTTTACTGGTTCTCAACTCTCAACTCGCCTAGTTACGTTCCAGGCATGCAAGCCTTCCTGTCACCCCTCTGACATTTTCCTTCAGCACAGATACAAAGCAAGGTGAAACTTCTCAGATTTCTTAATTCTGCACTTGGCCACACCCTGACCAGGCACGCCTTCTCTACACCTCCCCATCCCTCCCTCCTGAAAGACTACGTAGGACAATATTTCTTTTAAATCGGTTTGCTCGTTCCTTTATATTTTTAAAGACCGTTTCAATCGCATAATAAAACCGATATCCGGTGGCTCCCTTAAAAAAACAAACAAAAAAAATTGCCCACCCGTATCTACTTGACCCGAAAGAAAAACTTGAGTTTCTGCTTTCCCGGAGAGCGGCACCCCCTCCTCCCCCTCCTCCCTCGGAAGCGCCCGGCGTGGCTCCCCGCCCTCCCCACGCGCGCGGGGGCGCGGTGACAGTCCCCTGCTGCTCCTCCGCTCAGCGCCACAACAACTTTCCAAAACCCTGTACTAACTTCCAGGGCACAGCCTCTGCGGAGAGAAGCCGCAACGCTCGAGACCCCACACTAAAAAGCAAGGCACCAAGGTCCTACCAGCTCGGCTCCTGATGACGTCGGTGAATCCGTCCCCAGCGGCATGTTCCCGGGGCTGCTCCGGACCCCCAGGCTGAGCCATAGCCATACGCCACGTGTCCCGGCTCCCCCACGCCCCAAACTTTGGAGGCAGGTGGGTCCGCGCGGTCCGCCTGGTGCCCTCCAGAGCAGGTAGCTAGCTGGGGATCTGGTGTGTGAGGGCGGCTTTCTCTTCTCCCCGGGCCCTCAGCCACGGAAATAGGGATGCGTAGGGGGGCGGGGAGGGATGGTGAGCTGGAAAATACAGAAGTACCGACACCTGGCTTGGTGGAAAGGCGAAGCCGTCAAAATGCCCAGCCCATGCTTGGAGAGGAGGAAACAGGTGCTGTGTCCCAGCTCCTGTCCCCAAAATAGAGTGGGCGAGGCCTGGAAGGTGAAAGCTGAGGAGGGACCCGGTGGTCAATAAATCCACAAGCAAGTTGGAGACTCGCTTTTCCACGCTGCGCAGAATCGATGCAAAAACAGGAGCAATTAGGGAGCCGCTTGCCAAAAGCAGCACATGAGGTCATGAATGATTTAGCATTGCCACTTATAAGATGACTACACTGAAGAGAAGGGTCACTGGCTTTTGCTGTCTGGGTCACTCGCACGTGTGTACCCCATGGTTGTGTCCTGACTCAAATGCACTGACCAGAAATGGGGAATATAGGCTAAGAATAATCATATTTCTTAGGAGATTTCACCAAACCTACCCACCCTTCTTTCAGTGTGTATATTCACTCTGACTGGCTCCTCCATCCCTTCCTCCCACCACTGAAGCTAGAATTAGATTGGACTATAAACAGCTCATATGACTTTATTTTCTAAAAATTTCAGAAGCGACTTTCATTTGGTTAGTATCCTTACTGCTCCCCCCCCACCCTGACACACATATAATTCATCCTGCACTTCTTCCGGCAGAAGCCGTCACCCCAAATCCTGCCCATCACCTACCAAAGACAAATTAACTTTACAAGAAAAACTTGGCAAGGGGCCTAGCAACAGCTAAGGATTTTCTTGTTTTCTTCTGCATTTTCATGCAGAGTACATTCCTACCCTCTTCTACAGCACTGGTTCTCTGACATTGCTAGACAGTGGAATCTGGGAACTTTTCAAACCACTAAGGCTTGGTTTCCACCCCCAGAGATGATGATTAATTGTTCAGGACTCTCACCTGGGCATCAGGCGTTTAAAAAGCTTGCGGGTGATTCCAATGGGCAATCAAGTCTGAAAAACATTGTGATGAAAGAGCCGATTGGGTGCCTTCATCAAGACAATTTTATCAGTAACCCTCTTCCATTCCCATTATAATGCCTTAGATTAAAAACAATATTTTTAATACCTGTTTTCCATTGCCAGATTGGCCTTTTGCATGACAGTGGATAACTTAAGTTGACAAAAACGTAGTAGTTAGGCTTAGCTCCAGAATTTCCTTAAATTAAACATAGAGCAGCTCTCAGGATGGAGTCTCAACTTGGTATTTCTCAACTGGCATCAGCCTGAGATGTTATGCCTACTGAAAATCTGTCTTTGTTGTTATTTATAGGCAGACCTCTTAGGTTTCCCAAATGCCTATTCTTTTCAGAAATATCAATGCTCTTTCTAACAAGTTCATCAGATGGGAAATATTCAGAGGTATAGCATAGCTCCTATATCAGAAAAGAATAAAAGTATAACAATTGTCCAGAATTTTTTTTAATCACAAAGATTGTGGCATACTATAGTTTATATTATTATGCTACTCTAATCAGAACAGTAAGGAATTGGTACAGAGATAAACAAAATGATGGAACAGAATAGAATACAGAAACATATCCAGCCAAAGGGAATGCACTACATATGACATTTCCATTTAGTCATTAAAAATGGAATATTTCATAATGGTGTTTCCATAAAGTTAGACTGCTGTAATTTAAACTGTATAAAAATAAGTTCCAGATAGATTAAAGATCCAAATATACAAAATAAAACCAAATAAATGAGGAATATATAACAGTTTAAATTATGGGGGCATTCTTAAACCAAACATTAATCTGTGATGACTTTAAGGAGAAAATTGTCACTTTCAAGTACGTGAGAAATAAAATTTTCTATAAAGCCAAAGACTTTATAATAAAGAAAAAGACAATAAACTGAGATTAAAACATCTGAACAGAGGTTTAATATCTCTACTTTAATAAAATTCTACAAATTGATTTTAAAAAACAACCCAATTAAAAAAATGAACAAATAACCTGAACAGAAAATCCACAAAAGAGAACATGCAAATAACCAATAAACCTTTGAAAAGTTATCTACCTTCTCATAATCAGGAAAAGGCAAAAGGGGATATTTCCCACCCATCAGATAGAGGAAAGAACAAATGAATGGAATAACATTCAATTCTGGAAAGTGGGTGAGAAAAAAAGCCATTCATATACCACACTGGTGAAATACTGATACATTTTAAGAAAATAACCTGAAAATAGCTATTAAAATGTACATAATCTGTTGCCCATCAATCCCTCTTTAAGAATCTATCTTACAGAAATAAAATCACCAGTATATAAGGATATATATAAGGTTTTTTAATTAAAGCCTATTTCTAAGAAGACATTCACTGAAAACGACCTAAATGTCTTTTAATTGGGAAACCATTGAAGCAATTATATCATATCACACAATGGGATATTATGCAGCTACTTAAAAGGAAAAGAGTATGATCTGTACCCTAAACAAGTTATCAAAACAAACCAACTGCAGTGCTATATTAAAACAACAATATATGTATCACAATGAAGTTCATTTTATTTGGACAAGCAAAGGTTCATTTTAATACATGAATCCCAAGTATTGTGATTCATCACATTAAAAACATGAAGGGTAAAAATAAATGCAGAAAAAGTGTTGGAAAATTTAACTCACACTCGCAAAAAAAATTTAAAAATATAAAACCTCCTGGTAAACTAGGGATAGGAGGAATCTTCCTTGATCTGCTAAAATGTATCTATAAATAATAGCAAACACTACTTTAATTAATATACTAGTCAGTGTAACAGGAAAACAAAGTAAAAGTTATAAGGTTTGGAAAGGGAGAATGAAGTTGTTACTGTTTGCAGACTACATATATGTAGAAAACTCAGAGTCCTCAGATAATAATATTTTATAATTAATAAGTGGATTTAACAAGGTTTCTGGATGTCATGTTAATGTCCAAAAATTAACTGTACTTCTATAGTCCTATAAACTATTATATAAACTTATTATTTATATAATAAACTTTTATATTGTTTACATAATAAGCTTTATTATATAAACTATAAACTATTATAAAATAGTTCTATAAACTATTTTAAAGTGATATTTTAAAAAATAATTCCATCAGTAAACATCAAATATGTGCAAGAACTCTGAACATACATTACATAAATGAGAGGAATGAAAGAAAACCTGAATAAATGGAGAAATATACCATGCTCATGCATTGGTAGGATGGAGGTTGTAAAGGTGTAAATTCCCCCAAAGTTGATCTGTAGTCAAAGAAACCCCAGTTAATCCCATCAGGAAGTGTGTGTGTGTGTGTGTGTGTGTAAATTCTAAAATGCATGTGTATATGTAAAGCGGCAAAATAGCCAAGACAATGTTAAAAAGAACAAAGTTGGAGAATTTTTCACCAACAGATCTTACAAATTATTATGGAGCTATTGTAATTCAAACAGTATGCTATTGGTATGAGGATAGACAAATACTCCAATAGAACAGAACTGAAAATACAGAGTCACATATATAGACAGTCACCTGATTTATGACAAAGGTAGCACTACAATTCATAGGGAATGAAAATTCCTCTCAATAAACAGTGTGGCGTCAATTAGAGATTCGATTTTAGACTTAAATGTGAAAACTGTTAAAGGGAAAACAAAGTGCTAGAAGATAACATAAGAGAATAGCTTTATGACCTTGGGATGGACATTTTTTTAAACAGGATATAAAAGTACTAAGATTAAAGGAAAAAGATTGGCATATCGATTTCATTAGAATGAGGAATTCTATTTGTGACAGGGCCTCAGTAAGAGACTGAAAATGAACATCACAGAGTGGGAAATATGTGTGTGTATGTAAAAAGCCTACAGGTACCTGGAATATATAAAGTACTCATACAAATCAATAACAAACAAAACCCAATTTTAACAAAATGAATGAAACCTTGAATAGATGTTTTACCAAAGAGGATATCCAAATGGCCGATAAAAATATGAAAAGATGTTAAACATTGTATAGCCGTCAAGATATTAAAGTTTAAACCACAAAGCAAAACAACTACACACCCATTGTAATGGCAACAATCAAAATCAAAACAAAACTGAAAATACTAAATATTGATGAAAATGTGGTGTGACGAATTCTTATACGCTTTATAGGAGTGAAAATCACAACTTCATTGAAAAACCATTCGCAGAATATACTAAAGCAAAAATTATGCATCCTGCATGACACATAAATCCCACTTTTAGGTATATTCCCAACAACAACAACAACAAAAACTACCTGCATCAAAGACAGGAACAATATTGCAGCATTTTACATAACAGCCAAAGTTAGAAACAACCCTTATATCCATAAACAGTAAAACTGATAAATATATATGGCTATATTCATAAAATGAATGCTATAGCAATGAAACGAATGGACTACTGCTACATGCAATAACATGCATGGATTCCACAGGCATAATTTAAGTGAAGGAAATAAACACTAAAGGTACGTACTCTAGACTTCTATTTACATGAGGATTAAAAGCAGGTAAAACCAATTTATGGTGATAAAAGATAAAACTAGTTATCTTTTGAGGGATGCAGTGATTGGGGGTCAGGAAAGCTTCTGGGATCCTTGTAATGCCTGTTTCTTGTTCTGGGAGATAGATATACTTGTTCATTTTGTAAAAATTAATTAAGCTGTGCATTTATAATTCATATATTTTATGTATATTTCCATGTGAAGTTCCATTTTAAAAATAAACATGGGTTCAAATTACATGCAAATATATTTGTGAAATATTATTATATGAAACAAGCAAATTGTAGTTTAATATTTATAGTATCTCACTGAAAAACATCAACTATATGAGGATGTATACTGTTTGTACAAGCAACTGCATAAAAACATGTATATGAACATACAAAAGGGAAACTGTGTCATTTTAATAATGACGAAAGATTCTGTGAACCTCTGAGACGCTTAAGCTTTGAAAGACTGAGAGAGTAGAGAGCTAGAAATGTTGCTCATTATTTTATTCTATTACAAACATCTTCAAAAGTTAGTTTCAAGTATGCCTGGAAACCCTCTGGTGTAGATGGTCAAGCAATGAAAAAGAAGCCATTTGCAAATCTTCCTTCTCCCTAACCCATACTGTTGTATTTATTTCAACAAATATAGAAGATAGACTTCTTAGCATTTTCTTATTCAAAACTTTAAGGCTAGAGAGGCTAGAATACCTCTCTTTAGATGAGCCAGTTACTTCTAGGTGACTGCTTAAAAGGCCTATAGAAATTTCAGATTACTGTTCACGCAGGGTATTATCTCAAGTAAAAGAATTCCATGGACCCTGCTAACATTTCAATTACTCTACATCAGAAAGTATTTGCAACTAGAGAAAAGAAAGACATTCAAATAATATCATGTCAAAGGGTTTCAGATTCCCAGCTAAAGCCATTTATTTTATGAACTGTCCAACTAGAAAATGAATAACATGGTATGATTAACTGAAAGTCCACCACTTTAATTATGAATAGATCATGGCATCCTAGAAGCTCTCAAAGATGGCACATCCCTATTATATTAAAAATAAGCATTCCATGTAATTTCCTTTAGCAGATAATGCTGAAACGTATTTTAGATGTACGTTTTATGCACTGTCATCACTTTTATACAGAGGTATCCATTGATTGCAAGAGAGAACTTTCATGAATCAACATGGCTATTAGTTGGTTTTCTCTTAACACAGATTTTAGAAAACTCAGTTCAAAATAAATGTATTTTAGGGATGCAGAGAAAGCATTTTTTCCCTAGGAGACTGGAAGTTGAGTTGATATTTTTAGATTGCTGTCGTGGATTCTGCAAATTTTTCTAAGAAACATTTTCTACACAATCAAGGGTAATTTGAATCACTACACTTTCCCATTCTTTCCAAAGAATTTTTTTAGGGATCTCTTTGAAATTTTGACTACTAGAATGATCTAAATTTATGCATTCTCTTCTGGCATGTCCTCAGACTAGGAGTGTTTTAGGAGAAGATGGAATGTTGCCTTGATATTGAGGATCTAATGATATTAGAGCTAAAATCTAGGTGTTAAGATTTTTCTATTCACTGTCTGAAAACTTCCAATATCCCATGATGCTCAGGATCAGTTTCCTAGGTTGAATCTGGTAGTAAGGTTAATTTTCCTCATCCTGGTTGTTACCATCAAGCTGAGTCCCAGAGGTGGGGTGGGGGTGGGGCTCTCATGAGTCTTTAAAAGCCTCTCTACCCTAAGCAGACATCATTTTTTTGTTCATGCAAAACAAACATACACCCACGTACTACAAGGAACAAGCACTGAAGTTTCCCATAAGCTTCCCCATCATAAATATTCTAAAAGTGGTAAATGAGTGGGTTTCTTCAAATGATTTCTCAGCTCCTCAGATAATGGGCCAGTTTGACTCTATCCCTGTGTGACCTGCCTGAAAGATCATTTCCTTCTGGATTACAATACTAATACTTGTTTAGTTCATGATTGACATTTATAGAATGGTCTTGATACAGTTCATTTTATTGGGGAAATTAGGCAAATACACACATGACAAAGAGAATATAGAAACATTGCAAAATAATTACAAGTGTAGCAGAGGCTGTTGACGCCTCATATATCCCCTTGGCACACACCATTCCCACGTGTACCCACAGCCTCTGAGAGCAAGCATGGGGGACTTTCTACCTGAGGGCATTCTCTGGCCTTTGGAGTATGCCAGGCCTATACTCAGAGCAGGCCATACACACCAGGAAGGTAATGGTGTCGGAGCAGTCTGCAACAATGAGAAATGGGAGTTGGTAGACAGATTCTCCAATTTCCTTCCCAAGATGAAATAACTCTGAGGCAAATATTCTTCCCAATCTCCCACAATCCCTAACAAGATTGAGACCCAGCTGTCCACAGCAGAAACCTGTTCATTAACACACACTATATTAGGTTTTTTCCTTTGCCTCTATCACCTCCCCATTTCCCTACTAGAGGTATCACCTCTCAAATTAATCATTTGCTTTCAAATTCATGTCTTAGCATCTGCTTCCAATTATAGCTTTGCCACTAATTTTCTATGTAACCTATAGAAACTTCTGGGTGTCATTTATTTATTAAAAGATTGGAAAAGACTGCTTAGTAGCTAATGTCACAGACAGTTCTAAAATTTTAATTGTGTCTGGAGACCCAGAATTTGCCCAAAATTATCAAATTCAGAGCCGTGCCTGATTAGATAATTGAAGAGGAGAAGGAGTAAACCCTTTTTTTGAGGTTTAGTTATAGCAGAGCTATTTTTGGAAGTCTGTGCTGTCAAGAAAAAGGCCAGCCTAGCAGGCAACACAGGAAACATATTAGTTTATGAGTGAAAGTTTCTGGCCGAATTAAAACTCCAAAAATTAAAGTTGCAAACATTAGTGGTTTCTTCAAAATGGTCTGTACAAAGAAGAAATAAATTTGACATGGGTCTAGTCACAAAAGAACCGTTGGTCATACATTGTTATCTCAGAAGGAGGTCGAAAAGAATAATCATCAGCTTCTCCTACAAATTGATTCATTTTTCAAAATATGCCTATGTTCTTTCCCAAATCTGCCTCTTAACCACACTGAGCCTTATCTTTTCTTCATGTGCATGGCTCCACATGCTCTACCAGAACCTTGGCAATACCCAATCAAGAAGTATAATCTCCTTTCCCTTCCCTTGGAATTGGGGAGGCCTTGGTGATTGCCTTGGTAAATTTAATGTGGCTGAAATATGCTGGGTGACTTCCAAGGTTAGGTCATAAAAGGTGATAAAGCTTCTGCCCAGTTGCCTCTCTTGAGATACCCTTGGAACCCAGCCACCATGCTGTGAGGAATACAAGCAGCCACCTGGAAAGGTCACGTATAGGTGTTCTAAACACAAGACCAGCAAAATTCCCAACTAACAGCCAGTGCCAACCATCAGACATGAATAAGGAGGGAGTAAGTCTTTAGATGATTCCAGCCCCCAGCCTTGAGTCGCTTTCTATGGTATCATGTGGAAGAGATCAGACATTCATGTCAAACTCTGCCCAAATTTGCAGATCCATGAGAAAAATCAATGCTGTCATTGTTTTAAGCCACTACATTTTGAGGTGGCCTGTTATGTAGCAAAATATTTCCAGAAATAAATGGTAAAGTGGAAATATTACCCATTTGATGAAATAACGTATGTGAGAACAATTTGCTAGCTGTGAAATGCTATGAATATGAGGAATTTTCATTTAGATCTTGCTGCTATAGAACTTACAATATATTGTTCATATAAGGCATACACATAAATATTTGATAAGTGCCCTATGAATGGTTTCAAAAGGTGCTGTAAGAAACTACCTAGGGAAAGACAACTCTGTACTTGACAAAAATTAAGTATGAGAGCTTATACAACAATCAACAAATATTTCTCTGCGTTGCATATATAAATTTGGATTTGTATTCAAGTTGTTTATCTATGGATGATCTAAAGCTGAACAAATTTGATGTGTGACAAGAAGTTAAGTCTTTCAGATACCAGGAAAGTATCCTCTGCAAATTCATGGACAACTCATCCAGTCCTATGCTTTCAAATACAGTGATTTCACAGCTTCACCATTTCCCCTGCAATCTAGACTTGTCATTGAACTGCCTATCCCATTTGTCCATTTAGATATTTAAAGGCCATTTCAAGTTCATGACTGCCCCCCCCCACCTGTCAATATGCTCTTCACCCATCTCAGTTAATGGCTTCATCATTTACCCAATTGCTTAGGCCTAATACCTAGGTGCCTTAGGCCTAATACCTAATACCTAGGTGACACCTCATATCAACCCCCTTCTCTCACATGCCAAATCAACCTATCAGCAAATCCTACGAACTTTACCTCCAAAATGTACCTCATACTGTGAATTCTCATAACCCTTGTCTAAATCACTATCTTCTATCATCTGACCACTGCATCGACTTCAGGGTTGTTCTCTGGGCTTGCACTCTTATTCCACTACAGATATGTTTTAGACAATAACCAGAGTGGTCTTTTAAAAATATTTAGCAGATCTCATCACTTTCATTCTTTTTTTTTTTTTAGCAGAGTAATACAGATGCCTTTGACTATATATATTTTAGTTATTATCAGGCACAATTTGTTGAATATTTTTTCTTCCCTTTTTTATCTCTCCTCTACTATTTTTTTCAATTTTTGAATCTTATTTTATTTATTTTTTTATAAGCAGGTTCTTATTAATCCATTTTATACATATTAGTGTATATATGTCAATCCCAATCTCCCAATTCTTTTTTATCTTATTATTTTTCAGTTAAAGTACAGTTGACTTACACTATTATATTATTATATTAGTTTCAGGTGTACACCATAGTAATTCAATATTTTTATAGATTATACTCCATTTTAAGTTATTATAAAATATTGTCTATATTCCCTGTGCTATACAAGATATCCTTGTATCTTATTTCTTTTATACATAATGGTTTGTACCTCTTAATCCCCTCCCCCTATATTTCCCCTCCCCCATTTCCCCTCCCCACTGGCATCCACTAGTTTGTTCTCTATATCTATGAGTCTGATTCTGTTTTGTTATATTCATTTTTTTGTTTATATCACTTTCATTCTTAATTCTTCCAGTGCTTTCTCATCGCACTTGAACTGTTGTCTTACTTCTTTGAGCTTATTTCCTACTATTCTCTTCCCTCACTCACCCTGTTCTAGCAATAGCCATGCCTCATAAAATAGTCCACCCTCTAGTATTATGGGTTTTGCCTTGTAATGATCTAAACCACCTGAAAAGACACAAATGATTTGCCATATGGACATTGAGGCTATTTTTTTCAATACCTCATTCCAGCCTGTTTACCTTATTTTTTTATGTGTACTTAGATGTTTGTGTGCAATAAGGACATATATATCCTAATACATACCTTAGGCACTGTGCTAAGTGCTAAGAATACAGTGGTAAGTAAACACTCTGGACCTAATGGAATGTCCCATCTTTTGGGGGAGGTAGGAAAGAAGTGATCAAATAATCACACAAATAGATGTAAATATGCAGCTGTTTCAAGGTGAGATACATGTTGCTTCAGTGCCTATGATAGCAGCACCTGGCTTCCTTGGGTAGAGTAGGGAGGGTTTCTTTGAGGAAGAAATTATTCATTTGAGATCTGTAGATAATAGCTAACTAATAGGATCTGTCTTTTGAAGTCCTGTCTTTTAGAGCCAATGGCCTATTCATGGTACCCCTCTGAATATAAAATACAAAGTCAATTATGTCCAAAATATGGCTCTTGATCTCTCCTACCTACTTCCACCAGATCTCTTCCAAGTACCTTTTCCAGCACTTAAATAGTAACACCAATATTCCAGTTCTTCAGGCCACAAAAATTAATGTCATTCATTTATCCTCACTTTCTCTCTCACACCTCACCTTTAATATATATCCAGAATCCAACTACATCTCCCCACCTCCAAAGTGGCTTCCCTGATGCAAGCTAGCACCATGACCCTTGAATTATTTCATATCCATCTATATGTTTTTGGGTTATGACCCATTAGTGAGTCATAAATTAATTCAGTGCCTTGTAAACAACAGCAAAACAATGTCATGGAAAATAATAGAATAGAAAATACTGAACTGCATAATGTATAGAAAGAGTAAATATTGTTTTGTAAAAAATTTATTTCACTTTTATTTATACATATATATGGACATAGATACATCTATCTCTAAGTGTATATGTGCACATATGTGTGTATATATATCCTGAATCTCAATGTGAAAAATTTCTTACTGTGTATCAATTCAAAAAATGTGAAGGTATTGTGGAGTCTCCCTGTTTCAACTTTTAGCCTCACTATAGACTATTCTCAAAACATCAATCAGAGGGATGTTCTTTATAGACAGTAAATTTTAATTATCCAATTAATGAATTTGAAATAAGGCAAAGATATTTCTCTATTCAAAATGTTTAATGGCCTCTTACTTCATTCTAAATAAAAGTCAAGTGTAGACACATACAGTGGCCTGTAATAGTCACATATTCAGCCCTTATTCTCTCCCTTTCTCTTTAACCTAATCTTCTACTATCATTCTTGTACACCAAATCCCAATTCTTGCTGTTAAAACATTCTCAGCACATACAACCTCAGGACTTTCGCACTTGCTTTTCTCTTCGCCTGGAAGACTTTTCCATTTATATAACTTCATGGCTTGCTCCCTCACCTCCTTCTGATATTTGCTCACTTTCTCATTGAGGCTATCTGTGACCTGCCTGTTTAAAATTGCTATCACCCATCCTCACTGCCCCAAATTCCCCATTACCTTTGCCTATTTTATGTTTCTCCATAAAACTTACAACTTCTGACATACTACACATTTTGCTTCTCTGATTTTTTTCTCTCTCCCCTGACCCATGATAGAATGTGAGATGCATTAGGGTAAGGAATTTTTGGTCCATTATGTGCTCTGCACAATCCCCTGTGTCTAGACAGTCCCTATGGCATAGAAGTTAATCAATAAATTGTTGACTGGTTGGGTGGTTGGGTGTGTGGGTGGATTGATAGATGAAATAATAAATAAATGAATGTATGAAAGGAAAAGTATTCCAAGGAGTGGCAACAATATACAAAAAGGAATGGAAAGCAATTGAATGCTTTTAAATTCAGGAAAGGTGTGGAAGAGCCAAGAACTTGTAACTGAAATCATATAACTCTTATCTTGTTTAATAAAGTGTATAAAATAAGCCTTAAAAGGATATTACATCAGTTTAAATCTAAGTGTCTCTTCTTGGAATAGGACCATGATCTTTATACTGCCAGCATTTCTGGAAGCATACATTTGAGGGGTTTCTCAAATGCCTATGAATTATAAACCTAAGAGAAGGACCCATCAGTTTTTCCCAGATCTTATGAAAGAGTATACTATTCTTAAAGCACTGGCTTTGGGCTCAGTTGTAATTTCATTATCCAAAGAACTTTTTATACTAAACAAATTTAAGTAGGAAACTCTTATTCTTTTACTAACAATTGAGTGCTACAAATATTTAAAAATCTAACAAATACTTATACTTTAGATAGAAAATCTTACTAAATTTAACACACATGCACACACACACACATTATCCTACTATAGTAGAAGTAGGGCAAGTAAAAAATAAGCTATGCTGTTTTACATTATTGTATTAATGCAGTAATGAATTTAAAATAAATCTGATGATACTGTAATTTGGAAAATTGTTCTTAATTAAAAGGGAAACCAGGGAATAGAGTCTAATAAATGAGTGCATGACATTCTTTTCATAAACAAGTAATTCTAATAATATCCTTTGGGATTTTTCAAGGTATTACTATAGACTTGCAGTTATTTTCAAATACTTCTGACTATGACCTACTGTAGGAAATACATTTTACTTTATATAATGCATATTAGAACACACAAAGATACATTCATATGTATAAAATTGAAGTAAATTCTCCTGAAGCAATAATTACTCTTTTTCTTTACAAGGCATGTTAATGTTTTCTACTCTATTATACCCTATTCTATTTTGTTTTTAGATAACAATGGCTACAAACTACTAAATTGATTTTATAATCAACTAATGCATTTGCAACTCGTAATTTGTAAAACCATCCTATACAGGAATAGGTGCCCTCTGCAAAGAGGGCGTTGGCAAAATTTTTATAAGCTCCTCAAAACAAATATTGAAATATTGGGTTGGCCAAAAATTTCGTGCGGGTTTTTTGGTTCCCACACAAACTTCTTGGCCAACCCAATAAAAATAAGAAAACATATAACTGTTTTATTTTACCAATATGCAAATATTCAGGAAGATACTACTGATATTATTTACATTGACATGGAAATAGATGCATAACTGCGGTTCAAGCAGCCTCATGCTCGGGGTCACTCATGCTGCGCTACAAGAACATTTTGAAGGACTTTCTTTTCAAATTTTTATTTGGAACTATGTGACTCATGCTGTAATATATACACTGACTCCAGAAATCCTTTAAATCTTAGTCTACGTTATAAAAAAATCTCTATTTCTAACTGTATTAAGGGCAATTAATCAGGGAAATATCAACTACTAGTTCCAAACCTACACTATCGGAGGACTGAATAACGGTGCATGTAAGTCACGTATGTGTCTTCCTGTGTATCTGTGGTTACTGCAATTTCCTCTTATGTTGTACTTTGTAGAGGTTATTTAAGAGAAAGAGCTTTAAAATAGTAGTGTCTGATGGGAGGAGTTGGTACAACTGGGCAACAACCCAGAAGGATACTAACTCATGGGTTCCAGTAGATTCAACTGCACATTATCTTCAAATACCTGGGCCTACCATCACTGAGTCTAGGTGGAACAAAGGGACCATGGGTAGCTACACCAGTAAATGCAAAAGATCTCACATAAATAGACCACTGAAATCACTCAAGTCTTTATCCTTGGCGGTTAAAGAATATCTATAACTTCTGTTGCATTAAAGGCACATTTTAGACCTACGTGTGTAGCCTAAACATTATTTAAGATCACAGCAAACTGGGAAAATAGCTCTATCTGCCCAGGATATGAAATGCTGCTATAAGGTTGTGGTAGTAGTGTTTTCTTAAACCTTTTTCATTAGAAGATGAAAAGCTGCCATTTCAAAGCTGCAAGGAGTTTTGAGTCACAGGAACTGAAGATTGATTGTTCCACTGTTTGGGAAAAAAACTATAAACATGTGAAAGGATCTTTTAATTTCACATATGCAAAGGCAACACCCCCTTCAGAAACAGAGAGATTTGAAATGCTGTGGTTTTTCCAACATTGTACAGGCAAAGAGCCATATTTCCTTTTGAGAAATAGTTATTGGCTCTGCATGGATTTAAAATTCACTGTATGTGAATTGGTGCTTGTTTCCTCGGAGGGCTACATAGTCTTGTTTGAGCTTTTTATTTCCTGGAGACAAGGAGCTGAGAAGGAATTGGATTTCTAGAAGGACTTAGGGACAGAATCCTCATCTCACATGGCAGCAAACTGTAAATATTAACAATATAGGCTGTTGATGATCTGACATTGGTATTAGCAGCAGTGGACATCTAGGAAGGATGATTGTACCCAGATAGCAATAATCTAATGCAAGATAGCAGTAGCAAGGCAGGAATGTGGACCACAATTAACTAGAGGATAATGCAGAGGAAAGGGATATATTAGTGCGCTAGGGCTACCATAACAAATCACCACAAACTAGGCAACTTAAGACAGCAGAAACTAATCCTCTCACAGTTCTGGAGGCTAGAAGCCTGGAATCAAGGTTTGGCAGGGCTGTGCTCCCTTTGAAGCCCATGGGAAAAATACTTCCTTGCCCTCTTCGAACTTCTGGTGACTGCCAGCAATCCTTAGTGTTCCTTGGCTTGCAGCTGCATCCCTCCAATCTCTGCCTCTGTCATCACATGGCATTCTTTCTGTGTCTCAGTGTCTAAATTTCCCTCTTCTTGTAAGAACACCAGTTACTGGAATAGGGCCCACCCTAAATGAGTATGGTTGCATGTAATCACATCTGCAAAGACTTTATTTCTGAGTAAGGTCATGTTCACAAATATTGAGGATTAAGACTTGAACATGTCTTTCTGAGGGGCAAAATTTAACACATAACGGGGAGGGGGTGGTAAATTCCTACATGAACTTGTCTTTAAGGTAAAAAATAAATAAATAAATTGATTTGTGTACTTAATGGAAGTCTGACTTCTTTATTCTTCCAGTCTATTGAGGCCTGGATATGCCATATATACAGGTGTTCAATAGTATAATCCATGCTCACTGATTCTCAGTAAGAACTAACCAAATAATTGGATAGTAATGGTTGAATGCAAAGTGTATATAAATCAAAAGACAACATGTGAAATAGATAACAACTTTGTTAATTTTTATGATGTGACTTGGAAAAAAATTAGTATTTTGAAATTTTCAAAGTACTAGCATTAAGTTCAGTTATTCTCCTTTTCAAGAATAGACAGTAACAGGTTTACCTTTATATGGAAAAAAATACCAAGGATTAAATATTAACCATCTTCCTGAAGGTAATATCAACAATGGAATTTCATCATTAGTGATTTTGTTCCAAAAAATGTAACATAATTCACACTGTGAAGTATTTATTAAGCTGCCATATGTCCAAGGCAGAGTGCCATGTTTCCCTGGGGAGTTTGACACTAGAGATTATTATTTTAACTTAAAGAAGGCAAATTTTGATAGAGCAGTAAAATGAGTTGAAGGTTACCAATTCAGTAGCAAAGCTGCAACTAGAAGGTACATCTAATTCAAATATTGTTTTCATATTTTAATAATTTTTAATCAGACATTATTTCAAAAAAGCCATCATGATTTTTCATAAATTATTATACTCAATATTTACCATATTTAAATTATAACAATATTATAGTATTTAAATTGACTTGATATTTAGAGTATTTAAATAATAACATACAATTATTTAATAAAGCTATATTATAATAGGAAAATTTTTGATGGCTTCATATTAAATAATGTTTAATTAATAATTATACAGAGTAAAGTAACAGTATATTGTGTGGGTTTTGTAGTACTCTGACTTTCCGTTAAAAGTTTCAGTGGGACTTGATGGGCAAATCTTAACACTGACTTCCCCTCTAAGAGTTCCTGACAGATGAAGGTCCCCCAATGGTGATACCAAGCAGGACCCTGCGGGGCTCCTGGTCACAAAAGCCTTTCCGTGTTCCCTATTTCTTTCTTTTTTTTTTTTTTTTTTTTTTGCAGTATGCGGGCCTCTCACTGTTGTGGCCTCTCCCGTTGCGGAGCACAGGCTCCGACGTGCAGGTTCATTGGTCATAGGTCACGGGCCCAGCCGCTCCACGGCATGTGGGATCCTTCCGGACTGGGGCACGAACCCGTGTCCCCCGCGTCGGCAGGCGGACTCTCAACCACTGCGCCACCAGGGAAGCCCGGTAAATTCTTTTGAATTGTTTTGCAAATACAGGTGGGAGAAGTTAACAGTGTGCTGCCCACAAGCACTTAGACTTCAGACCTCTTGGAACCAGGAGGTTGATGATACTGACTCCCACTTACCTCACCACCAACCAGTCAGAAGAACGTCCAAGAGCTGATCACGCCCTCTTTGAACCACTACTATAAAACTTCTCACCACCCCCTCCAGGTTGGGACACACAGTTTTGAGGGCATTAGCCCTCTGTGGACCCCTTTTCCTGGCAAAGCAATAAAGCTATTATTTTCTACTTCACCCAAAACTCTGTCTCTGAGATTTAATTCAGTGTACAGGGATACAGAGGCTGGATTCGGCTTCAGTGGTGATGATAATGATGGTGATGATAAAAAATACAATAGCTAAGTTTGGGCTTCCCTGGTGGCACAGTGGTTGAGAGTCTGCCTGCCGATGCGGGGGACACGGGTTCGTGCCCCGGTCCGGGAAGATCCCACATGCCGCGGAGCGGCTGGGCCCGTGAGCCATGGCTGCTGAGCCTGCACGTCCGGAGCCCGTGCTCCGCAACGGGAGAGGCCACAACAGTGAGAGGCCCACGTACAGCAAAAACAAACAAACAAACAAACAAACAAAAAAAACAATAGCTAAGTTTAAAAAAATGTACTACTTTATTAATAGCAAGGTAATAGCCCTGAAATCTCTAACGCAGCACTTCTCTGGTAATCTGCATGGGAACATATGACTTAGGCTTAAAAAACAAAGTAAGGTTTCCTATCACACAACCTTTTCAAATCTCACTCCACACACCTGACCTAGCCCTGGTCAGTTTTTCCTATAAGATAATGAGGCAGATCAGTTTATCCTTTAGGGATATAAGACAGCTGGGCACACAGAAAATGTAAAGTACAGGAGAAAAGCAGCACATCAGAGCTCAAGGGCCAATAATTCTTTGTACATTTCTGACAGCTTATTTTATCCACTTTGGATAAGCTCAGTCTCTTGAGGCACCAGGTGACAAAAACAGTTTATAATCCAAACCATCTTACAAAAACTATCTGTGAGGGTTTTAAAACATGGCCACAATTCAAGGCAATCCCTATCAAAATTCCAGCGGAATTTTTCACAGAAATAGGACAAACAACCCTAAAATTTGTTTGGAACCATAAAAGACCCTGAATAGCCAAAGCAATCTTGAGAAAGAAGAACTAACTTGGAGGCATCAGACTCCATGATTTCAAACTATATTACAAAGCTATAGTAATCAAGAGTATGGTATTGGCATAAATACAGACACATAGATCAATGGAACAGAATAGAGGGTCCAGAAATAAGCCCACATATATATGGTCAATTACTTTTTGATAAAGGAGCCAATAATATACAGTGGGGAAAGGATAGTCTCTTCAAAAAATGGTGTTGGAAAAACTGGACAACCACATGCAAAAGAATGATACTGGACCACTATGTTACACCATACACAAAAACTTATTCAAAGTGGATTAAAGAATTGAACATAAGACCTGAAACCAAAAAAATTCCTAGATGAAAACATAGTCAGTAAGCTACTAGGCATCAGTCTTGGCAATGATTTTTTAGATTTGACACCAAAAGCAAAGGCAACAAAAGCAAAAATAAATGAGTGGGTCTACATCAAACTAAAAAGCTTCTGTACAGCAAAGGTAACCATCAACAGAATGAAAAGGCTACCTACTGAATGAAAGAAAATATTTGCTAACAATATACCTGGTAAGGGGCTAATATCCAAAATATTTAAGGAATTCATACAATTCAATAACAAAAACCCCCGAAGTATCCAATTTAAAAACTGGGCAGAGGAACTGAATAGACATTTTTCCAAAGAAGACATACAGATGGCCAGATGGTACATGAAAAGGTGCTCAACATCACTAATCATCAGGGAAATTCAACTTGAATTACAATGAGATATTGTTGCACACCTGTTAGAGTGACTTTTTATCAAAAAGACAAGAGAAAAAAAGTGTTGGCAAGGATGTGGAGAAAAGGGAATCCTTATGCACTGTTGGTAGGAATGTAAATTGGTGCAGCCAGTATGGAAAACAGTATGGAGGTTCCTCAAAAAATAAAAGAACCACCATATGATCTAGAAATTCCACATCTGGGTATTTATCTGAAGAAAATGAATGCACTAATGCAAAAAGATATATGCATCCCCATGTTTATTAAAGCATTATTTACAACAGCAAAGACATGTAGGCAACATATGTGTCTATCAGTGGATGGATAGATAAAGAAAATGTGAGATATATATAGTTCAGCCATTAAAAAATGACATGTTGCTATTTGTGACAACATGGATGGACCTTAATGGCATTATATAAGCAAAGTGAAATAAGTCAGACATAGAAAGACAAATACTGTATGATCTCACTTATATGTGGAATCTAAAAAAGAAAAAAACACACAAAAAAGAACTCATAGATACAAAGAACAGAACAGATTGGTGGTTGCCAAAGGTGGAGGGTGTTGGTGGGCAAAATGGGTGAAGTGGTCAAAAGATACAAATTTCCAGTTATAAAATAAATAAGTCATGGGGATATAATGTACAGCATTGGTGACTATAGTTAGTAATACTGTATTATATATTTGAAAATTGCTAAGAGAGTAGATCTTAAAAGTGCTCATCACAAGTAAAAAAATGTAACTATGTATGGTGATGGATTGTGATGATCATTTCTCAATATATACAAATATTGAATCATTATGTTGTACACCCAAAGCTAATATAATATTATATGTCAAATATATCTCAATAAAAGATAAAACATGGCCACAAGTTCTTTGACACCCTGTTCAGTGAGAGGTGGGATATATGTATCCTTCCCTTGAATTTAGGTTGGCTTGTGAAGCTTCAACCAATAAAATATGGTGGAAGTGATGCTGTGTGACTTCTGAGGCTAACTTGTAAATTACCATGCAGCTTCCTTCTTATTTACTGGAGCACTTGCTCTTGGATCCCAGATCCACCATGTAAGAAGTCTGAATACTCAGAGACTGTCATGCTGAATAGGCCATGTCTAGGTATTCCTGCTGATAGAAACCACTGAGCCCAGCATTCTAGTCACCTCTGTCAAGGCAACAGACCAAGTGAAGTTATCTCAGTAGACCAGGCCATCTGTTAGCTAAACACCACTAGCCCTGTTTGAATTTCTGACATATAAGTCTGTGATATAATGCAGTAACTGTGGTTTTAATACACCAAGTTTTGGTATAGTTTGCTATGTAGCAATAGATAATCTAAACTTCAGGAAAATAAGCTTTGCTTCTCTCATCATTTGTGCTTTTTATACATATCTATATTATCTTTTTAGAGTTTATTCTTTTTTAATTTTTTTTTTTTTTTTTTTGCGGTATGTGGACCTCTCAGTGTTGTGGCCTCTCCTGTTGTGGAGCACAGGCTCTGGACGCACAGGCTCAGCGGCCACGGCTCACAGGCCCAGCCGCTTGGCGGCATGTGGGATCCTCCCGGACCGGGGCACGAACCCTCATCCCCTGCACCGGCAGGCTGACTCGCAACCACTGTGCCACCAGGGAAGCCCTAAATTTTTTAATTGAAAATAGGTTTCTACTTCTTAATCCCCTTCACCTATTTCACCCACCCCCTATATTTTTATTCTTAACAAATATTTATTGAATGTCTTCTATGTGCTATGCCTTTTCTGGGCCATAAGAATATCATGGTAAAGAAAACACCCCAAATTCCTATTCTCATATAGCTTATATTCTACACAAGAAAGGAAATAAAAATAAAATATATTCAATATATCAAGTGGCAGGAATTGCTAAAGATGAAGTAAAACAAAGCAAGATAATATAATGGAGTGTGTCAGAGGTGAGTTACTATTTTATATAGTATGGTCATGGGTGGCCTCTTTGATAAGTTGTAATTTAAGCAGAGACCATAATGTAATGAAGTGAAAATGTGACTCATGTAAGTATCTGAGGGAAGAACATTACAAGTAAAGTGAACAGACACTACAGAGACCCTGAGGTGAGCCCATTGTTGGCATGTTTGAGGAAGGCCACAATGAGGCTAGTGTAGCTGAAGTACAGGGATCTATGAAGAAGGAAAGAGAGAGAGTAACTTCAGATAGGTTATAAGGTGTTGAATCATACACAAACTTTTAAGCCAAGGTAAGGGCTCAATTTTTTTTTATCCTCAATGAGAAGAAAAGTCATAGAAGACTTGTAAGTGGAGGACTGTCATGTCATCATTTAAATCTTGAAAGGGGCTCTCTGGGAGCTAAAGAGAGAAAGGAGTGTAGGGGACAATGAGCATGAAAAGAGGGACCAGTTATAATTCCTGAAATAGTCCAGATGAGAGAAGATAATGATAGCCTAATGTGACCCTTATGTAGGTGATGAATGTGACCAAATGTTCAAAATATATCTCAAAGATAGAGTTGGCATGAATACTGTCCATGGGGCAATGCCTGCTAGGTAGAAAGGCTGAGTGTTTGTGAAACATAAAACATTTAATTTATTTAGATGTCTACCCGATTAGACAGAAAAGTTGGCTGGGTTTAAAAAATTGTTAAGCATGCAAACTCCTTACATTGCCTTTTGTTTACAACTCCAAGACCATCTCCCCATGATATCACTCTTTATCTTATCCTCATCTCCCCCTCGCTCAAGCGACCCTTCATGTGGGAACTATAGAATTGGTCACTTTGGTCCTATTTACTTAACCTCATCAGCATGTGGATTTTCTCATTATAATATATATATATTATATATATATATATATATATATTATATATATATATATATAATATATATATATATATAATATATATGCCAGCCTATAGCCATAGTGACCAGGAGCTGAGCATACACAGTTTAATCTTTGTTGAGAACATCACTCTGCTTGTCCAAATTCTTGCTATGTCCTTGGCTCATCTTTGAACATAACTGGGTCTTCTTTATATCATTTCTGTCAGTCAACTCTATACACTTTTTTCTAGTTATATCGATGGCCAGGACAATATTGGCATAATACTTAAAAATTTCCAAGTACATATGTCCACATAACTTCTCCCTTCTATGCAAGTGTGTTTATACAAACTTATAGGAGTTTACGAATGTAATTTAAACTACTTTTGTTCTTATACTATTGTTTCTTTAGTCACTTTATCAGATTCTAGCAACCTTGCCTCCAATAAAATATAACACATTCAGTGACTCAGATACTGAGGAATTTGTTTAATATCATGGTTTGGGTACAAGTTTAAGTGTATGGGTGTACAGGTGATTACTAGGAAGTAGACAGGACATGGACAAGGGTCTTCCCTTCTTTATGGGATGTTTATATAACATAACTCAAGAAGAATTGTTATCTTTTCTTCCTAACACACATGACCATAGGTACTAAAATATTATTGCGTTCCTAAATAATTACATAATACTAATAATTAATTCTTATATTAATAGTAAAAATAGAGGCAAGAGTTTGAATCAAGAAACCAAGATAGGGCTTCCCTGGTGGTGCAGTGGTTAAGAATCTGCCTGCCAATGCAGGGGACACAGGTTTGAACCCTGGTCCGGGAAGATCTCACATGCCGCGGAGCAACTAAGCCTGTGCACCACAACTACTGAGCCTGCCCTCTAGGGCCCGTGAGCCACAACTACTGAACCCACATGCCACAGCTACTGAAGCCCACGCACCTAGAGCCCATGCTCCTCAACAAGAGGAGCCACCGCAATGAGAAGCCTGCACACCTCAATGAAGAGTAGCCCCCGGTCGCCGCAACTAGAGAAAGCCCGTGTGCAGCAATGAAGACCCAACACAGCCAAAAATAAATAAGTAAAATAAGTAAATTTTTAAAAATTTTAAAAGAAACCAAGATAGAATAATCAGAGTGAGAATGAATTTTGAATATTTATATTCATTCTTTATTCTTTAATATAGCCAGTCATATATACATATACAAAGCCCTAAGTTCTTTCTTACTAATTTCCACAAGATTGATAAAAAAACAGAATATATACTATTGTCTAGTGTGATAGGGCTAAAAAAATACTAAGTAAAGCAAATCATGGGTGAATGGATACTATGTCAGAGAAAATGCTATGTGTTCATCAAATTTTATTTCAATTTCTTCTTCTTGATAAGACCATATTTCCCATCCTCCTTAACAGCTCAGCAAGGGTCAACTGTCACTGTCAGCCCTGGACATAAAAATATCTGTACAATTCATCTACATTCTCTCTTCCATCTACCATGGCAGTCCTGGAAGTCATGTGCTTTAAATGGTTTAGCCACATGATGGAAGGAACTTGGATCCCTAAATCACCACTTTGAGTACATCCCAGGTAAGCCACCCAGATCATGTTGGTGTATAATATGAGGAAGTAATAAATATTTGTTTTATTACACCACTGAGATTTCAGGGTTTATTTGCTACTGCAGCAAAACCTAGCCTATTCTCGTTTATTAAAAGAAGGGAGAAAGAGAGACAGGAAGGGTGGGAGGGAGAGGGAGGAGAAAAAAGGAAAAAAAAGGATAAACTCAGCATAAGGGTAAGGAAAGAGGGAAGATATTTTCTTGACTAAAAGAGTAGATATGGGGCTTCCCTGGTGGCGCAGTGTTTGAGAGTCCACCTGCTGATGCAGGGGACACAGGTTCGTGCCCTGGTCCGGGAAGATCCCACATGCCGCGGAGTGGCTGGGCCCGTGAGCCATGGCCACTGAGCCTGCGTGTCCGGAGCCTGTGCTCCGCAACGGGAGAGGCCACAACAGTGAGAGGCCCGCGTACCGCAAAAAAAAAAAAAAAAGAGTAGGTATATATTAGACACATGCAATTCTCTCATTCTAATCAAATGGCCTCAAACACACAGTAAAACACTGGCCAGAATATAACCATTTGTACACGTCAAAGTGAAGATTATCATTTGCCCTAAGGTTGTTTGATTTGTCTACAGCTTTTGCTTTTAGATATTTTACAGCAACTTCTCATTGGTCATATTTTAGTGAATGGTTGAGAAGCATCTTCTCTACCAGGAAACTTAAACCTGCTTCATTTCAAGTCATTACATATTGGTAGCTGTTGAAGCAGCCTCTATAAATATTCTATGGAGGCCAAATTTCAGAAACTCAGTGATTTCAAACTGGTATGCTCTAAACTCTTGCATTTTGATAAGCCTTTCCTTTTTCTGCCTTTACGTATAAAGAAATGTTGATCAGAAATTTAGATTCAATACAGGATTAAGGTATTTGTGTAAGTGAGAAATCATTCCTGGTGAAATGCCCATATCTTTACCATTAAAAATAGTAAAATTATTACATTTACTCTCTCTAGATGTTCCCAAACACTTGTCCTGACCATAGTGAGTTTTGTATTCATGTTGCTTATTCATATACAAAACTTACCATTTTTTTGACTCAACAGATCAATGATGCTTGCCCCCGTTTACTTTGCTGTATTTGCTGAGAGTATCTAGCAATGTCTGCTGTTTTCTAATAGAATAAGAATATGAAAGACATTCCTTAAATGTTGTCTTAAGTCCTTAGGAGTTGAACTGAGAAACGGATACATCACCTACATTCTAATGTCAATGCATTTATCTTCTTATTGTATAACACACTAATAAGTTACATAGAGGTTTTTGAACTTAATGCTTCTGCCCAGGCCACTTTTATCACTGACCATGCCTGATTTTCTAGAAACCTATACATTGTACTGATCTTGCTAATACTGTGATGCAGAAGGAAGCTCAGAGCTTACAACATTCATGTCACAACTGAAAAGGCAGATGGGATTCGTGGGTATGACTTCATATCTTGGTAAAATATAAACATGGCAATAAATCTCCATTGTTTTCCTCTATGGCTAGCTCAAGGATCATTGGTGATTGGAATATTGGAAATAAAACAATTGTAAAGGCTAAATGTGACATATGCAACAAATCCAGAAAATCCAAGTTCCTTGACCTTGTCTAATGTTAGTTGTATCCATCCTGTGGAATTTGAATTTGATGCCACTGTTATGTTAATCCATCAGTGCATGTTAGTGGATGATAAAAGCAATTATAGGTAATCACAAAAACATGTAACTGATAGATGTGTGACACAGAAGTCAGAAATTTAATTTTCTGTGGATAAAAATGAAAGGAGACCCCACTGTGATAGATTTAAATTAATTTATTAGAAAAATAGATTAAATGTATACAAGACTGGTGACACAAGAGTCATGAGGAAAGTAAAGCTCTGAGAGAAGTGATTAAAACAGAAGGTGAAAGCATTTGAGACATGAAAAGTGATCCAGGTCCCAAGAATTACAAACTGTGTATAATGCATTTTACCAAAGTTAAAGTAACACGTTCTTTCTCCTTGTGATTAATCATAGCAGTAGCCCTTGGGCACATGAATTAAAGTGAGACATACATCAAATTGACCCAATCACCACCGAGTAATTCTAATGACATAAACAAGCAGCCAGGCTTTACCAACATTTTACTGCCTCTAACAGTCCTGGATTACTACCCAACATGTGGAGACCACACAGTAGACCACAAAGGACACTGGAGTATAGAATTCTGGTTTTAAAGCCATCACTAGTTTTACAAAATTGGCTAAACAATGAATCTTGTGGCTATTCAGTTTCCCCAACATAATAAAAATAAGAGTATCCATTCTTTCTTACTATGCAGGTAATTGCAATTGTCAAATAAGGTAATTTATGTAAAACTATGTTGAAAATTATAGCACACAGGACAATTGTGAAATATTAGATTACCTCCAGAGAAATATGTTTAGATGCATAGTTGTGTTCCTTCCTCGGGAAGAGAACTACTGGGCATCAATTGTAATCTCGTATCTATAGATCTGAGATGAATCCAGACCAGGTTTTAATCATAAGAAAGTTACTCAATCATTTTCATTTTCACCAACCACATGTATTGATGTGATTACACTCACAGCAATGCACTTGCCAGACAGATTTAACAACAGTAACACCAAATGCAAAATTAAATACAGTATAGCCCTTGCCAAGCAACAATGCAAGATTTTGCAGTCCAGCTGGGGAGGAATGGGCCAAGACAGGTAAAGCAGTTAAATAACAATGCTTCCTTTACATCTATTTGAAAGTTCCAGTTTTATTTTAAGAAAAAGATAGTTAAGGAGATCTATGTGGAAAATAACCCACCCTCCCAATAGTGCTTTGAACATTGAATCTCTGATGATATTTAACACAGGATAAACAAGTACCTGCCTTAATTAAGTCATAGAATATGGGATCTCTCTTTTAGCTTTATAAAAGCAGTTCTCTTTCTTCTTTAATTCTTCTAAAAGTTGTAGAAGAGAAGTTAAATGTAAGTTCTTGAAAAAGTAACAGTTTGTATACTTATGTAAGGGCAAAGCCATCTGTACTGAGTGATTGTGATTGAAATTTGAAAACTAGTAGATACATTTTCTATTTTCTCTTTGTCTCATAGTATTCCCTCTCCAATTGTTTCTCCATATCTCTTTCCCATTTCTATTTATGGCAGGCACGTCCACTTCAAAACTTACTTTTCTTTTTCTTTCCCTTCATGTCCACATCCAAATGATTTGCTAAGCACCGTTCTACCACTGTATCACGTTTTCTATCACCTCTCTTGATTTCCACCAAAGAAATTCAGAATTGCTCTAAATTTCTTCTTCCAATATCATGTGCCCCCCTCCAATTTATTTTGCAGACTGTTGCCAAATCTAACTTTCCTAAAATGTTCTCTTACTGTGAAGACACTGCTTAAATATATTCAATGAATCCAATTTATCTAAAGCATCAGATCTCAAAGTGCGATCTCAGGGCCAGCAACATCAGAATCACCTGGTAGGTTGTTAGAAATACAACTTGTGCAGTCTCACGCAGGACCTACTAAATCAGAAACTATGGAGACGAAGCCCAGAAATCCATATTTGAAAAATCCATCCAGGTGTTAATTTTTTTTGTATGAATAGACTTTATTTTTAGAGAAGTTTTATGTTTATGGAAAAACTGAGCTGAAAGTAGAGTCCCATAAACCCCCTCTTCCCCACATGTACATTTGTCCTTATTATTAAAAACTTGCATTAGCATCATAATTTGTTACAACTGATGAACCAATATTGATGCATTATTATTAATTAAAGTCCATAGTTTATATGAGGGTTTACTCTTTTACTGTACAGTTCTATGGCTTTTAATAAGTACGTAATGGCACGTATCCACCAGTGCAGTATCATACAGAATAGTTTCATTGCCCTAAAAATTCCCTGTGCTTCACTTGTTCATCCCTCCCTCCCTCCCCCTGAGCACCTGGTAACCACTGACAATTTTATTATCTATAGTTCCAGAAGGTCATATGGTTGGATTCTTACAACATGTAGCCTTTTCAGACTAGTTTCTTCCACTTAGCAATATGCACGTAAGGTTCCTCCATGCCTTTTTGTGGCTTGATTGCACATTTATTTTTATAGCTGAATAATATTCCATTTTACGGGTATACCAGTTTTTTAATCTCTTCCCCTATCAAAGGGCATTTTGGTTGCTTCCAAATTTTGGCAATTATGGATACAATTGCTATAAACATCCATGTGCAGGCTTTTGTGCAGACATAAATTTTCATCTCATTTGGATAAATATGTAGAGGCACAGTTCCTAGATAGTAAGAGTATATCTAGCTTTGTAAGACACTGTCAAATTGTCTTCCAAAGTGGGTGTACCATTTTGCATTCCCATCAGCAATGAATGAGAGTTCCTATTGCTCCACATCCTCGCCAGCATTTGGTGTGTTCAGTTTTCTGAATTTTAGTCATTCTAATAGGTGTATAGTAGTATCTCATTGTTGTTTTGATTTCTAATTTCTTAATGCCATTTGATGTTGAGCATCTTTTCATATGCTTATTTGCCATCAGTATGTCTTTCTTCTTGAGGTATCTGTTCAGATCTTTTGCCCATTTTTCAATTGGATTTTTTGTTTTCTTATTAAGTTTTCATTATACACTCAGGATGAGTATTTTGCCAGATGTGTGATTTGTAAACATTTCCTCACAGTCGGTGGTTTGTCTTTTTCTGCTCTTGATCACGTCTTTCACAGAACTGAAGTTCCTAATTTTAAGGAAATCCAACTTATCAATTGTATTGACGTATCTAAAAACTCATCATCAAACCCAAGGTCACCTATACTTTCTCCTGCTTATCTAATAAAAGCTTTCCAGTTTCATGTTTTACATTTAGGTCTATGATCCATTTGGAGTTAATTCTTGTGAATGGTGTAAGGTCTGTGTCTAGATTAAGATTTTTGCATATGGTTGTCTGGTTGTTTTAGCATCATTTGTTGAAAAGGCTATACTTCCTCCTTTGAATTGCCTTTGCTCTTTTGTTAAAGATAAATTGACTATATTTGTGTTGTTCTTTTTCCGGGGAAGGGGTGGCTCTCTATTCCGTTCTTTGGTTTATTTTTCTATTCTTTGCCAGTACCACACTATGTTGATTATTGTTTTAGAGTAAGTCTTGAAGTCAGGTAGTGTCAGTCTTCCAACTTTGTTCTTCTTTAATATTGTTCTGGCTATTCTGTTTTGGTTTTTTTTTTCCCTTTCCATATAAATTTTAGAATCAATTTGTCAGTATCCTCAGAATAATTTGCTGGGATTTTTATTGTTATTGCATCAAATTTATAGGTCAAGTCAGGAAGAACTGACAATTTGACAATATTAATTTTTCTCAACCATGAACATAAAATATCTAATTGTTTAGATCTTCTTTTATTTCTTTCATCAGTTTTATAGTTTTCCCGATACAGATCTTATCCATATTTTGTTAATTTATACTCAAGTATTTCATTTTTATGCCAATGTAAATGGTATTATGTTTTATATTCAAATTACAATTTGTTATACCAGTTCATTGCTGGTATATAGGAAAGTGATTGACTTTTGTATAGTATCCTTGTACAATGGAACCTTGCTATCACTATTTATTAGTTCCAGGAGTCTTTTGTTTGTTTTTCTTTAATCAACTTTTTAGATTTTCTACATAAACAATCATGTCATATATGAACAAATATAGTTTTATGTCTTCCTTTACAATCTGTATATCTTTTATATCATTATTTTATATTATATTGCATTAGCTAGGACTTCCAGTATCATGGTGCATAGGAATGGTAGGAAGGGACATCCTTGCCTTTTTCCTCATCATAGGTGGAAAACATCTCATTCTCACCATTAGGAATGATATTAGCTGCAGGTCTTTTGTAGATTTTTTTTCCAAGTTGAGTAAGTTCTCTTCTATTCCTAGTTTGCTGACTTTTTTTATTGTTTGTTTGTTTGTTTTTTTGGGTTTTTTTTTAATCATGAAATGGTGTTGGATTTTGTCAAATGGTTTTTCTGCATCTGTTGATAATATCATATGATTTTTCTTCTTTAGCCTGTTGATATAATGGATTACATTAATGGATTTTTGAATGTTGAGCCAGTCTTGCATACTTGGAATAAATTCCACATGGCCATGGTATATAATTCTGTTTACAAACTGGTGTATTTGATTTGATAATATTTGCTGAGGATCTTGAATCTATAGAGATATTGGTCTGTACTTTTCATATCTTGTAATGTCTTTGTTTGGGCATTAGGTTAATGTTGGCCTCATAGAATGAGTTAGGGAGCATTCCCTCTGCTACTATCCTCTGAAAGAAAGTATAGATAATAATTTCTTCCTTAAATGTTTGGTAGAATTCATCAATGAAACCATGTGGATCTGTTGCTTTCTCTTTTAGAAAGTTATTAATTATTGATTCAATTTCTTTAATAGATACAGTCTTATTCAGATTATCTATTTCTCCATTTGTGAATTCTGATAGATTGTGTCTTTCAAGGGATTGATCCATTTCATCTAAATTATCATATTTTTGAGTATACAGTTGTTCACAATATTCCTGTATTATCCTTCTAAAGTCCACATGTTTGGTAATGATAGCCTCTTTTTCATTTCTGTTATTAGTAATTTGTGCCTTCTCTATGTTTTTTGGTTAGCCTGTGCTTCTCAGCCTTCCTCCCTCTACTACCCCTTCAGTAATACAGCAGGGCTACAGGGGGCTGAGGTTGGGGTATTTCTTTTCTACAATTAGGAAAACCCAGGTCAGTTAGGCTCTGGTAAACTATTTTCCCTTGAGGTCAGGCTTTTTTTAAGGAAAACCCCATATCTTAGGCATATTTCCAGTGGTTACTTTTCCCCTTCCGCTGCTAGAAGCACGAGGGTATCTTCCTCTCATTTTCCCAAGCTTTTTATATGTTGAATCAGAAAGTAGAAGTCCTCCAAAATTTTTTAATGCATAATCAAACTTGAGAACCACTGATCTACAGGATAAATTCTAAACTCTTTATCATGAATTCTAGGTTCTACTTAATCTGGCTCCACCAGGATTCTAATATTATGTCCTACACTATCCTCTTTATACTGTCAATGGAATTTCTTCTGTTTTCTACTTTCACTCCTATCTTTCTTCAGTCCCCCTCTTTTGCTCTTGTCTTTTAGGCTCTTTGACTGAAATTCTCTGTTTATACATGCCACACACACGTGTGTGTGTGTGTATGTGTGTGTGTGTGTTTATTTTCTATTTTCACTCCTTCGTATATGTAGGGGAGGAAATTTTTTTCCTCTACGCTTCTTAGTTCCTTGGTCTTTGGCTGATCTAATAATAAAATTAACATAGGACAGATTAACAGGAGAAAAACAAAAATTATGTGTGTATGGGACCCCATAAGAATATATAACCCACAGGTAATCAGGCAATTGAGGCTGATATGCCATTCTGCACTAAGGAGAAGGGGTAAGGGTTTGGGACTACAAAGGGAAGGAAGATAATTCACAGGAAGATGAGAAGAACAAATGTTTGGTAAACAAATGTTTGCCATGCAGAGACAATGGGACACAGAAAGGACTTTGAACAAACAGATCCTGCTGAGCTACCCTCCCACCTTATCACACCTAGCACAAACTCTTTGTAGTTATGTCTGGTGACAATTCTCTTTTTGGGCCATGTCTTCTATCTGAATTCTTTTCTTCAGTTAAGGGAGAGGTAGAAAGCTCATCCTGAGTCTTTGAGGCATTCATTGACTTCAGCTCAAAGTAATCCACATGCCAAAGTGGCACATTTGTGGGAGGCCCATTTTTAACCCCTTCACAGCTCTCCAGCAATATATTAACTACTAGGGAGACAAAAACATCTATACAATTACATGCCATATGTTTCACAGGACTAACAGTGTAGTCACCAGTGTAAGATTTTGTGTCAGATGTGCCTGCAAATAAAAAATATATATGTAACTCACTCTCTGGAAACATTTTTCTTGATTTTTTTCTTGATTTTTTTTTTTGTTTTCTTAATTTACAGCCCAACCAACATCATTGAAAAACAAACTATATAAACATAGTTTATATTTATACATAAACTCTTTAGTTTACAGAAAATAACTGCCTCTGATAAAACCACTCAACTTATGTAACCTTCTCCTTAATTCTTTTTTTTTTTTTTTTTTGCTGTACGCGGGCCTCTCACTGTTGTGGCCTCTCCCGTTGCAGAGCACAGGCTCCGGACGCACAGGCTCAGCGGCCATGGCTCACGGGCCCAGCCGCTCCGCGGCATATGGGATCCTCCCAGACCGGGGCACGAACCCGTATCCCCTGCATCGGCAGGCGGACTCTCAACCACTGCGCCACCAGGGAGGCCCCTTAATTCTTTTTAAATATGTTTTAGTATTATATCTGGAATGCACTGATTTGTAAGCCTATACATTTTAGGAAAGCAGTTTGTATCAGAAGAGAGAAGTATCCAAATAAAGTTGCAGGTGATAGTTTTTTCTGGTAATGGTCTAGCAGACTTTTATCACTGCATTCAGCAGAAGCATCTTGCAGAGAAAAGGGGGATGTAAAAGTAATTTCACAAAGCAGACAACATGCCTCAAGATTCTGGCTTATTAGCACATCAAATGGTACCACACAGGATGGTGGAATCACTTGTTTTCAGTCTGTTTTTGGTTGGAGAGGCAGAAACTTTATGAGACAAAACTGAATTGCTTCTTTAGCTTTATCAGTCTGTATTATGATGGTTTACTTGCAGTTGAAGCATTTATTAAAAAATACTGCAATGATAACTAATTAATGATAAAAAAAGCCCCTGGTGGGGGGGGATTTTCCTGGTGGCCCAGTGGTTATGAATCCGCCTGCCAATGCAGGGTACAGGGGTTCAATCCCTGGTCCAAGAAGATCCCACATGCCGCGGAGCAACTAAGCCCGTGTGCCACAACTACTGAGGCCCACATGCCTAGAGCCTGTGCTCTGCAACAAGAGAAGTCACAGCAATGAGAAGCCTGCGTACTACAATGAAGAGTAGCCCCAGCCCGCCGCAACTAGAGAAAGCCCGTACACAGCAACAGAGACCCGATGCAGCCAAAAATAAAATAAATAAACTTATTTTTTAAAAAAGCCCTGGTGGGGTTTTTGATGCTAATTACACCTGAAGCATCCTCTAAGCAGTAAAGTCTCAAACTTTTATGTACATAGGTATGACTTGGGACCTTGTTAAAGTGCAGACGTGATTCACTGTGTTTGGGGCATGGCCTGAGATTCTGCATTTCTGTAAGCTCCAAGGTAATGCTAAACTGTGAATAGCAAGACTCTAGTATACCATAAACTTCCTCAGAGTAGAGGCTGTATCTTAACTCATGTTTGCTCTTAAGTCTATACCTGTTTTTGCTTACTTTTATTTATCACTATCTATTCATCATCTGTTGATCAATCGATCGATCTCACTGCTCCAAGAATAATTTAATGTTATTTATAGAGACTTAGTAATTAAAAATAGATTAACTTTATCTATATAAAGTTTTTTATATAAAGTTTATATATATATATATATATATATATAGAGAGAGAGAGAGAGAGAGAGAGAGAGAGAGACAGAGACAGAGAGACAGAGAGAGAGAGAGAGAGAGAGGAATCAGGGCAAAAGGAAAAAAGAGTAAGGTGAAGGAAATAGTTGAATTTAGTTTCCTACTGAAAGTAAGCCTAAAATAAGGCTCTCGACTTGATGACCATAGGTCCTAGTTTACTGAGGACAGTTCTGGTTTATGCTTACTGCATTGATGTAATAATTGATAGTGTTCTCTACTCTAGATTTTATTAAAAACTATACGGACACCCTATTGTTAACCCTTTTAAACAGCTATTTATCTGAAATAAGTCTTACAATGATCTTTGAATTGCTTACTGTATGAGGAGAAGAAGTCTTTAAGCAAATGCCCAAACACTGGAAAGATAAGATAAACAGTCCATAATATTCTTAAAACATTTATTCATTTACCACGATGAATAATGGTGGTATATTAGATATTAAAATTATACTTTTTTTGTATATGATTGCAATGAAAGTTCTTGAAGTTTATTTTTATTGTATATCAATATAAATATTTTGATTTTTTAATATAATATAAATTATTTATTTGGTGATATATATGAAATCTTATCACTAGAAATCTTTGACAATTAGTATTGCAGAGAGAAGGTATCTAAAAGTTACTTTCAGTTTCTCAGATTGCACATTGAAATATATAGAATGACTGTGAATCTTATACTCCCCAAAGGGACCCACAAGAATAATTAGGGACTTTCTCTTAGATGGATGACTTTTCACTTTGCAATTAAAAAAGGGTAAGGAGGTCCTTCATCATATTTTTATTTAGGGGGAAAGGGGTGTCATGAAAGAACTTAAGGCCATTACTAATTAATAATATAAAGTTACAAAGCAGAAAAAATCAAACTCTCATTGACTTCCTGCAGATTTTAAGCAGCTTCATTGATTAGATCTTGATAGTGATAAGATTTCCTGGAAATACATAAGATAATTTATAATGTGTTCAAATCTTTATTATTATTATTTATATGCATGATTGTTTTTGAAACTATATAAATTAGATGTCTTATTTTAGCAAGCAAACTGTTTACAGTAAAAATACTACTACATTTTGCCATTATTCAACCTCTATTTATTTCATAGTCCATTAAAAGTATGTCCTGTTTGCTAGCCTAAGAGACACTTTACCTCATAATTTAATTCCAGAAATTCTCTTTGTTCTAGAATAAACAACTTTACTCCAAGAAATCTCCAATATACTGGACTGGATTGGTGACTCTATAATGGACTTCCTTCACACTCTGTCTCTCTTTCAAGCCATTTGTCACATTTTATTTTAATTATTTGTTTAAATGTGTGTCTTCCTCACCAGACTATTCATTCTATGAGGATAGGAAATGTATGTTTTATTCTAATCTTTTTGATACTTATCACATAGCATGATATTTTGAATATAATAGTACATATGAGGCAAAAGTTGATAAAATTTTAGGTATTATATATGGTAAAAACATAGCAAAATATAGGGGTTTTTTTGCAATATAGAAAGCGGTATATGAGAACAAATTCCTTAACCATCTAATCTGGATATACAAAAAGTATTAAAATAATGATAAAGTCTACAAAAAATTACAAATGTGAAATTGCTGTAGTCTACTTAACTATATTATTCTCTGTTCCTTGCAATTTCCTGACATTTAATATAGCTTCCTTTCATTGTTCATCCTCCTGTTCAAGTCTCAATTCAAATGTCATGTCCTCAGAGAGGACATCTCTGACTACTCTATTTCTCTGTATTTCAACATCCCATTTATTACTTTCATAGACATCTCAAAAATCCAATCATCTTGTATATTGGTTTACTATCTATTTCCCTCTCATTAATTTAAATTCAGTATAGGAAGAGACCTTGCCAATTTGCACCATTGTATCCTCAACATTTAGCAGAATGCCTGACACAGTTAATGAAGGAATAAATAAATGGATGGATGGATGGGCATGCAAATATATACATATGTCACATCAAGTTCAATACAACAATGTTTATGAAAATAGGGAAAAAATAAATTGAGATGGAACTATATCACAAAATAATTCCTGATATATTTTTAGTTTTGGACCTGTGATCTTCTGCTTGAGTCCAAAATTTATCAAATCCATCTTTTGGTACTCTAGGATTATATACTATTAATTTTTTAAATTTTTTATTTAGTTAGTTATTTTTGGCTGCGTTGGGTCTTCGTTGCTGCACGCAGGCTTTTTGTAGTTGCGGTGAGCGGAGGCTACTCTTTGTTGTGGTATGTGGGCTTCTCATTGCGGTGGCTTCTCTTGTTGTGGAGCAAAGGCTCTACGCACACAGGCTTCAGTAGTTGTGTCACACGGGCTCAGTAGTTATGGCACACGGACTTAGTTGATCTGAGGCATGTGGGATCTTCCAGGACCAGGGCTCGAACCCGTGTCCCCTGCATTGGCAGGTGGATTCTTAACCACTGTGCCACCAGGGAAGCCCTCAACCTCTAATTTGAGAGTTTAGGCTTTGGTGCTTTAAAGCCTACATCTTGCTATAAAAAGGAATTAATCATTTACTCTCTTCTTTAGAAACTACTTAAACCAAGTAGTCAGTTTCAAGATGTAAAGAATATTATTTATATATATGTAAGAATATTTAACTTGGCATTGCAGCTTAAGATTTATGAGAAAAACAGCATTAAATCTGACAGTCAGTTACTCTTAAATGGATAATTGCTACTGATAAGGCTAAAGGCAGGCCACCCCAATATGTGCCACTCTGGCATGGGGATTATTTTGAGCTGAAAAGAAGCAAGGTCCAAAAGGCTCAGGAAGAAACTTTGAACTTCCCCTTTACTGCCTGAAAGAATTTAAGATAAGAAGCCTGTCCTAGAAAGAAGCTATCACCACAGATAACTATAGTACATTATGAATTAAGTGTCGTAGACAGGAAGGATCCTAGCAAAGCCCATTTGATCAGGGTCCTCTCTGTGTGGCCCAGCAAACATTTGATTGCCAACCATTAACTCTTTTTAATCTTCCTGTGACTTACGTTACTTCCCCTTGAAACTTCATACTCCTACCTCCTTCTCCTTAGTCCAGAATATATATATATATATATATATATATATATATATATATATATATATATATATATATATATATATATCACCTTGCCTTGCTATCTTTGGGATTCTTGGAATTCTTGATACTTATGTGGATTCCCTGTACGCACGTAATAAATTTGATTTCCTCCTGTCAATCTGCCTTATGTCATTTTAATTGCCAGCCAAAAGAACTAAAAGGGAAGGAAGGGAAATTTCCCTTCCGTCAACACTATTCTTTGAAACAAATTTTCTGTAGTTCTATATAGTCACAAGATTTTATTTAATAGGAAATAACACATTTATTTTAAATAATAAAGTTTGCCCATGTGTTTAATACTTTATATAACCATGCTTATTGTCAGGGTTCTGGCAAGAAATAAAGGAGTCATTAAAAAGGGTTTAATAAAAGGGGCCTCAAGTCAAAGTTGTGGACAGGGTGTAGGGAAGCAACAAGTGTTAATACAGGGCCTAGGCTGACATCAAAAGAGAGTCACAGACACCACAGAGGTCAGCCTCCCTGGACAGAGCAATGCAGAGAAGTGTAGAAAATGGAGCAGAATGGCTATATGGACAAACTGGGGCACAGCACAGTATAATGCAGATGTAAATGAGTTCTGGAAATGCTTGATTTTGATACCAAAGCTTTACAAATTTTGAGAAAAAAATTAGTAGTTTTACTTTTTTAGTTTTTTCTCTCTCTCCCCAAGGAAAATACATTGTGTCTAAAAGGAAAGTTTAGTCAGGAGGGCAGAGAACAGGCATTCCTATACACAGCTGTTCTGCTGACATCTTAAATTTTTGAGCACATTAAACATAATAATATAAACTAAGCTCAAAATGATATTGTCTGCAATCCTGTAATCAAAGAGATGGACGTAGATTACAGTGAAAGAAATCAATGCTAAAAATAATTTGAGAGTTTTTCTTTCTGAAAATAAATATGACTTGAGAAAGTCCTCTTTCCTATAGAGCAAGTTCCTTGATTCACTTTTTTCTTAGTACATTACAAATGCAATTTTAGTGTCAGGTATGCATTTGGGGACTTTTAACCTAGAGGTACAGAAAGTATGTAAGAGGAGTTTATAGGGAGAGTACCTTAAGATCACAATGGTTTCAAGGAGATTCCTAGCCCAGCACATCCAGAAGGTTACCACATTTTGTTCCTCTTTGTGTAGGGCTGACTGGCTGTTGAAGATGCTTTCTACATAGTGAATCTTATCAAGTTCACCTCTGTGGAATTCTCTCCAGCTTTTAAATAATTTTCATATAATGGGATAAAGTGGGAGCAGTAATAATAATAATGCACATTTGACCATCTTGAGTAATATGTGTGGGAGCATAGCCTTTACATAATGGAAAAATAGAGAATAAGATTGGCTCAAATCAGGGGAACTCTGAGCACAAAGGAAGTTACTCAAGAGTTTTCTTTTCTTCCTTCCTTCCTTTTTCTTTCTCTTTTCTTCCCTCCTCTGTCTCTCTGTCTCTCTGTCTCTCTCTTCCTCCCCATCCCTTTCTTTCTTCTCAAACAGAATATTCTATCTTTTCGCTAGGCAAAGCCCTGAATGCCTCTAGGGCAATACAATAGATTCATTTTGAAATATATATCCTATTGGAACATGTGACACTAAGGTGGAAATCAAGCCCACACCAGATAATTGACAACGTTGTAGCATTCAGATTAATTAAAGCTTCATTACATAAAGCTTCTAGTCAGCATCTATCTTATAGACACTTGGTAAATAGTTAAAATTTTCGAAATGGGTCTAATATTTTTAATATTTCAACTGACATATTTTCACTTCTCCTTCAATCACCTTCCTTTTTGTCCACTTCCAAGGTTGAACTGCAAAACTTACCATCCAACAGTAGAGGAAATAAGGGAGTATGTGCCACTAAGAAAAAAGATGTCAAATAATAACTCTGACTCTAAAATTTGCCTCTTCTCATAAAAATGGGCAGAAAAACAGCCTTTCTGAAGAGAAAATAGGTTTCTCAATCTCACACACTTCTAACAAGTCAAGAACCAGGCACGGTAAACTAACTAGATCTACTAGAGCTTAGACATTTCTTTCATAGTGTACTGAAACTATGCCTTCCACAACTAATGATGAGCCATGAAACTTGGTGGCTTTAGAAAAAAGGAATAATATGGTGTGAGAGGAATCCTTACCACAAAGGAAAAAAAGCAGGGTGGGGGGAAGCCCACACTTTCCCTTCTGGATGCCAGCTGGAAAGAAAAGGAAGAGAAACAAAGGAGAGAAGAAGAGGAAGCCAAGGGTGAGGTACATATGACTTTTTTCTTCTCTCTCTATCCCTGAAGGGACTTGGCTTAGGTTAGGGAGAAGAAAAAGGAGAGATGGTCTTTTGTTAGACATTGTCTTACAGAGAACCTCCTAATCCTAGTATACCCTGGAACCTACTTGGGCATGCAGCAGGGGTCTGTAGCAGAGTAATTAATTGTATCATGGCATGGTTAGACAAAGAGTCTGATTAGGTATTCATGGGACATACTTGATTTGGGGAGGGACAATAAGGGTAGGAGAAGACAGGGATGAACAAATACCCACATGCCCTCCGAGGTGAGTCAGAGAAGTCAGCCCTATGCTTGGCTAATATGTTAGGAAGGAATTTACCCTACATCTAAGGCAAACCAGAAATCAGGGGGTCTGGAACTCCAGGCGTTGTAAGTTTGAGCCTTGTATGCAATGAAAGATGAATAGGAGCAAATTGCCTGTGCCATGAAAAAGTGTTTTGTGTGTGGAACGAAATCATGAGGAAGATTAAGAAAAGGAAGCCATGTTTTCTTTGTACTTCTGAATGTAGTAATATTGCATTTGTGACTCTACAGCATGTCAGGACTAGCCTGGAATGTCTAAGAATCTGGGTATAACAAGAATTTTTACGTACCACGGGTAAGATGAAGCTCCTAAACTAAAATTAGTGAGAGAAACCATGTTGAGGCCTTGACTATGGTTGTGAAGCAGATGGTTTCATTTGCAGAGTTACATATGGATAGGAACAGTAGAAGAAAGGGTCATCTTTAAGAGTCTTCCTTAACTCTGTATTTTTCAAAGGACTGAACTCATTTTCAGAAAAGCAGTCCACTTCCAGCAGCAGAAGCTCTCCCATTAGTACAAGGTTTGGGGTAGATTCATGCTTACTTAAATAGTTACAGGATGCTGGAAAACTGGTCTGAGCAGAGTTAATTCCACGAGCGACCATTTCCTTCTCTACTTAGAAAGCAGAGGACAGAGACTATACAATGACTCTTGAGGAAAGCAGGAAATTATGTTGGTGGGGAAGTCTCCACTTATTGCTGTTTTTAGGCAGAAGCAGCTGCACAGCCCCTGATGAAGCAGACCCAGCTGAGGCTCATTTCCATATCAGGGAAATGATCTGTTATTTAAATCTTTCCATTGGCAACAACATAGATGGACCCTGAAGGCAATATGCTAAGTGAAATAAGTCAGAGAAAGACAAATACCTTATGATCTTACTTATATGTGGAATCTATTTAAAAATAAAAACAAGCTCATAGATGCAGAGAACAGATTGGTGGTTGTGTGTATTTGGGGAGGTGTGTGAAGGAAGTCAGAGACCTCCAGTTACAAAGTAAATAAGAAATAAGTAAATAAGTCATGGGGATGTAATATACAGCATGGTGACTATAGTCAATAATACTGTGTTGCGTATTTGAAATTTACTAAGGGAGTAAATCTTAAAAGTTCTTATTACAAAAGAAGTCCTGTAACAATGTATGGTGATGGATGTTAACTAGACTTACTGTGGTGATCATTGTGCAACATATACAAATATCAAATCTTTATTTTGTACACCTGAAACTAATATAATGTAATATGTCGATTACAGCTCAATAAAAAAAACTAGTGGTGCATCACACTAAATTTAATCCATTTCTAAAAAAAAGTTTAGATTAAGCATTAAGGAAGCTATCTATCCCTGTGAATATAGTGAATTAACTGGGGCCTGACAATATTTGTCATTAGTGCCATCCTTCTTTCCTGTATGGCACTTTTTTTCAGCATGGTCTTTCCTGCTACTCACTGTCAACTTTGATCTCTGTTTGAAGGCCAGAGTTTGAAATAGATAAGATGCAGTATTACCATTGGAAAATATGACTGGAATTTAGTGAAGGACAACTGCAGAGACAAAGTTTTTCCTAAGAATATGGCATGCCTTATGAAATTACTCATAAATATATTAGAAGCAAACCAGAGAAGGGGAGAAAAATGGGTGAGGATGACTTTCCAAAGCCTGGAGCTGTAGGAATCTCCAAGAAGAGCCAAGTAGCCAAACATAATATCAGTAAAGAATTGTCTGAATCCTGAGTAGACATCTGATAGACACTGTATCATTCAAAGTGCAAGGACCAAGAGGTGCTATGGTACCAACTGGAGAACAGCTGAGGGCTAATGTAGACAACACACGAACTGCAGCTGAAAGAAAGCATTAAGCCATCTAACAGGGGCTACAATTTTTCTAAGGGGTATAGAAATATAGCAAATCTGAGTCTATTTCAGGTTAAGAATCTGAATAGCTGGATGGAGCCCAGACAAAGTTGAGTCAACGAGAGGAATTGGACTGCCATGTTCAGTAAACTATGTCAGCCAGGTCAAACTCTGGCCAGATTTTCATTCCTTTAGGAATAGGTACTTTTTCCTCAATTTATCAATTTCACTGTTTTTGTCTTTCCCTTTCTATTTTGATTATTTCATTTTTTTGCCTCATTTTTGGGATAAGATCCTTCGTAAAAATGTCTCCATTTTTAGATAATCTGAAGAGAAAGGAGGGTTGTCCTCACAAAAGGTAAGACGTTTAGAGAAAATGGAGTAGCAAATAGAAATGTTCCATTGGAGGAGATTAGAGTAAATGGCATCTCCTTTCCCGACCGGGGAGAGACTGCATTCAGTTGCTACAATTCACATTCAGACATGAAGCAGGAATTTAGAGTTGGCTACCCATTATCTGATTTCAGAAGTAGCTGGGTTTTGTTTGCCTGGTACAATGCTTAAAAAATTGAATTTATTTGAACACCTCGAGTTGGGATATGCACTCTCCACTTTAGCCACAGGCCCACTGCTGACTGTACCTTAAATTGAATTCTATTTCATTTATCTCTTTTCTACATGTTTCCTGTAGGGATTTGGATGTTCAGTTCTTAGAATGGTACCAGTGTATTACTACTCTCCCCCCATACCCACCAAAATGTAAGCTCTACAGGGGCAAAGATTTCTCTCGGGTTTATTTATTTATTTAAACATCTTTATTGGAGTATAATTGCCTTACAATGGTGTGTTAGTTTCTGGTGTATAACAAAGTGAATCAGCTATATGTATACATATATCCCCATATCCCCTCCCTCTTGCATCTCTCTCCCACCCTCCCTATCCCACCCTCTCTCAGGTTTATTCAGTGCTATATTCAAGCAAATAGGGCAGTATCAGATGTTCAACACACATTGAAGGAATGGATTAATAATAGGGGACAATATCCTAGCTTTAAGAATCGATTTCCAGTGGTTGAACTTCCAGCATTATAGACAGGGTTCTTACATTACAACTCAGGGGCTGCTCTATTCTGAAAAGTTTTATACTAATGAATATATCGTACTGTTCTACCACTTTAAATATACCTTCTTATCTGCTTATTTGTCAAGTAAACTAAAAGTCGTTTGTTTTATAAAGGTGTACGAGGATTTTAATATTTTAATAAAGCATAGATAGTAAATTAAGCACATTAGGAAAGTGATAGCTGAGTTAGGATGTTTAGACCAAGAGATATATTATAAAATAAGAATCTTGTAAAACTGAAAATTAGAGTGTAATGAATCAATCCCTTTGCTTGCACTAGCAAATAGATGTCATGTAGAACTGGTTTAAAGAAATTGAATACTTGTGAACATGAACCTGACTTTTGCCTGGTGAAATTTAATTGGTAAAAGTATATCATAGATTCAGAATTTTATAATTATATAGACCATTAGCAATTGTTTAGTTTACTGCACATCTTTTTTGTTTTGTCTTTTTTTCTTACTCTCATCTTTTCCCATGGCATATGGTTCTCATTGAGCTACAAATCACGATAAACTACCCTGATCACTGAATAGCCACATGACCCAGACTTGGCCAACCACACTCATCAGTATGAATGCTGAGAAAGAGAAAGATCCCCAAATAATACAGTTTTAGTTTGTTGAATACTCCAGCCTGGCTTTCTACAGTTGCATGAACTAATAAATTACCTTCTTTGTATAAGTTAACCTTAGTTGATCTCCATCTGGTATAACTGAATTATGATTAATGGGTAATATTAATACCTTAATCATACAGAAGACAAAATTGTGCTGAGAGAAGTTAAGGAAATTACCCCATGCCACTCTACTAGTGAGTGAATGATCCAAGAATAGCCAGATAGCCTAATAAGCAGTCTTCTTTCTTTAAATGTCTTTTAAACTTCCCTGACTCTTTTCTTGCTTCTGCTATTTCTTATTCCCTTGTGAAAACTTTTACTTTTGTACTATTTATGTGTTGGGATATCGATACTACTGCGTCCTTTTGGTTAAGCACAACTTCTGTCAGTTCTGCAACTTCATGACTACTTAGAGGATTCAGTACCATCTAATGCCTTCAATCATCTGTTTGCAGCTTATTACGGAAATGAGATTAATTTGCCTTAGGGGATTCATAAATGAGCTCCAGAAAGCCCTAGATGTCCTCTTCTCTTTGGAGCTTTATATCAATTTTCTCTCTTCATATATTTTTTCTTTCTTATGCAGTTAGAACAGAAAGGTAGAAAAAGACCATAGCCATCACCAACCATGACTTGTCATTCTTCTAATTTTTCCTTATTTTAATATTAACATTTTTAGGAAAAAAAATCTGTAAATTATTTTTAGTCAAGTGCACGGGAGACCTCCACTGGCCAATAAAATCAGTTGCCCCCTCTACAGTGTACAGCCCTGAGAAGCAGCTGGCGAGAATAAGCCTATATTTGTATGTAACTATCTAGGTGTGACCATGTGACTAGTTTTCATCAATGAAATTTGAGTGGAAAAATGAGGGTCACTTCTGGGTCAAGGCTTTGAAAAAATAAATATGCCTTTTCCTTTCCTTTTTTCTCCTTCCTTTTACTAGGTATTTAAAATGACAAGGCCTAAGAGCTTGCTCTCTGATACAGTAGCCTTAGCCATATGTGGCTATTTAAATCTAAAGTAATTAAAATTAGATACAATTATAAATTAAGTTCCTCATTCATACCAGCCACATTTCAAAAGTTTAGTAGCTACATTCTCATCACTGCAGAACACACTATTGAATAGCACTGGCTCAGATAATGGTAGAAACACAAGATGGAAAGAACCATGTTTGCTGAATCTCAGTGAAGAAAGGAACCTACCCGTTGGACACTTACGAGACTGTGAAATATCCTCTGGGTTAGTCAAGTATACATTTATATATTTTAGGGTCCATATTTCATAGCATTTTGGCCTATCCCAATTAATACAGAAGCTTAATGGTTATTTATAAAACATTCCTTAACATCTTGTCAGACATCTGGAAGATCCCCCACCTCCTCTGTACTTTGTTTGCTGGATTCTTTTTCATACAGTCAAAATAAAAACAAAATAGAATACGCATTTTAAAGCAGAAGGATTTAAGAAGTAGCATCCTCAAGAAAATAGTATAAAATAAGTTTCTCCTAGAAATACATTCAGAGTGTGGGAGCAATAATGAAACTTCAGTTTTCTGCTAACTCCTGCTCTCCTAGTATTAGAAGGTAATATCCTTATAAACATGAGGTCATGAAGGGTCTTTGGACTCAGAGTCTTTGGTTTTGATTATTGGTTCTTTGATATCTGTAAATTTTGTAGTTTTATGAGTGTCCATAAATAATAATGATTGAGTCAGCAGAGTTAGCCAGGTGAAGATATCAGCTTAATTACTGCTAAGAGCTCGGCTGGAGAATATGAATTAAATGTGTGGCAATAATGAGCTTCATGATACTTTTTTTTAATTAGTCATCAATTTTATACATATTAGTGTATACATGTCAATCCCAATCACCCAATTCATCACACCACCACCCACACCCCCCACCACTTTCCGTGCTTGGTGTCCATATGTTTGTTCTCTACATCTGTGTCTCAATTTCTGCCCTGCCAACCAGTTCATCTGTACCATTTTTCTAGGTTCCACATATATGCGTTAATATACCATATTTGTTTTTCTCTTTCTGACTTACTCCACTCTGCATGACAGTCTCTAGATGCATCCATGTCTCAACAAATGACCCAATTTTGTTCCTTTTTATGGCTGAGTAATATTCCATTGTATATATGTGTCACATCTTCTTTATCCATTCATCCGATGATGGACACTTAGGTTGCTTCCATGACTGGCTATTGTAAAAAGTGCTGCAATGGACATTGGGGTGAATGTGTCCTTTTGAATTATGGTTTTCTCAGGGTATATGCCCAGTAGTGGGATTGCTGGATCATATGGTAATTCTATTTTTAGTTTTTTAAGGAACCTCCATACTGTTCTCCATAGTGGCTGTATCAATTTACATTCCCACCAACAGTGCAAGAGGGTTCCCTTTTCTCCACACCCTCTCCAGCATTTCTTGTTTGTAGATGTTCTGATGAGGCCCATTCTAACTGGTGTGAGGTGATACCTCATTGTAGTTTTGATTTGCATTTCCCTAATAATTAGTGATGTTGAGCAGCTTTTCATGTGCTTCTTGGCCATCTCTATGTCTTCTTTGGAGAAATGTCTATTTAGGTCTTCTGCCCATTTTTGGATTGGGTTGTTTGTTTTTTTTTAATATTGAGATGCATGAGCTGTTTATATATTTTGGAGATTAATCCTTTGTCTGTTGATTTGATTGCAAATATTTTCTCCCATTCTGAGGGTTGTCTTTTCGTCTTGTTTATGGTTTCCTTTGCTGTGCAAAAGCTTTGAAGTTTCATTAGGTCCCATTTGTTTATTTTTGTTTTTATTTCCATTACTCTAGGAGGTGGATCAAAAAAGATCTTGCTGTGATTTATGTCAAAGAGTGTTCTTCCTATGTTTTCCTCTAAGAGTTTTATAGTGTTCGGTCTTATATTTAGGTCTCTAATCCATTTTGAGTTTATTGTTGTGTACGGTGTTTGGGAGTGTTCTAATTTCATTCTTTTACATGTAGCTGTCCAGTTTTCCCAGCACCACTTATTGAAGAGCCTGTTTTTTCTCCATTGTGTATCCTTGCCTCCTTTGTCATAGATTAGTTGACCATAGGTGCATGGCTTTATCTCTGGGCTTTCTATCCTGTTGCATTGATCTATATTTCTGTTTTTGTGCCAGTCCCATCCTGTCTTGATTACTGTAGCTTTGTAGTACAGTGTGAAGTCGTTTAGTCTGATTCCTCCAGCTCCGTTTTTCTCCATCAAACTGCTTTGGCTATTTGAGGATATTTGTGTCTCCATACAAATTTTAAGATTTTTTGTTCTACTTCTGTAAAAAATGCCATTGGTAATTTGAGAGGGATTGCATTGAATATGTAGATTGCTTTGGGTAGTATAGTCATTTTAATAAAATTGATTCTTCCAATCCAAGAACATGGTATATCTCTCCATCTGTTTGTATCATCTTTAATTTCATTCATCAGTGTCTTACAGTTTTCTGCATACAGGTCTTTTGTCTCCCTAGGTAGGTTTATTCCTAGGTATTTTATTCTTTTTGTTGCAATGGTAAATGGGATTGTTTCCTTAATTTCTTTCAGATATTTCATCATTAGTGTATAGGAATGCAAGAGATTTCTGTGCATTAATTTTGTATCCTTCAACTTGACCAAATTCATTGATTAGCTCTAGTAGTTTTCTGGTGACATCTTTAGGATTCTCTATGTATAGTATCATGTCATCTGCAAACAGTGACAGTTTTACTTCTTCTTTTCCAGTTTGTATTCCTTTTATTTCTTTTTCTTCTCTGTTTGTCATGGCTAGGACTTCCAAAACTATATTGAATAATAGTGGTGAGAGTGGACATCCTTGTCTTGTTCCTGATCTTTGAGGAAATACTTTCAGTTTTGTACCATTGAGAATGATGTTTGCTGTGGGTTTGTCATATATGGCCTTTATTATGTTGAGGAAGGTTCCCTGTATACCCTCTTTCTGGAGAGTTTTTATCATAAATGGGTGTTGAATTTTGCCAAATGTTTTTTCTGCATCTATTGAGATGATCATACAGTTTTTATACTTCAATTTGTTAATATGGTGTATCACATTGATTGATTTGCATATACTGAAGAATCCTTGCATCCCTGGGATAAATCCCACTCGGTCATGGTGTATGATCCTTTTAATGTGTTGTTGGATTCTGTTTGCTAGTATTTTGTTGAGGATTTTTGCATCTATATTCATCAGTGATATTGGTCTGTAATTTTCTTTTTTTGTAGTAACTTTGTCTGGTTTTGGTATCAGGGTGATGGTGGCCTCATAGAATAAGTTTGGGAGTGTCCCTTACTCTGCAATTTTTTGGAAGAGTTTGAGAAGGATGGGTGTTAGCTCTTCTCTAAATGTTTGATAGAATTCACCTGTGAAGCCATCTGGTCCTGGACTTTTGTTTGGTGGAAGATTTTTAATCAGAGTTTCAATTTCATTGCTTGTGATTGGTCTGTTCATATTTTCTATTTCTTCCTGGTTCAATCTTGGAAGGTTATACCTTTCTAAAAATTTGTCCAATTTTTCCAGGTGGTCCATTTTATTGGCATACAGTTGCTTGTAGTAGTCTATTAGGATGCTTTGTATTTCTGTGGTGTCTGTTGTAACTTCTCCCTTTTCATTTCTAATTTTATTGATTTGAGTCCTCTCCCTCTTTTTCTTGATGAGTCTGGCTAATGGTTTATCAATTTTGTTTATCTTCTCAAAGAACCAGCTCTTAGTTTTATTGATATTTGTTATTGTTTTCTTTGCTTCTATTTCATTTAATTCTGCTCTGATCTTTATGATTTCTTTCCTTCTGCTAACTTTGGGTTTTGTTTGTTCTTCTTTCTCTAGTTCCTTTATGTGTAAGGTTAGATTGAGATTTTTCTTGTTTCTTGAGGTAGGCTTGTATAGCTATACATTTCCCTCTTATAACTGCTTTTGCTGCATCTCATAGGTTTTGGATCATCATGTTTTCATTGTCATTTGTCTCAAGGTATTTTGATTTCCTCTTTGATTTCTTCAGTGATCTCTTGATTATTTAGTAATGTATTGTTTAGCCTCCATGTGTTTGTGTTTTTTACATTTTTTTCCCTGTAATTCATTTCTAATCTCATAGCATTGTGGTCAGAAAAGATGCTTGATATTATTTCAATTTTCTTAAATTTACTGTGGCTTGATTTATCACCCAAGGTGTGATCTATCCTGGAGAATATTCTGTGTGCACTTGAGAAGAAAGTGTAATCTGCTGTTTTTGTATGGAATGTTGTATAAATGTCAATTAAATCTATCTGGTCTACTGTGTCATTTAAAGCTTGTTTCCTTATTTATCTTCTTTTTGGATGATCTGTCCATTGGTGTAAGTGAGGTGTTAAAGTCCCCCACTATTATTGTGTTACTGTCGATTTCCTCTTTTATAGCTGTTAGCAGTTGCCTTATGTATTGAGGTGCTCCAGTGTTGGGTGCATATATATTTATAATTGTTATATCTTCTTCTTGGATTGATTGCCTGATCATTATGCCCTTCCTTGTCTCTTGTAACATTCTGTATTTTAAAGTGTATTTTATCTGACATGAGTATTGCTACTCCAGCTTTCTTTTGATGTCCATTTGCATGGAATATCTTTTTCCATCCCCTCACTTTCAGTGTGGATGTGTCCCTAGGTCTGAAGCGTGTCTCTTGTAGAGAGCATATATATGGGTCTTGTTTTTGTATCCATTCAGCGAGCCTGTGTCTTTTGGTTGGAGCATTTAATCCATTCACGTTTAAGGTAATTATCGATATGTATGTTCCTATGACCATTTTCTTAATTGTTTTGGGTTGTTTTCGTAGGTCCTTTTCTTCTCTTGTGTTTCCCACTTAGAGAAGTTCCTTTAGCATTTGTTGTAGAACTGGTTTGGTGGTGCTGAATTCTCTTAACTTTTGCTTGTCTGTAAAGCTTTTGATTTCTCCATCAAATCTGAATGAGATCCTTGCCGGGTAGAGTAATCTTGGTTGTAGCTTCTTCCCTTTCATCACTTTAAGTATATCATGCCACTCCCTTCTGGCTTGTAGAGTTTCTGCTGAGAAATCAGCTGTTAACCTAATGGGAGTTCCCTTGTATGTTATTTGTTGTTTTTCCCTTGCTGCTTTTAATAATTTTTCTTTGTCTTTAATTTTTGCCAATTTGATTACTGTATGTCTCAGTGTGTTTCTCCTTGGGTTTATCCTGCCTGGGACTCTCTGCACTTCCTTGACTTGGGTGGCTATTTCCTTTCCCATGTTAGGGAAGTTTTTGACTATAATCTCTTCAAGTATTTTCTCTGGTCCTTTCTCTCTCTCTTCTCCTTCTGGGACCCCTATAATGCAAATGTTGTTGCATTTAATGTTGTCCCAGCCCAGAATCCTCTTAGGCTGTCTTCATTCCTTTTCGTTCTTTTTCTTTATTCTGTTCTGTGGCTGTGAATTCCACCATTCTGTCTTCCAGGTCACTTATCCATTTTTCTGCCTCAGTTATTCTGCTATTGATTCCTTCTACTGTAGTTTTCATTTCAGTTATTGTATTGTTCATCTCTGTTTGTTTGTCCTTTAATTCTTCTAGGTCTTTGTTAAACATTTCTTGCATCTTCTCCATCTTTGCCTCCATTCTTTTTTGGAGGTCCTGGACCATCTTCACTATCATTATTCTGAATTTTTTTTCTGGAAGGTTGCCTATCTCCACTTCATTTAGTTGTTTTTCTGGGGTTTTATCTTGTTCCTTCATCTGGTACATAGCCCTCTGCCTTTTCATCTTGTCTGTCTTTCTGTGAATGTGCTTTTTGTTCCACAGGCTGCAGGATTATAGTTCTTCTTGCTTCTGTTGTCTGCCCTCTCCATGATCCTCTTAACTACACCAGTTTAGCCCACACAAGGGAAAGGATGGGTCTTAAGGGAGGAGTTACTTAGGGTTACCACCTGTCACTAAGGGGAGGAAGCTGAGAAAGAGCACAGAAAGAGTAGGAATGCCCAGACTTTAGGGATGATAGATTATCACTGCCCAATTTATAAATTCGAACTAAGGTCTATCTTTCATGACCTGGTAACTCATTTCCCCACTGTGGAGAAGCAAAAAAAAAAAAAAAAAAAAAAAAAAAAAAAACCTAAGCCAGAGGATATACAGAGAAAAATTCTCCTCAAAAAATCAGAGGAAAAAGAGAGAAAGTTTGGCATTGTGGACCTGTTTCCTTCTATGGAAAATGGAGATGGTAAAAGTATTGCCATGAGTATTAAATGAGATAATTTATGTAGAGGATTTAATATAATACCTTATAAACAGTAAACTCTTACTAATTTTATTATTAGTAATAATAATATAGTAATGCTATTAGTATTACTATTTCCTGTTGCCTGAACTTCCATAATTGGTGATTAATTATTTAGTAAACTTACTGGAAAAGTTATGATATTTTATTTAGTCATAAATATTTCATTTTGTGTGAAACAGAAGTTTCTTTTTGATTTTGTTTTTGTTCTTTTTTTAATGAAGCCAGCTGGAAGGAGAACCAGGCTAGATTCCTAAGGGAGGGTAACAACTAAAGAACATTTTATGGAAATTCTAAGCAATTTGAGCACTTTACTTTCTTTATAAATTTGTCTGGGTCCTGATTGGCACTTAAACAACTGCTTATAAATACCTGAGAGGAAATTTACATATTTCAATCAAAACAAAAATGTGTTCATTCTTTGAGATTAAAAAAAAAAGATAAAAGAGACATATATTCTTATAATTAACATTTAGAATTGGAAAACTATTAGGGAACATTGAGGTTTTTTTTAATTAATTTTTATTGGAGTATAGTTGCTTTACAATATTGTGTTCGTTTCTGCTGTACAGCAAAGTGAATCAGCTATACGTATACATATATCCCCTCTTTTTTGGATTTCCTTCCCATTTAGGTCACCACAGAGCACTGAGTAGAGTTTAGGGAACATTGAGATTTAACAGGACTGGCATCATTTATCTATCTGTTGAGTTTTACTGATCCACTGAATAATTCTTTGGCATTATACATAGCACGTGAGAGTATACTATGGAGCTGTTGGGAGTATACATGAGCTCCACATTGATTCTGCCTTCAGAAACTTATAGACTGATATATGGAATGTGTGTCTAAATATTATAATTCTGTGTAGAAAGTACTGTCTCACAATACAAAGCAAAACTTAGGGCTTTGAGGGTTAAGAGTAAAAGTATTTCAACTCCAGAGTTCAGAAGAAGTATTATTTTCAACTGGGGGGCTTGGTTATGGGGCAATGCATCAAGCGAAGCTTGAAGGAAGGAGCTAGCATACAGACTAGGTAACTTTTGGACAAAAGTTGTGGTGGTGAGGTATTCCTAGCTGAAGAAACAGGTCGTGTATTTATGGGAACCAGACTATCTCCATTTAGATAAGTGGAGGATACACAAATAAATCAGAAGCAGTACACAAACTTGCAATATAAACAAATAATTTGCTAAATAAGTTATAGTTTTACTTAATAAAATTATCAGAAAAATAACTGAAAGTCATGTTAGTAGATAAACTTTTAAAAACTAGAATGTTTAGGATTGATTGAATTTTAAAAGTTTTGAATTGGTTTGAAAACAAAAAAAAAAGATATGAATGAGTTGGATGTAGTTTCTGAAGAAGTGTTATAATGTTAATAGTGAGCTTGCCTAAATGCTGTTACTTCTTCATAGACATATTGAAATAAAAGTCAGTTACAAAGATACATATTCAAGAGGAGGGAACCTTGTAGTTGAGAGATATCTATCAGTCTCTTTCACATGAGCATATAGTATATTAAAAACTAACTTGAGGGCTTCCCTGGTGGTGCAGTGGTTGAAAGTCCGCCTGCCGATGCAGGGGACACAGGTTTGTGCCTCGGTCCGGGAAGATCCCACATACCGCGGAGCGGCTGGGCCCGTGAGCCATGGCCGCTGAGCCTGCGCCTCCGGAGCCTGTGCTCCGCAACGGGAGAGGTCACACAGTGAGAGGCCCTCGTACCACAGAAAAAGAATAAATAAATGAATAAAAAACCTTGAAATATAGTAAATTCTATTGTCAAGTTTAAAATAAAGGTTTGGAGTACTGAATACAATTTCAAGTATAAATCTTAAAAAGCATATGAAAAACTCAAGAAAATTTATAAATAGTCAAACAGATCTCCAGTTTTTGTTCTTTTATAGTGGAGAGATAAAAAAAAAACATTATAGGCAGGCAAGAGTACACACACACACACACATGCACACATAGATTCACTGAGATGCACATAAGGAATGTCGCATGCAAATTATCTATGCATGGAAATTTTTAAAAGTAAACTTGCATAGTCCCATTTCTTTGTTCTCTTTCTCTAAAAGTAAGATATCTACTTTTAAAATTCTACTAAGTTTCAGTATGTTCATTGTATTTCAATTTCTTATAATTTGTATCCTGTTTAGTTTTATCTGCAATATTGAACCATGTATAAAAGCTAACAATAAGGAAATGTCTATGTTTCTCCACTGGCCTGAACATATACTGAAATTGAATAGTGAACAATGAATTTTGTTATGCAAAATAGAAGATATGCAAGCAGAATAGTTTGATGTAATTTAATGGCTCTTCAAACACTTCCAATAATGGAAACATAGATAAAGACTCACTGTTTTTTTCTTTGATTGCCTAGTCACTGTTTCAATGGTCTTCACACATTTTGTTCATGTCTCCTCTAACGGGATTTTGAAAAACTTTTTAGTCATTGCAAATTTATAATGGGATACCCATTTTTTAAAATCTAAGTTTAAGCAGTTGCAAAAGATATAATTTCTGGTATATTACATACATTGACATTTTAAAATAAAGCAATCGGGCTTCCCTGGTGGCGCAGTGGTTGAGAGTCTGCCTGCCGATGCAGGGGACACGGGTTCGTGCCCCGGTCCGGGAAGATCCCACATGCCGCAGAGCGGCTGGGCCCGTGAGCCATGGCCGCTGAGCCTGCGCATCCGGAGCCTGTGCTCCGCAACGGGAGAGGCCACAACAGTGAGAGGCCCGTGTACTGCAAAAAAATAAATAAATAAAATAAAATAAAATAAAATAAAGCAATTACCTCTGTCTTTTAAAATATCTCTTATTATCCAAATACCATAATGATCTGATACAACCACACCACTGTGAAAAACAATGCATATACAAAGCTCTTATTTCACAGGAATTTTCTATTATTCGTTTTCTTCTTGAAATCACATTAACATTGCACTTCCTCCGCATAATCCTATCGTAGTATGAGATATTTTATATTTGAAAGTCTTTTATTGATCACAGTTACATGTTTCTGCAACAAAATATCTAAATTGACATTATCTTTATAAATGATTTGTCACCATAAAGCTCTAAAAGCTGAATTTTCTTGTTTTGTTACCAATTATGAATGCTAGTTGTAAATAAGCAAAGCAACATGCATATTTTACGAATTTTGAGGAAAAAAATCTATCAATTAAAGTTTAAAAAAATATTGGAAGTGTATTCCTAAATGAGATGAATGGATTATGTTTTTTGCTTCTTCAATTGGGTTATATATCTGTAGATGGATATTACTTATTGCTAGCATGAGTAAAAACAATATCAATTCTATTTCTTTCTTATTTTATAGAAGTAACTGCTGAGTAAACTTCATAAACATAAATAGTTGATAATTGAGTTATGTTATAACAATATTTCTCAAATCTTTGTACTCTCTCTGAGTTATCTGGTAACTAGATTAGGCCATCTTCAGTTTTGTTGAAAGCAAAGAATTGGAAATCACTTGAATTGTGATTATCAAAGCAATTTGATACCTAGTCATTAATGATATTAATTTTCTTAACATTGACAACACTACTGTAAATTGTTCCATTTTTAAACCTATAGGTATTTACACCACTGGACAACCCTAATATGATGAGTGAAAGGGAAGCCTTTCTTTTTTAAAGTAAGAGAAAGGTGAAAGTGAAAAGAAAGTGGGGAACCAAGATGATGGCTTGATCCTAATACTCAGTCTCTCATACAAATCAATTTTAGGATGGAATATGCACAGTAGTTGAGGATGTAGAAATTGCTTGACTTAAAACTATCTATACCCCTACATCCTCTTGAAAGTCCTTAGGTACCTCCTGGATACCACTTTTCTAATAATCTTTTTTCATTATTGTCCTGTATTTAGCTGTGTTTTCCCCTCACTTTTTCCCTATAACAATGGACATCATAGGAATGGGAGCAATAAATCAAATAAAAACATAAAAATGGATGTGATTTTCTTAATAGAAGGGTGGGAGTAGCAACCAAGGAGATCTGACTGAACTTTGGAGATAGCTAATAGGGCATGAGTACACGGGAGCAAAAATATATGGGCAGCTAACTAGAGTATTACTCCGTTTGTACCATCAAAAGAAATAAAATGTCAAGATCCATTGCCTAGCTCTCAGACATGAGCTAGTTCTCAGACTTGGGATACACTGACTGAAAAGGAGTCATAACCTGCATGCAGGAGAAACACACACACACAAAAAAAATGTTCAATACCTTGGGAAGGCATATACAGTAATGGTTGTGTTATTTTTTCCCCAAAACAACTTACAGCCATGCACTCAGTTACACTGGTGAAAGAGGAATTCCCAAACATTTTAAGGCCTGTTGAACTGTCTAAGTTGACGATGATACCAGGACTCCCAAGTGTCATGCATCCCTCTCCCGTTAGAGTGGAGGCATACGGGGAATAGGTAATAAACAGCGTTCTGCCTGAGCTTTGGCTTACAATGGGTGCACTGGGTCTGTGAACCCTCTTGGTGGTCACTTCTGTTGTATCTGAATGTATAAATGGGATTGAGATCCTTGGGAATTGGCATAACCCCACACTGGGTGCTTGAACTGTGACGCTAAAGGCTAATATAGTGAGGAAAGCTAAGGGGAAGCCTCTGAAACTATTTCACATCACCCAACTTAGTAAATTAAAAACAATCTTGCAACCTGGGTGGTGTGTGGTAAAAATTAATATCACCTTTCAAGATATAAAGAGTTTAGAGTGGTTGTCTCCATCATATCTCCAGTTAATTTACCAGTCTGGCCTTTGCAGATCCTGCATGGATAATGATAGTGGACTACTGTAAACTCAACCAAGTGGTAGCCTCAATTATAGCCACTGGGCAAGAGGAGATCATCACAACCTTAGGTACATGGTTTGTGGCCAGTGGTATGGCCAATGCATTCTTTTCTAGTAGTTTGTGTTCATATGGAATAAACAAAAATAGTCATAGTTTTGCTCCAGTGTTCTGTTAACTCATTTGCCATCCGTCATGATATAGCACAAAGAGAGCTGAACTATCTGGACATCCTATGGAACATCACATAGTTCCACTATAATATTTTACTAAGAAGTCTAGATGAGCAAAAAGTGGCTAGCATGCAGAAAGCCTTGGTGATATGCATGCATTCAAGAGAGCAAGAGAGAAACTTAATGAAGTTTCAGCAGTTAATTTTACATCCCTCAAACTTTTAGGGGCATGCTTGGATATCCCCTCCAAAGTCAAAGTACAATTATTAAATTTTACACTTCCTGTCACACAGAATGAAGTGCCACACTGAAGAACATCTTTAGGCCCTGAGACGGCATATTCCATCCCTATAGATACGACTGAAGCTCTTAGAAAACACTGCAATAGGTCCAGGTTGTGATGTAAGCACCCCTGCCTCTTGTACAACATGGTACACCATATGGTATTTGAGGTATGGTTGGGGAAAAGCAATGCTGTGTGGGGATTATGACAAACTTCAGTGGAAGAATCACCATGCAGGCTTCTCTCACTGTCCAATTCTGCCTCTGCCCTCTCCCTTCCACAAACATAGATTATTCATAAATGTCATTGACTCCAAACATTATCTGTCTCAAGGTCTGCTTCCAGAGAATCAAACAGCAGAAGACAGAGAAATATAGTTTCCTCTGAGTCCAGCGGGGGGAAGAAAATGGTTTTATGAACACACAGCATAGGTTGTACTACACCAAGTGTTGCTCCCTTATCCCTGACATTTCAGGACCACCTCTCTCCAGTGTACTTTGGGAAAACAAGTTTGTTTCATCACATCTACTCTTGAGTCATTTCGTGCTTCACTCTTGCTCTGCTGTCTTCTGTTTGCCTTCATTGCTCTTGGTTCTAGCAATAATCGTAATAGCTATCACTTAATAGTTGCTTTCTATGTGACAGCCACTTTCTAAATTCTTGGTATGAATTAATCTACACAGTAGTCACAATAGCCCTACTAATACCCCCATTTTACAGAGGAGGATACCTAACACATTGAGGTTGAGTAATTTGCTTGAAGTCATACAGTTAAGAAGCAAAAAGTTGGGATTTGATTCCAAGTAGTCCACCGAAAGAGTCAATGCTCTCAACACTCTATTTTCACTAACTGGAAGCATCAACTATTCAACTATCCATCACTGTCCCATTTTCATCTGTGCTAGATAACACCCCTGTTCTTTCCTACAAAATGCCATTGACCAAACATGACCAAAGTTATAAGAGTTATAATGAATGTTTGGGGTATCACAGAGTGATTACGTAACATGGTAACAGAAATTTAACATACAATGCTAGTCTTCAGGTTTCGTAGACAATTAGCAACTTTTACCTGCCACGGAAGTTCCTCCTTTGCTGTGATCCTTCCAAAGTACCTAACTTCCTACTGTGGTCTAAGGTCTTCTCTGACTGTAAAGTAACCATCTTGATACAATTACTCTCAATTTACGGGCGCCTTTCTCCTCAGTCATTCAAGGGACAACTCTGATATTTCTGCTATTTTCTAAAATAGACCACATTAATCCTTTCTTTGCTTTGTTCTTTTTTTTTTTCCTCACAATATGCCATTGCAGGTTGAGAAGGAGAAAGGTTGTTCCCTTTTAACACAAAAGATCCAATAAGATATTAGTGCAGAATAAAAGAAAAACCAAGCAAACTCTCCCCTGAGAACATTTCCAAAAAGTTTGAGACACACGAACACAGTCTCTTTGTAAAAGGAGTTTTCTCATAGTCTATGTTGTAAGTAAGCATATAAGTATTCAAATAAATATGCATATAAAATCTCACCCATATAAGGCTTTTTGTTTTTTCACTGTTTTGTTTACATTGCTATTAATTCCTTTTGCCCTAACATAATATTACAATTATTTTAGCTTTATAATGTGTTTTATTTCTTTAAAGGAAACACCTTCTTCATTTATTGTTCTTTTTCTAAATAACAGCAGGCTTTGGTACCCATTTATTCTGCCATATGAATCTAACTGGTTAATTAAAAAAAAATCTGTGGAGACTTTCATGTGCATAGCTTTATAATTCAGTTCAAAGACAGCAGACATAATGAACAGACAGTCTAGTGCAGCTTTTTGCAATTTTTTTATTTTTTATTTTTTTGTGGTACGCAGGCCTCTCACTGTTATGGCCTCTCCCGTTGCGGAGCACAGGCTCCGGACGCACAGGCTCAGCGGCCATGGCTCACGGGCCCAGCCGCTCCACGGCATGTGGGATCCTCCCAGACCGGGGAACAAACCCATGTCCCCTGCATCGGCATGTGGACTCTCAACCACTGCGCCACCAGGGAAGCCCTTTTTTGAAATTTTTATTGTGAAATATTCCATGCATAACAGAAGTGCGTAAAGAATATTTGACAAATAGAACTGTTAACAGTGTAGTTTGTAGATTCAAATGGTCAGGATTCAAACTGCACTTGACCACTCACTGTTTATATGATCCTATGCAAGTTACTTAATATTAATGAATCTTTCTTTCCTTATCTGTAAAACTAATAATAGTACCTATTTCATATGCCTGTTCTAAGAATTAAATAAAGCAATACATGTAATTCAGCATAATGCTTGGCATAAAGTGAGTGCTCAGTAAACATTATTTATAATTATTATTAATTTCATCATCCTTACGAAAAATACAAAAATTGTTAAATTTTCTTGTAAATCCTTTATTAATCCTTTATTTATCTTTTACTAAAATGAATGGGAGTTTTTGTGTAGTAGAAAAAGATCTAGATTTACTTTATAGAGATGAGAAAATTTAAACTAAGTAGTGGCTTGAAAATATTTTTGCTTCTAAATTATAGAATATAGGTTCAGAAGGACAGAAAATGTGTGAGAAGAGCTCTTGAGCAGCTCTTGACTTAGTTTCCTGACTACATTAGATCACACCAAAAGTTTTGAAATAAATCTCTTCTAAAGTTACATCTTAGAGGTCAAATTCCCTGGACTTAGATTCATTTCACTTTGAAGGCCTCTTGGTTCTTTGCCTCTGCTAATATCTTGAATGACATTCTTATCTAAAATTGGTGTTTATGGTATTTAATTTTATTCTTCTAGGTCAATTCCTGGATGAAGTGCATCCCTGTGGCTTCTTAGGGACTAATCTCAAGCCATCTGAATTTATTAACAAATTCATGCTCTGAAGTAAATGACCCATTAGTTTAATGTGTATAGTTAGCTACTTGGTAAGTATTGAGTATCATTAACCTGAAAAGAAACATGTTGGAGAAACACAAATTTCTCCCAGAATTAATACGGTATTACCATAAAATGCTTCATTTTCTGGGATCTGGTTCAGAAATGCATGCTCTTCCATCTCATGATCAAATTAGACCATAAGTTACATGCTGGGTTGTTTTTTGTTGCTGTGGGATGCTGGTAGGCCGTTATCTCACTGCTAATGGTAGCCTTAGTGGCTTCCCATGGTGTTCCTCCCAAAGTTTCCAGGCCATTGTTTTAAAAATATGTTTAGGTCTTTTATAGCAAATGGTTGTTAATGCATTGTTTGTAGAACAGAGAAGAAGTGGAACACCACAATCTACGCTGGTGAAGAGCCATTTTCAGTTGCTGCTTTGCTATTAACACGAAAGAATCTTAACAGTTTCTCAGAAAATTCAATGCATTTTACTCAACTTACAGTCTCTGTGGGGTTTATAGACTCTACAGAGGATAAAGTTCTGTGTTTGAAAGAAAGAAAAGAGGTTTATCTGTGGGATTAAAAATGGTACTTAAATGCATATTATATGTTTTCACACTTATTTATACAGACTTTTAAAAATGATGCATTCAGTTTGTTATCCCATTCAAATATTAATTGCTTTATGATTCATTGCAGTTACTGAGATGAGTCTACAGCTTAGAAAGTCAAAAAATGCAGAATGAATGTCCTACTTAAACATATATCAGAAGTATTAAATCATGTAGAAATATATTTAAGAGTACTTTCTTGACTTAGTTAACAATTCAATATGAATAAATTCTTGTGACGAAATGTTTTCATCTTTTACATATTACTGCGGAATCATTTGAATTCTTTTGCACCCTATCCATAAGAAGGATTCCGACAAGGATTTTGGTTACTAGATATAGATGAATCTTGCTTTATATAGAGCAAAAAATTGAGGAGAGAACGTATAAGTGATTACATCATTGATAACTTAACCAAATGGCATTGTCAGGGAGGAAGAAATTTTCCTCTACCCTTCTAGGTTCTTCTGGCTGGTCTAAGAATTAAACAGATGTGAGACAGACTGACAAGAAAAAAAATCAAACAAAAGTTTAATAACATGAATATATGGGAGAGACCCAGGAGAACTGAGAGACTCACCACAATGGCTGAAACCCTCACCTTAAATACAATTTTCAGCTGAAGATTGATTTTGGGGGTAGTGATTTGGGACTTCAAAGGAAAGGAAGGCAATTCATCAAGATGAAAAAGCAAATGTTTGGTAAATAAAAGTTTCCTGGGCCATACAGAAACAATGGGATACAGAGACAGATTTCAACAAATAGACTTTGCTAGGTTCCTCCCTGTCAACACACCTAATCTACACTATAGTTATCTATGTTGATAGTTCCCTTCCTGGAACAGGTCCTCTATCTACCTTCTTTAGGCAGTTAGGGGGAAGGTCAAAATTTCTTCCTGAGTCTCTTGGGCCTTGATTGTTTTCACCACAAAATAATCCGCATGCCAAAGAGACATTTTGGGGTAGCAAATTTTGTTCCCCTAAAGCATAATCTATATATTCATTTATTTAATTTTTATGGCATACCTGTTATGTGCTGAGTACTGGGCATAACTAAGAACAAAGAAAAAAAATTCAGATGACTTTGATGTTAGGAGAACCCAGGAATGTTTTAGGAAGGAGGGATTGGTAAATGGTTCAAACACTGCTGAAACTTCAAGATTTCAAGTAAGAGAAAGCCTGAAATATGTCTATCATATGCATCCATAAGTCATGATGAGCATGATGCAAGCAGCAGGTTGAGTGTAAATGAGTGGAAATAAAATGTACAGAGGGAATACTCACAAATTACTTAAGAAATGTGGCCGTGAAGGAAAAAAAGAAATGAGACATTGGCTAGAAGATCCAAGAGAAAGGATATCTCAAGGCCCTGAGAGGTCCATAGAGTGATGGAAGCCACAGAGGTGGAGGAGCTTTGACATGGTAGAAGGACACCTTATCCCACTCCAGCAAGAGGGAATGCTGAGATGCTTCAGCGAATCCCAAGATTTCAGAAATAACACTCTTTGCCACCTTTGTGCATTAACAAACCTTAGTCCTAATGGTTATCGAGGTCAATTACCTCAACCAGTACAGTAAATCCTTTCTTGTGTCTGCTAGTTTATTGGCATGAAAGTCCCAAACAGTCAGGTGTTAGTCATAGATTCCAGTACAAAATAACCCTCACTGAATCCCCTGCATGAAATATTCCCTGCTTCCCCCTCAGCAATCTGTATAGCTTGACTATATGAATATGAGAAGCACAAATTCTTCAGGTAGTTATCGGATGTGGTACTGACGAACACTCTCACTTTCACCCCTTGGTTCCTAAACATATTTATTCTAACTATTGAGACCACATCACCGTGTATCAGCCATTAGTTCAATGCATACGCCACAATCTGGAGGATAGTACTCCAAAACGAAAATTGTTGTCACTGGGCTGGTGATTTTAACTGAACCACGAGTTAGCCATTATTCTATGCAATATGCTATCAGACGAGCTATTTCTGGGTGATAAGTATATGATAAGACCAGTAAATCTCACAAGCTTATCAGAGCCCTTTCTTGCACCTCCTCTGTCTCCTTTTGTCCAAGACAGTGTTGAGTAGTATACTATGTTAATAGATAAGGAATTATATAAAACTTCACAATGTGATGCTGGCACCAATAATCAGGCAGGAAAGGCAAATTCATTTCTGGATTATGTTTGCATTTAGATAAAGATTAACCAGTGACCCATCCAAGGAGAAAGAGATCTGACATAATCTACCTACTACCAAGTATCCAGCTGATCTCCTTGAGGAGATCAGCAGCAGTAAAAGCTATACCAGCCATGCTGAGAGGAAGTTCATGCTTCGGCGCTAATGCAAAGCCTCCATCTGTGTTTCATGGCCAAGTATCCATTGTGCAAACCAAGGATCAAAGAGAGTAGGATGAATCACACTGTTCACCTATTTTCTGAGTAACTTTTCTGTGGTGGATGACCTCTGGTTGGAATTTATGTGAGATACAAAAATCAACTTGCCATGTACCCACCCCCACAGATACATTCACATTCTGTTAACCAGGCTAAAGTACTTTATTCTCCAGCAGATGGTTAAATAACTCACCCAACCCCCCTTGGAGACAGTAGCTGTGGGTTGAAGGAGAAGCATTGATGGAGCAAAGGTGGGGGCCATGAGAGTCTGGATTACTTGTTCATGGGTCTTCCTATCTTTCTCCATCCAAGTCCACAATGTAAAATTTCTACCTTACAATGGATCATGATTGCAGAGCTGACCTTATGCCTTAGTACTAGGATCAGTATATTTTTTTCTGAACAGTTCCAGAGAATAAATATCTTAGATTTTGTGGGCCTTAACGTCTCTGTTGCAACTACTCAATTGATGTTGAAGAGTGAAAGCAGCCATTGACAATATGTAAATGAATGTGTATGGTTGAGTTCTAATAAAACCTTACTAGCTTAAACAAATGGAAGGCTAGATTTGGCCCATGGGGCCATAGTTTGACATCTGCTTTGTGAAGCAGATAACACCCACCTTTGAATGGATAGGTGAGATTGCTTAGATATTTGGTATTCTAAATCAGGTGCTCTATATTTCCTATGGGCAATTTTTCATATGGAGATTAGTTCTCTTCCAAGGAAGAAATTAGTTCTCTGCCTTATTCTAGAAATGTACTACATCTCTCTGATCTAGGCTATCAAGAGACTCCATACAGGAAACATATACCCATACACATCCAGCACTATTGGGTCTGCTGGGTCATATGGCCCAAGTGGCAGGATAGCTTGCAGCTACATCGCATACATACAGCAGAGTTCTCTCTTTCCCGGGATCTCATTAAAAATGGTCATCCAAAGAATAGTTACAGCAGTATTCCCAAATGTGATACATGCTGCCTCCAAAATCCAAATAGGTCCACTAAGCACCGAGTCTCTTTGTTAGTGGTGAAATGTAGGAAATTCAGCTCGTTCTTTCCCTTAGAGGGGATGCTCTGGTATTCCATAGCCTACTGAATCCCCGAAGTCTACCAGTGTGACTATATCTTGAATTTTTGTGGGATGTTCTTCTCACTCTATGGAATACATTGCACTTATTGTGGAATACAGTGTGATTGTAGTTCATGCTCACCAGATTTGATTAACATAATGTAATAAACATAGTGGACTTGTCTGGTGTCTTGTAAAATATCTTATCTCTTTTAAAACTCATCATAAAGTCTTAGTTCTATTTAAAGACTCAACGAGTTTCAACTGGCTATCTGGTTTAATTTATGTATTTATTTAGATGCTAAGCTTTTCATCATTTATCCAATGGGAATACTTTTTAGCTGGTTTCTTTGAACTCTTTGGCATGCAAACATAATAAAAAAGTTTGTTGATTCTTTTTGACTCATAAAATGCTCAGCTTGTAGCAGACTTTAAGACAAAAGTAGAGAAAAATATTCCTTATTTCTAGCTTGAGGTAATTCCCCCCAAATCTCAACTGCATAGACTATAAACTTTCCAGGCAGTACTTTAACATGTGAGTTTAACCTTCAGAGATGAAGTATGATTTAACTATCAGATGCAATACCTAGAAACAAATGACAATGGAGACATGACGACCCAAAACCTATGGAATGCAGCAAAAGCAGTTCTAAGAGGGGAGTTTATAGCAATACAATCCTACCTTAAGAAACAGGAAACATCTCGAATAAACAACCTAACCTTGCACCTAAAGCAATTAGAGAAAGAAGAACAAAAAATCCCCAAAGTTAGCAGAAGGAAATAAATCATAAAGATCAGATCAGAAATAAATGAAAAAGAAATGAAGGAAATTATAGCAAAGATCAATAAAACTAAAAGCTGGTTCCTTGAGAAGATAAACAAAATTGATAAACAATTAGCCAGACTCATCAAGAAAAAAAGGGAGAAGACTCAAATCAATAGAATTAGAAATGAACAAGGAGAAGTAACAACTGACACTGCAGAAATACAAAAGATCATGAGAGATTACTACAAGAAACTCTATGCGAATAAAATGGGCAACCTGGAAGAAATGGACAAATTCTTAGAAATGCACAAGCTGCCAAGACTGAAGCAGGAAGAAATAGAAAATAGGAACAGACCAATCACAAGCACTGAAATTGAAACTGTGAATAAAAATCTTCCAACAAACAAAAGCTCAGAACCAGATGGCTTCACAGGCGAGTTCTATCAAACATTTAGAGAAGAGCTAACACCTATCCTTCTCAAACTCTTCCAAAATATAGCAGAGGGAGGAACACTCCCAAACTCATTCTACGAGGCCACCAGCACCCTGATACCAAAACCAGACAAGGATGTCACAGAGAAAGAAAACTACAGGCCAATATCACTGATGAACATAGATGCAAAAATCCTCAACAAAATACTTGCAAACAGAATACAACAGCACATTAAAAGGATCATACACCATGATCAAGTGAGGTTTATCCCAGGAATGCAAGGATCCTTCAATATACGCAAATCAATCAATGTGATACACCATATTAACAAATTGAAGGAGAAAAAACATATGGTCATCTCAATAGATGCAGAGAAAGCTATCGACAAAATTCAACACCCATTTATGATAAAAACCCTGCAGAAAGTAGGCATAGAGGGAACTTTCCTCAACATAATAAAGGACATATATAACAAACCAACAGCCAACATCGTCCTCAATGGTGAAAAACTGAAAGCATTTCCACTAAGATCAGAAAAAGACAAGGTTGCCCACTCTCACCACTCTTATTCAACATAGTTTTGGAAGTTTTAGCCACAGCAATCATAGAAGAAAAGGAAATAAAAGGAATCCAAATTGGAAAAGAAGAAGTAAAGCTGTCACTGTTTGCAGATGACATGATACTATACATAGAGAATCCTAAAGATGCTACCGAAAAACTACTAGAGCTAATCAATGAATTTGGTAAAGTAGCAGGATACAAAATTAATGCAGAGAAATCTCTGGCATTCCTATACACTAATGATGAAAAATCTGAAAGTGAAATAAAGAAAACACTCCCATTTACCACTGCAACAAAAAGAATAAAATATCTAGGAATAAACCTACCTAAGGAGACAAAAGACCTGTATGCAGAAAATTATAAGACACTGATGAAAGAAATTAAAGATGATACAAATAGATGGAGAGATATACCATGTTCTTGGATTGGAAGAATCAACATTGTGAAAATGACTCTACTACCCAAACCAATCTACAGATTCAATGCAATCCCTATCAAACTACCACTGGCATTTTTCACAGGACTAGAACAAATAATTTCACAATTTGTATGGAAACACAAAAGACCCCGAATAACCAAAGCAATCTTGAGAATGAAAAACGGAGCTGGAGGAATCAGGCTACCTGACTTCGGACTATACTACAAAGCTACAGTAAAGAAGACAGTATGGTGCTGGCACAAAAACAGAAATATAGATCAATGGAACAGGATAGAAAGCCCAGAGATAAACCCACACACATGTGGTCACCTTATCTTTGATAAAGGAGGCAGGAATGTACAGTGGAGAAAGGACAGCCTCTTCAATAAGTGGTGCTGGGAAAACTGGATAGGTACATGCAAAAGTATGAGATTAGATCACTCCCTAACACCATACAGAAAAATAAGCTCAAAATGGATTAAAGACCTAAATGTAAGGCCAGAAACTATCAAACTCTTAGAGGAAAACATAGGCAGAACACTCTATGACATAAATCACAGCAAGATCCTTTTTGACCCACCTCCTAGAGAAATGGAAATAAAAACAAAAATAAACAAATGGGACCTAATGAAACTTCAAAGCTTTTGCACAGCAAAGCAAACCATAAACAAGACCAAAAGACAACCCTCAGAATGGGAGAAAATATTTGCAAATGCAGCAACTGACAAAGGATTAATGTCCAACATTTACAAGCAGCTCATGCAGCTCAATAACAAAAAAACCAAACAACCCAATCCAAAAATGGGCAGGAGACCTAAATAGACATTTCTCCAAAGAAAATACACAGACTGCCAACAAACACATGAAAGAATGCTCAACATCATTAATCATTAGAGAAATGCAAATCAAAAGTACAATGAGATATCATCTCACACCAGTCAGAATGGCCATCATCAAAAAATCTAGAAACAATAAATGCTGGAGAGGGTGTGGAGAAAAAGGAACACTCTTGCATTGATGGCGCGAATGAGAATTGGTACAGCCACTATGGAGAACAGTTTGGAGGTTCCTTAAAAAACTAAAAATAGAACTACCATTTGACCCAGCAATACCACTACTGGGCATATACCCTGTGAAAACCATAATTCAAAAAGAGTCATGTATCAAACTGTTCATTGCAGCTCTATTTACAATAGCCTGGAGATGGAAACAACCTAAGTGTCCATCATTGGATGAATGGATAAAGAAAATGTGGCACATATATACAATGGAATATTACTCAGCCATAAAAAGAAACAAAATTGAGCTATTTGTAATGAGGTGGATGGACCTAGAGTTTGTCATTAAGAGTGAAGCAACTCAGAAAGGGAAGGACAAATACTGTATGCTAACACATATATATGGAATTTAAGAAAAATAATATGTCAAGAAGAACCTGGGGGTAAGACACGAATAAAGACACAGACTTACTAGAGAATGGACTTGAGGATATGGGGAGGGGGAAGGGTAAGCTGTGACAAAGTGATAGAGTGGCATGGACATATGTACACTACCAAACGTAAAATAGGTAGCTAGTGGGAAGCAGCCGCATAGCACAGGGAGATCAGCTCGGTGCTTTGTGATCACCTAGAGGGGTGGGATAGGGAGGGTGGGAGGAAGGCAGACACAAGACGGAAGAGATATGGGAACATATGTATATGTATAACTGATTCACTTTGTTATAAAGCAGAAACTAACACACCATTGTAAAGCAATTATACTCCAATAAAGATTTAAAAAAAGAAAAAGAAAAAAATATCAGATGTACTGCATTATTCTTATAATAATGTAAAGGGACCAGACCTCCCTAAAGATCCCAATGACATGTAACAAAACCTCAATTCAGATTGTTTTACAATCTAATTTCAGAGCCTTATCCAACTTTACCATAGAAAAAGTATCTCCTTTGGTACTATAGAATAAAGCCCTTGATTAAGGGTTAATTTCCAACGTGACCTGGTCAATGCCTCTGAAGTGGCCAACTCTATCTTATTCATGTCTGAAATTATTCATGCTTTCTGAAAAAAACTAGATGTTCTGGTCCATATTCATTTTCAATTCCCCCTAGAAATAACACCAGCTAAGTCCCAATGTGTTGTGGATTGAACTGTGTCTCCCTTCAAGAGATATGTTGGAGTCCTTAATGCCCAATACCTCAGGATGTGAACTTATTTGGAGGTAGGGTCTGTACAGAGGTAATGAAGTTAAAATAAGGTCATTAGAGAGAGCCTTAATCCAATATGACTGGTGTCCTTATTAAAAGGGAAAATTTAGACAAAGACACAAACACTTACAAAGGTAGAACCCATATAAAGATGAAGACAGAGGTTGGGATGAGGCTTCTACAAGACAAGGAACAACGAAGATTGTGAGAAAACTACCAGAAGCTGGGGAGAATCATGGAACAGATGCTCCCTCACAGCGCTCAGATGAAAACAACCCTGCTGATGTTTTGTTCTTGGACTTCTAGCCTCTGGTACTGTGAGAGAATAAATTTCTCGGTTTAAGCCACCTAATTTGTGACACTTTGTTATAGCAGCCCTAGAAAACTAATACACAAGGAGTCTATTCTATTTTAGCAAATCTAGTGAAGGAAAAATATTATGTGCTAGTGGTACTCAACAGGTTATTTCACATGAGTACTTGTTGTCTGGCCAGAAAAAAATGTAGCTCACTTTAGTGGTTGTGTGGTATCCCTTTAAAACCACCAGCTCAGTATGATATTTTCATTTAGCACTAACTACATTAAATATTTTATTTTATTTTGATGTAAAAGCTTTAAGACCCATTTATTTTCTTTCTTAGTTACTAGATTGTTTCTTCTTTGTCTGATGCAGCAGTAAAGTGAGCTGCACACCTTTAAAAAAAAAAGTCTGCTGGGACTTAAGTTTCATTCATCTCTACTGTTCTTTTCTCACCAATACAAACACTGAATATTTCCAAGGCTTGGGGAATTTTTTCTGTTTTTGTACCAGCCCATACTTTGATTCATTTTTATCATAAAAAGGTAGAAAGATCAAGATGTTGAGACAGTTACTGGTCTTCACAGAGTCTTTTTCCTGAATCTAATCTATGAAAAGCAATATCCAGGTATTGTCTATTCTCTATAAATGTCCCCACATGAAGGTGGGAATATTTAATAGTCAAAACAATTTTGATCCCCAGTCTCCCTGAATGATCAGGTGTCAATGATGAAATATTCTGGCCCACAATATTCTGTAGAGAAAACATAGGAAATGTTTCACCAAAAAGTGGGAGTATTTTAAACGCTTTTAATTAGTTTTTTTCTGAGGCAGCAATTGTGGATCCATGGTTAAATAGTGACAGCTTCTTTTACCTTATTTGAAATACAAAAACACATGTCTCCTTGATCTCTATGGAGATTATTCCTACCATAGATAAAAGGTTCTAGATTTTTAAACTAAGAAAATAATGTGCAAATGTCAATTATTTTCACTCCATGTAGATATGCAGCTTATCTTTCAAAAAAGGGCCCAACAAACTTTTTTAAGAAGAATAGTTCTCATCTATTAGTCCAATGTGTTCTCACCAAAAGGATCATTTTATGGCAATTTCAGGAATCTCAGGTTCTGTTTGCAGAATGTACATTAGAAAAGAAGAGTAGTTTAAAGGCATTTTTTACATTTATATATCTTCATTCTTTTTTGTATTGAGGTAATATTGGTTTATAACATTATATAAGTATCATGTGTATAACACTATATTTCTTCTTCTGTATACCCTACAGTGTGCTCACAACCAAAAACTTCAGTTTCCACCATAAAGTTGATCCCCTTTACCCATTTTTCCCTCCCCTCTTCTTCCCCTCTCAAAACTGCTACTCTGTTGTCTGTATCTACATGTTTGTTTCTGTTTGGTTTGGTTTGCTTTGTTCATCTATTTTGTTTTCATTTGTTTTTTTTATATTTCACATAAGAGTGAAATCATATAGTATTGTTCTTTCTCCATCTGACTTATTTCATTTAGCATAATATAATCAAGGTCCATCCTTGTTGTTGCAAATGGCAAGATTTCATCATTTTTATGGCTGAGTAGTATTCCAGAGTGTGTGTGTGTGTGTGTGTGTGTGTGTGTGTGTGTGTGTGTGTACCATACTTTATCCATTCATCTATTGATGGGCACTTAGGCTGTTTCCACATCTTGGCTATTGTAAATAATGCTATGATGAAAATAGGGGTGCACATACCTTTTTGAATTAGTGTTTTTGTATTCTTTGGATAAATATCCAGAATTAGTAGAGTTGGATCATACGGTAGTTCTATTCTTAATTTTGGGAGGAACCTTCATACTGTTTTCCATAGTGACAGCAACAATTTACAAGCCCACCAACAGGGTAGGAGGGTTCCCTTTTCTCCACATCCTCACCAACACTCATTATTTTTTGACTTTTTGATAACAGCCATTCTAACAGGTGTGAGGCAATATCTCATTGTGGTTTTGATTTGCATTTTCCTAATAATTGTGATGCTGAATATATTTTCATGTTCCTTTAGCCAAGGACATTTTTTCACAGAAATAGAACAAAAATTTATAAAACTTATATGAAACCACAAAAGAACCAAAATAGTTAAAGCAATACTGAGAAAAAAAAGCAAAGCTGGAGGTGTCACACTTCCTGATTTCAAACTATATTTCAAAGCTATAGTAATCAAAATAGCATGATATTGGCAGAAAAACAGATACATAGATCAATGGAACAAAATTGAGAGCCCACACATAAACCCACACACATATGCACAATTAATTTTCAACAAAGGCATAAAGAACATAAAATGGAGAAAGAATAGTCTCTTCAATAAATGGTGCTGGGAAAACTGGACGGCCATAAGCAAAAAAAGAAAGAAAGAAAGAAACTAGACCACTATCTCACACCACATGCAAAAATCAACTCAAAATGGATTAAAGAGTAGAATATAAGGCCTGAAACCATAAAACTCCTAGAAGAAAACATAGGCAGCACCCTCTTTAACATTGGTCTTAGCAATGTGTTTCTGGATATGTCTCCTCAGGCAAGGAAAGAAAAAGCAAAAATAAACAAATGGGACTATATTAAACTAAAAAAACTTCTGCGCAGCAAAAGAAACCATCAACAAAAGGGAAAGACAACCTACTGAATGGAAGAAGATACCTGTAAATCACATATATGATAACTGGTTAGTATCCAAAATATATAAGGAACTCATACAACTCAACAACCAAAAAACAAACAACCTGATTAAAAAATGGGCAGAGGAGCCAAATAGACATTTTTCCTGTTTACATGTTTATTCAGTTATTTTTCCATAAAAACAGAATCATTTGTATGCCAATAGCTAAGATATATATGCAAAAACTATATAAAAACTACATACAAAAAGTGTAAATTTATGATTTATATTTAGAAATAATTTTTATAACTTTCTGGGTATTTTCCACTAATTTTTGACAAATTAATCTAACACTAATTTATATCTTTTATATTTTATTTTATTTTTTTAAATTAACTTCCCTTTAAAATTCATTGCTTTCAGAAAACAGATTTATTTGTGGCCTTTTCAGTTTGTGTCAACTTGATGTCATAAGTACTTGGAGACTCTTTTAACCTACTATTCTTGATCTTAGCAAGAAACATGAATAAGTCACTGTTTACTGAGTGCTTACTGTGTGCCTGTCACATATATTATCCAACTGATTCCTTACAAGGGCATTACACATAGGTTGTACTTTTGTTCCCATTTGACAGATGAGAAAAATAAGGCACAGAGCAGTTAAGCAATTTGTCCAAATTTATTTAGTAACTCTCTGATAGAGGAAAGATACAAAGCCAGGTCTGTATGACTCCAATTACCACACACCTTGAGGTTCAAATCTTACTCCAGTGTTACATGGATAAATAACCTTAGGAAAATTAATTTATCTCTTTAGTACTCAATTTCTTCATCTGTGAATGTGGTAGACCAGTTGTTCTTAGAATTAAATAAGAAAATGAAGAGTTTAGCACAGTACCTGATACAGAGTAAATGTTCATGAAATGTTAGATATTATCATCATTACTAAAACACCTAATCATTTATCATCCATGTTCCCTGATCTGAACCCTTCACTCTTTATTCTATGACTAAGCTGAGAACCTCTCTACAGAGTAGTTCCGAAATGTGACTATGTGTTCTGCCATCATTTTAACTCCAATTAAGTATTTCTCTTTGAGCTAGTTCGAAAGTAACTCCAGGATTTTTCCCCTATTAGCAGTTTCCTATGTTATGGCATTAAGATGAAAACTTAGCATTAAATAATTGCATCTGCTTCCTTGGAATACTATGTAGACTAAAGCAGTCAGCATCTAAGGCTTCAGCACCCACACAGTTGAACTTTGTATTTTGCATTAACATTCTTGGGGGAAGTCCCATTTTAATTATTTTCTTTTCATGTTCAGCTTAGTTCAGATACAAGTATTTCCTTAATATTTCCTTTTACAACACTTGATACAAAAACACTTTTTTATCTTGTTGTATCAGGACGCAATTTTTTTCCTCTAGAATTTTAGTTCAATGGCTAAGAGCCATGTGTATTCACTTAGCTATCTGAAACCAAAGAAAATGTTTCTAGCTAGTTATCTGTAAATGCTTTAGCTTTGTTTTTATCTATATAAGAAATTTTCTTGCACATTTCTTTTTTGAATTTTTTGTCTGAATTTTTATTCTAAAGACAATCTGTCTCTAAAAATATCAAAGCGTCTAGAAATGTGTGAAGGCAAAGTGAAAATATAAATCACTGCAACTACCCTTGTCACAGCCTACACCACAAGATATCCAGGAGAAATAATCTGTGTGTATACCACATATACATTTTTCAGTTATTTATATATTTTTAAATTTTATTATTTAATTTAATTTTTTATTTTATTTTATTTTTTTACATCTTTATTGGAGTATAATTGCTTTACAATGGTGTGTTAGTTTCTGCTTTATAACAATGCTTTATAACAAAGTGAATCAGTTATACATATACATATGTTCCCATATTTCTTCCCTCTTGCATCTCCCTCCCTCCCACCCTCCCTATCCCACCCCTCTAGGTGGTCACAAAGCTCCGAGCTGATCTCCCTGTGCTATGTGGCTGCTTCCCACTAGCTATCTATTTAAGTTTGGTAGTGTATATATGTCCATGCCACTCTCTCACTTTGTCACAGCTTACCCTTCCCCCTCCCCGTGTCCTCAAGTCCATTCTCTAGTACGTCTGTGTCTTTATTCCTGTCTTACCCCTAGGTTCTTCATGACATTTTTTTTTCTTAGATTCCATATATATGTGTTAGCATACGGTATTTGTCTTTCTCTTTCTGACTTACTTCACTCTGTATGACAGACTCTAGGTCCATCCACCTCACATTATTTTACTTTAGTTTTTTTTTTCAAAGAAACACATAACATGAAATTTACCTCCCCAACAATTTCCAAGTGTACAGTACAATAACGTCTACCCCATGCACATTGTTGTTGCAACAGATTCCCAAATCCCACTCACGCTCCATGACTAAAACTCTACACCCACCAAACAACAAATTGCTGCTTCCCTCTCCCCTCAGTCCCTGGCAACCAACACCCTCTTTTATTTTTCTATGATTTTGAAAATTTTAGATGCCTCATATAAGTATTATCATGCAGTACTTATTATGTGACTGGCTTATTTAACATAAAATCCTCAAGATTCATCTATATTATATTATATGATGGGATTTCCTTCCTTTTAAGATTCATCTATGTTGTAGCATATTTCACTGCATGTATATGCCACATTTTCTTTATCCATTCATCCACCGATGGACATTTAGGTTGCTTACACCTCTTGGTTATCATGAAAAATGCTGCAATAACATGGGTGTACAAATATCTCTTTGAGATCCTGGTTTGAAAGGTTTACAAAAAATGTTTTTGTATTTCCTCTATAAATATTTACAGTTCACATTCCTTTGTACTTTTCATCTTTAATTTATTAACCAACAATTTCTAATACATAAATCAATCTACTAAAGTGTTTTTATCCTTATGTTTACTGGGTAACTGCCCATTTTTTACATTAATATCAACTATATATATGAAGTTGTTAGTATTCTTATGAGTTGCCTTTTTTAGCATGTTGGCTTTCCAATGAATTAATATAGGTTTATAAATACATTTAATTATACTTTGATTCACAGGAATTCACTTGTCTTCAGTGTAGCTATTTATAGTAATTATTTGTAGGGTGAATCAAAGCAAGAAGAAACAATGTTATCTAACTGATTGTAGAAAATCCTGTCTTAAATATTTTATCTGGTATAATAAGCCTTTGCCTATGCAACTTTAGGGGAAATGTAAATAATTTCATTGTTTACCTCTCCTGACTACTCCCAAATTCACATAGATGAATTTGGAAGGAAATGGTAAAAACAAAAGAACAACTAAAACAGAGAGTGTTCTTTTTTCTGAGGATTGCTTAAATTCCAGGATTTCTTTACTTTCTTCAATAATGTTTACAAAAATACCATGCTATCAATGTAAGCATGTTATATCTCCCAACACAACTATGTTCACCTGGCATCCTTCTAAGGCCTTTGCATTAGTTCATCCTCAGGACAGTGACACTAGGCATATTCCTACCTTTGCAAAGGAATTATTCTTAGATCTTTAATATCCCTCAATCAGATAACCTTTCAGTTCTCTAGAGATTAGGGCAATTGACAATCAGATTCTGTTGTCCCAAGTATCTTCACGTGAAAGGCATTCAAACAAGCTTTTCAAAGTGGTTTGCCCAAGAGAAAAGATTTCCTTGCACTTAGGAAGAACAGTTACCATACTACCATCTGTGCCTTCTGTCAGGTTTTTATGCATACTGCTTTTGGATATGCATCTTACATTTCTAATTTTATTTGTTTACCATTTTATTGAATGCAGATTTTATCATAAACAGTTAATATTATCCATACTTTAGATAAAGATAAAAGCTTAATGTCTTGACTATTAACAATATAGTCTAGGGCTTCCCTGGTGACGCAGTGGTTGAGAGTCCGCCTGCCGATGCAGGGGACACGGGTTCGTGCCCCGATCCCGGAAGATCCCACATGCCGCGGAGCGGCTGGGCCCGCGAGCCATGGCCGCGGAGCCTGTGTGTCCGGAGCCTGTGCTCCGCAACGGGAGAGGCCACAGCAGTGAGAGGCCCGCGTACAGCAAAAAAAAAAAAAAAAAAAAAAAAAAAAAAAAACAAAACAATATAGTCTAGATATTTATTATTTTTAAAAATCTGTCAGATGCACAAACATCCAATATTTGTTGCACAAAGGAAAAATTTAAATTAATTAAATTAAATTAAAATTCAAAAAATAGGTATGTATAATAAAGACATCAAAGGTGGAAAGTTCAGCATCTTTTATGACATCTGAAGTTCATTTTGTGCTTTATAATTTTAACAAAAAGTTATTTCAATGTAAATGACAGTATAACAGATCTGATTATTTTCTTCTAGGACTTAAAAGTGATTAATGTTTATCTAATAGTCGTTTATCCTATTTTAATGGTTTAAAACATTTTAAATTCAAAATTCCTGGTTCAAAGGTTTTCTTTTTTTTTTTTTTTTTGGTAAATTCTATTTATTTCTTTAATGCATGTTTTTCCCAAATATGTTCCTTCAGATCACAGACAGTGACATGTACTCTTTCTGAAACATGGATCATTGGTTCAGCTTTTATGTAAAATTGCTACTCATTGGAAACAAGAGGTTACATATATAAAAACCAGCACTTACTCATTACTAATATTTTAAACCTGGGGGCATCAATACACATCTGTATTGTATCTTCAGAAAAAAGCTAATTTAAACCTTGATCTTCCAAAGAATCATATTTACAGTCTTTTAAAATTAATCAATTCAATTTTTTAATGTCCATTATAACAGACAGTATAGAAATAAGTTCACACATCCATGGAAACTCAATATTTGACAGAGTGGCCTCTGTAGATAATTAAAGAAATGATAGGTTATTCAATAAATGATGCTAGAACAACTGAGTATTTATAGGAAGAACTGCAATTGATTCTTTATCTCACACCATAAACAGAACTCAATTCCAGATATATTAAGAATTAGTCATGAAAAGCAGAACTTTTAAATGCTTAGTATACAATGTTGAAGAATTTATTTTTCACCTCAAGGAATAAAATTTTTTTGACGGATTTCTTAACCAAGGCACACAAACGTGTGTGTGCCTGTGTATATACATACTTATCTTTATGTATACAAAGAATGTCAAAAGGTACTTTAATAAATTGAAAATATAAACCACAAACTTAACAAAAAGATTTTCAATATACATGATCCACAAAGAATTATTACAGCAAATATGGAAGGACTTCCAGAAATAAAAAAATATATATACATAAACAAAGAAATGGGAAAATAGGCAATAAAGGTGAATAAGCAATTTACAGAACAAGGAAAAGAAAAAAGCCATACACGTATGAAAATATGATCAATCTCTCTAATAATCAGAGATACACAAATTAAAAGTGTGAGATACTATTTCACACCTGTCAAGATGGCAAAATTTTAAAGTCTGATAATAGCAAGCCATGGCAAGGATGTGGAACAATAGGAAATCTTATAAACTGTTTGCTGTAATGTAAACTGAGACAACTACTTGGGGGAGAAAAAACCTGTTGTCACCCAATAGAGATAACGCCAATAATTTCAATCCTGGATATATACCTTAATAAAACTTTTAAATTAACTCATAATTTTAAATAAAATTTTGGTTTATGAACTAGTCTGACAATTTAGGTGAAACTCCAAGAACATATATGTATTTTTTTAATGTTGCACAAGAATGCATATTTTACGATACTATTTATAAAAAGTATATATATTTTCCCCATTATATATATATATATATATATATATTTTTTTTTTTTTTTTTGCTGTACGCGGGCCTCTCACTGCTGTGGCCTCTCCTGTTGCGGAGCACAGGCTCCGGACACACAGGCTCTGCGGCCATGGCTCGCGGGCCCAGCCGCTCCGCGGCATGTGGGATCTTCCGGGATCGGGGCACGAACCCGTGTCCCCTGCATCGGCAGGCGGACTCTCAACCACTGCGCCACCAGGGAAGCCCACCCATTATATTGTTTTAAGCCATAAAAACAAGATAATATCCAATGTGTGTGTATGCATTTGTGTGTCTGTGTGCGTACATAACTTTATAGTTACATACTGATTAAAGAATTAAGGCATGCATGGGAATAAAAAGTGAAAATCACCAACTTCAGGTCAGTGATAGAACTTATAGTGCTTATTCCATGTGAGGCTAGTCTATGGACTCTATACACATACAATCCTTCAATCTTTACTCCAACTCTATGAATTAAACACTAGTATTATTTGTATTCTTTTGGATGAGGAAATTGAGGCACAAAGGAGATAACTAAGTTTACAGAAATAGTGGTGTTAGAAGTTGGATTTGAACCCAGGGAGGCTGACTTCCCACTACAATCATAACCACTGGAAGGGGAGGGTAACGCAGAAAGGCTGATACTTTGAGGAAGAAGAGCACAGGAGCCTTCATCTGTAGTGTAATAATGTTTTATGTCTTAAGCTAGTTGGTGGGTGGGTATATGGTAATATTGGATTACTTTTATAACATTTGTTTCCTTTTTTTTTGGAAAAAAAATGTACATGACTCATACTGCTAATAGATATACTATTTTTACAAACAGAACAACCATAACATAAGCACCTAGATTAAGAAACAATATTACCAGCAGCCTGAAAGCTACTCAGGTTCCTTTCCAGTCACCACTCCCCCAGCTCTCAGCACTATTTTCTGACTTTTAAACCCATATATTAGATTTGTCCACTACTGAACTTTATATAAATGAATTCATGCACTTTCTACTATCTGTGCCTAGATTCTTTAGAAATAAGAAAACAGTATTCATTCATTTAAGAAATATTTATTGAGAGTTTTACCTCTGCCAGATACTCTTCTACATCCTGAGGCACAGAAGTGAATTAAAATTTTAAAAAATACCCTGCCTTTATAGAGCTTACATCTCCATGGCACAAAGCGATAATGAGCAAACAAATATGCTAAATGTATAGATGTCCAGAGGGTGATAAGTGATAAATAGAAAATAAAGCATGAGGAGGTTTACAGGAAATGTTGTAGTGGGGGTGAAATGAGGTTCATCTACATTGTTCAATGTTGTACTAATTTTTTCCATTGCTCCATGTTTTCCAATGTCTAGAAATACCATGATTTAATTATCCATTTACTGTTGATAGGCAACTGAGTACTTCCAATTTGGAGCTACTATGAATAGTGCTGCCACGAATATTTTTGTACATTTCTTTTGGTGACTATATGCACTTTGCTATGTATATAGAGAGGAGTAGAATTGTGAGTCACAGGTGTGCATATATTCATCTTTAATTAATACTACCAACTTTCCAAATTCCTCATGCCAATTTAAACTACCACCAGCAGGATATAAAAGTTCTGGTTGCAAATGGGACCTAATGAAACTTCAAAGCTTTTGCACAGCAAAGGAAACCATATACAAGACCAAAAGACAACCCTCAGAATGGGAGAAAATTTTGCAAATGAAGCAACTGACAAAGGATTAATCTCCAAAATTTATAAGCACCTCACGCAGCTCAATAGCAGAAAAACCAAACAACCCAATCCAAAAATGGGCAGAAGACCTAAATAGACACTTCTCCAAGGAAGATAGACAGACTGCCAACAAACACATGAAAGAATGCTCAACATCATTAATCATTAGAGAAATGCAAATCCAAACTACAATGAGATATCATCTCACACCAGTCAGAATGGCCATCATCAAAAAATCTAGAAACAATAAATGCTGGAGAGGGTGTGGAGAAAAGGGAACACTCTTGCACTGCTGGTGGGCATGTGAATTGGTACAGCCACTATGGAGAACAGTATGGAGGTTCCTGAAAAAGCTACAAATAGAACTACCATATGACCCAGCAATCCCACTACTGGGCATATTACCCTGAGAAAACCATAATTCAAGAAGAGTCATGTACCACAATGTTCATTGCAGCTCTATTCACAATAGCCAGGAGATGGAAGCAACCTAAGTGTCCATCATCGGATGAATGGATAAAGAAGATGTGGCACATATATACAATGGAATATTACTCAGCCATTAAAAGAAATGAAATTGAGATATTTGTAGTGAGGTGGATGGACCAAGAGTCTGTCATACAGAGTGAAGTAAGTCAGAAAGAGAAAAAGAAATACCGTATGCTAACACATATATATGGAATCTAAGGGGAAAAAAAGATCATGAAGAACCTAGGGGTAACAGGAATAAAGACACAGACCTACTAGAGAATGGACTTGAGGATATGGGGAGGGGCAAGGGTAAGCTGTGACAGAGTGAGAGAGTGGCATGGACATATATACACTACCAAACGTAAAATTGAGAGCTAGTGGGAACCAGCCGCATGGCACAGGGAGATCAGCTCAGTGCTTTGTGACCACCTAGAGGGGTGGGATAGGGAGGGTGGGAGGGAGGGAGATGCAAGAGGGAAGAGATATGGGAACATATGTATGTGTATAACTGATTCACTTTGTTATAAAGCAGAAACTAACACACCATTGTAAAGCAATTATACTCCAATAAAGATGTTTAAAAAAAAAAAAGGTCTGGTTGCTTCACATCCTCACCAACACTTGTTATTTTTTAAATCTTTTTTTCATTTTAGACATAGGGTGAGTATACAGTGTCTTGATTCCTTTGTTAATGTCAAAACTATACAATATTTTTCAGTAAAGAAAAAATTGAATAAATCTGCCAAATTATTGTATTGTACTACGTGTGCTTTTCTTGCGGCTTTCTTATTTTTAGCGAAAAGAAGAGTTATATTTAGATCCATAACAAATCATTCTCTCATTCTGGTGCTACCAAAAAAAAAAATCTGGGAGCCAATTTTCAAGATTGGATGGAAATAATTCAAATTGTGAAAACTTTCACCAGTTCTGAGAGAGAGAAATTGCAAGCTCTTAGCTAGTTTAAGAAGGCATTCACCTGTCAAGGGGAACTCACCCATTCTATCCATTTCTTCATTTATTTACTTTAACAATTTCTAAGATGTTCAGTTATAGAACTGGTCCTCTAATTACGTTCTGGACAATTGCACACTGATACCATACCAGCACGGAAAGCTGATTAGCATAAGGAGGAAAGAGCACTGCACTGGGAATCTAGGGTCTGTGTTCACAGTTTGTCTCTGCCTCTAACTAAAATTATGCCTTTAAACTTGTAATTTAACCTTTAACTTGTAACATCCTGAGAATGTTCCTCTTTTCCATGGCTTACTCCCTCACAACCCATAGGTGTTGCTTGACTGTAACTCAGTTAACGGGCCCTTCTTTGTCTTTGTCTTTTCTTTTTATTTTTTTATTTTTATTTTTTATTTTTCTTTGGCCTCTCCCGTTGCGGAGCACAGCCTCCAGACACGCAGGCCCAGCGGCCATGGCTCATGGGCCCAGCTGCTCTGCGGCACGTGGGATCTTCCCGGACCGGGGCACAAACCCGTGTCCCCTGCATCGGCAGGCGTACTCTCAACCACTGCGCCACCAGGGAAGCCCCTGTCTTTTCTTTTTAGATAAAAGCCTTTTGTCAACATTTTACAATCTTTCCACTTTCAGAATGGGTATATGGGTGTACATTAAAGTTATCATCATTATTATTAGTTGTTTGAGAGACATTTTTAACACCTGTCTGAGTAGAATAACATATCAATAGTTTCTCTTGTTATTTTTAATTGTCAAATAATCCTCTTCTAAAGATTCAAGGACATCCAATGCCTGAACAACAGTATTCTATACTGTTAATTATTTGATTTACAGTAAATCAAAGCAGATGATTCACAACATTGTAAGTGATACCTTTTTTCACTCTTATTTATACATTTCTTCATCTCCTTAGCAATAAATGTAGCACCTTGATTGCATTCCTCACCACAGTCATTAGAATTTGCTATTCTCCCAATCATTTTACTATGTGAGTTTCTGGCTCACACAGTAAAGGTCTCTTCTATTTCCAACGTATTTAAAAGGTCACCTTCACCTCACTTTGACCCCAGCACTTCTGGCTTTATTGCCTTTTAGTATTTATCAGTATGCAATATTTATATAGTGAAATAATTTTTGTGTTTATTGTTTTTCTTTCAATGGAGTAAGAGCTAGATGAGGGGAGGGTATGATGTCATTTTAGCTGCTTGTCATATAGGAAAATCTCAAAATATGTCTTAAATGAATAAATATTGTTTTGTAATCTCTGAAATTATTAAAACAGACAAAATGATCAATATTTTTCTTTGACTAAAATTTTGAGTCTATGATTGTAACAGATCTAATGATCTCCCCCAGAATCATGACTCTCCCTCCTATAATAAAATGGGTGTTATCCTGAGAAAGAAGAACAAAGCTGGAGGTATCACACTTCCTAATTTCAAACTATATTACAAAGCTATAGTATTCAAAGCAGCATGATGCTGGCACAAGAATAGACACACAGACCAATGGAACAGAAACAAAATCCCAGAAATAAACACATATACAGTCAACTATATTTGATATAGGAACCAAGAATACTCAATGGGGAAAGGAGAGCCTCTTCAAAAAATGGTGCTGGGAAAATGGCAAAAGAATGAAATTGGACCCCTGTATTAAACCACTCACAAATATTAATGCAAAATGAATTAAGGGCATAAATGTAAGACCTGAAACCATAAAACTCCTAGAAGAAAACATAGGAAAAAAGCTCCTTGGTATTGGTCTTGAGAATGATTTTTTGCATATGACAAAAAAACACAAGTAACAAAAGCAAAAATAAACAAATGGGACTACATCAAACTAAAAAGCTTCTGCACAGCAAAAGGAACAATCAACAAAATGAAAAGGCAACCTATTGAATGGGAGAAAATATTTACTAATCATATATCTGGTAAGGGGCTAATATTCAAAATACATAAAAAACTCATACAACTCAATAACAACAATAACAACAACAACAAAACAATCCAAAACTCCAATCCCCAATGTGACTGCATTTGGAATGGAACTTTGGGGAGCTAAGTAGATTTAGATGATGTTATAAGGGTGGGGTCCCCATGATGAGATTAGTATCCTTATTAAAAGAGGATGAGACCAGAGTTGGATCTCCATCTGCCATGTGAAGACACAGTGAGAAGGAAGACTTCTGCAAGCCAGGAAGAAGGTTTTCATCAGACACTGAATCTAATGGCACCTTGGTCTTGGACATTCCAGCCTTTAAAACTATGAGAAGTAAATATATTTTGTTTAAGCTACCCAATCTATCACATTTTGTTATAGCAGCCCAAGCTAAGATACGGCCTATAGGAAACTAACCCTATAGAGTTTAACTGGACAATGTAAGAATAAAACAAAGGCATATTAAAAATCTGACTAAAAAATGAGCAGAGGAACTGAACAGACATTTTTCTAAAGAAGACATACAAATGGCCAACTAGTATATGAAAAGGTGCTCAACGTCACTAATTATTAGAGGAATGCAAATCAAAACTATAGCGAGATATCACCTCACAGCAGTCAGAATTGCCATCATCCAAAAGTCTACAAACAATAAATGCTGGAGATGGTGTGAAGAAAAGGGAACCTTCCTACACTGTTGGTGGGAATGTAAATTGGTGCAGCCACTATGGAAACAGTATGGAGGTTCCTTTAAAAATTAAAAATAGAACTACCATACAATCCAACAAACCCTATCTTAAAGAGTATCTGTATCTCATGTTCATTACAGTCTATTTACAATAGCCAAGACATGAAAACAATGCAGGTGTCCAATGAAAATGAAAGATGAATGAATAAAGAAAATGTGATATGCACACACACACACACATGTATGTGCACGTGCACACACACACAGGAATATTATTCAGCCATTAAATAAAGAAATCCTGCCATTTGAAATACACGGGTGAAACTTGAGGGAATTAGGCTAAGTGAAGTGAGTCAGAGAGAGAAAGATAAATACTGTATGATCTCACTTATATATGGAATCTAAAAATAACTAAAACTATAGAAAGAGTATACTAGTGTTGCCAGGGGCAGAGGGGTGAGAGAAATAGGTGAAGGTGGTCAAAGGGTACAAATTTCCATTTATTAGATGAATAAGCCTTGGGGCTCTAATGAACAGCATGGTGACTAGATAACAATGTGTATTTTAAAGTTGCTAAAAGAGTAAATCTTGAAACGTCTCACACACAAAAAAGTTAACTATGTGAGGTGATGGATGCATTAACTAACTTTATTGTGTACTGGGATAATCATTTTCAAATGTACACATATATCAAATCATAACATTGTACACCTTAAACGTATACAATGTTATGTGTCAATTATATCTCAATAAAGCTGGAAAAATATTTCACATAATTTCTATTATTAAAAATAAGTTACCAGGGGTAGAGAGGTGGGGGAAATGGGGAAACATTGGTCAAAAGCTACAAAGTTGCAGTTATATAGAATGAATAAGTCTAGAAATTTAATGTACAGCACGATGACTATAGTTAACAACACTGTATTCATCACTGGAAATTTGCTAAGAGAGTAGATTTCAGGTACTCTTATCACACACAAAATAAATGCTAACTATATGAGGAGATGATATGTCAGTAACTTCACTGTGTATATGTATATCAAATGATGTTGTAAACTTTAAATACATACAATTTTTATTAAAAAAATAAAAATAAAAATAATGTCCCACAATGGGAGTAACGAAAACTATGGACCTACACCTCTTATTTTTATACTGAATTTTAGACTATTTTGTATTGCTACTTACTGATTGTGCGTGTGGTGTTTCTTCAATATTATAAGTCTCTCCAAACTTATAACTGGTAGAAAAATCATCTGGAATTTTGAATGATACTCTTCAAGACATAGTGAATATATCCCAGATACAAATTTCACAGCACACTACGCAGGTGGACAAATTTTCTTTTTGTTTCCATAACTGATAGTGATCTCTCTATTGAGTACCTCTTTAACTCAGTAGGACACAACTGAACCTAGTCATTTCTGTAAAATAGTTAATCCAGTATTTATTTTTCATTCAGTTCAGGATTTTCTACATAGGAAGGGATTTACTTTCCCTCTCCTTTTCCCTGAGGCGGCATTTAATTATGGGTATGTAATGGATACTCATGTAGATTTATGAATGTGTTAGGAGAGGGGTGATCTGGTTCTGGGTTCCCTCACGTCCCTCTCATGTATCCTATGGAATATATATTGTTCTGTCTTGCTCTCAGCTGTAATCATTTTCTGCCCTGACATTTACTAAGATAGTTAAGTTTTCTTCTGAATTCTTAGATTTGTGCTACTTTCTGCTGCACCATACCTTTATTTCAACAATGAGACCCTAAGGATCTGTCAGCTAGCTCTCCTGCTTGCTTGCAATCTCTATTTTTCTGGCTTACTTTTGTGCCTTTCCTGGGAGCAGAGAAAAATCTGGATTCTTTTTCTTATCATTCTAAAGACACAAAAAGCTCCAGGAACTGTCACACCAGATTGATCTGCCTAGTCAAATCTCATATCCTTGCCTACTTTACCTGCTCTTGCACCATGCTGAAGTGTAAAAAATGCTGGAATCTTGAAGATCTCTGGGTCATATGAAAAGAGAAAAACAGATTATATCTACTTAAAATTTTTTAATTTGTTTTGGAGCTCTATTCCTCTTCCACAAACACCAAAATTTGGATGTGCCTCGAGTGAGGCATACTGGAGGATCCCTTTTCAGAAACTCACTCCAGCCTCCACTGTGTGTACTTCTTTTCCGATTCCTCCCCTCTTCCCCAACCAAGGGGTTTCTAGTTAAATTACTGTTGTGACCTCCATTCCATTGGGCAGTAGCAGTTAAAATCTGGTTTAAGCAGTGACCACCAATGGGAAGACAAAGCTAATGTAGGGAGATGAACACAGACACAGACACATCAGTAAATAGTTCAAGATATTACTTTGCCACAGCTAATCCTACTCCAATATTGCTTATAAAACCTATGATGTGATAAGCACATGGTACAAGCTCAGCAAATTTGTGAATTGAAAAATGTAGTGGTTCTGCTAATTGCAAGATACAGATACTATGTATGAATTCCTATGTTTATTATTTATTTATTTAGGTAGGTAGTTTTTATTGAGGTATGGCTGATGTACAATACCATTTAAGTTTCAGGTGTACAATATAGTGATTCACAATGTTTAAAGGTTATATTCCATTTAGAGTTATTATAAAACGTTGGCTACATTCCCTGTGTTGTACAATATATCTCTGTAGCTTATTTATTTTATACGTAGCTTTTTGCCTCTTAATCCCCTACTCCTATCTTGCCCTGCCCCCTTCCCTTTCCCCACTGGTAACCACTAGTTTGTTGTCTATATCTGGGAGTCTGCTTCTTTTTTGCTTCATTCACTAGTTTGCTGTATTTTTCAGACTCCACATATAAGTGATACATACACTATTTGTCTCTGTCTGACATTTCATTTAGCATAATACCCTCCAAGTCCATCCATGTTGGTGCAAATGGCAAAATTTCATTCTTTTTTATGGCTGAGTAGTATTCCATTGTGTGTGTGTGCCACATCTTCTTTATCCATTCTTCTGTTGATGGACACTTAGGTTGCTTTCATATCTTAGCAATTGTAAATAATGCTGCTATGAATGTTGGGGGTTCATATATCATCTCAAATTAGTGTTTTCATTCTTTTTTTTTTTTTTCAGATATATAGCCAGGATTGGAATTGCTGGGTCATATGGTAGTTCTATTTTTAGATTTTTGAGAAACCTCCATACTGTTTTCCACAGTGGCTGTACCACTTTACTTTTCCACCAACAGTGTATGCCTTTTCTCCACATCCTTGCCAACATTTGTTATTGTGTTCTTTTTGATGATAGCCATTTTGACAGGTGTAAGATGACAACTCATTGTGGTTTTAATTTGCATTTTTCTGATTAATGGTGTTGAGCATATTTTCATGTGTCTGTTGGCCATCTCTATGTCTTCTTTGGGAAAATGTCTATTTAAGTCTACTACCCATTTTTTCATCAGGCTGCTTGCTTTTTTGATGTTGATTTGTGTGAGCTGTTTATATATTTTGGATATTAACCTGTTGTGGGCCGTATCATTTGCAAATATTTTCTCCCATTCAGTAGGTTATCTTTCCATTTTTTAATGGTTTCCTATGCTGTCCAAAAGTTTTTATGTTTAATTAGGTCCCATTTGTTTATTTTTGCTTTTATTCTTTCGCCTTGGGAGACTGATCCAAAAAAATATTGCTACAATTTATGTCAAAGAGTGTTCTGCCTAAATTTTCCTCTAGGAGTATTATGGTTTCTGGTCTTAGATTTAGGTCTTTAATCCATTTTGAGTTTATTTTTGTATATGGTGTTAGGGAATGTTCTAATTTCATTCTTTTATGTGTAGCTTTCCAGTTCTCCCAACACCACTTACTGAAGAGAGTGTCTTTTCTCCATTGTATGTTCTGGACTCCTTTGTCATAGATTAATTGACCATAAGTGAGTGGGTTTATTTCTTGGCTGTATTCTGTTCCATTGATCTATGTGTCTGTTTTTGTGCCAATACCACACTGTTTTGATCATTGTAGCTTTGTAGTATAGTCTGAAGTCAGGGAGGCAGATTCCTCCAGCTCCATTCTTCTTTCTCAAGATTGCTTTGGCTATTTGGGGTCTTTTGTGTTTTCATAGAAATTTTTTTTGACCTAAGTTTATTTTTTTTCATACAACACTCCAAATTTGTTTATTTATTCTGAGTTGCCTTGTCTACTGCATAGAGTTTATTTATTCTTTTAATTAATTTTTATTGGTGTATAGTTGATTTACAGTGTTGCATTAGTGTCTGCTGTACAGCAAAATGAATCAGTTATACATATACATATATCCACTCTTTTTAAGATTCTTTTCCCATATAGGTCATTGCAGAGTATTGAGTAGAGTTCCCTACTTATAAGTAGGTTCTTATTAGTTATCTATTTTATATATATTACTGTGTTTATGTCAATCCCAATCTTTTGTTCTAGTTCTATGAAAAATACCCTTGGTGCTTTGATAGAGATTGCATTGAATCAGTAGATTGCTTTGGGTCGTATGGCCATTTTAACAATATTAATTCTTCCAATCCATGAACACAGTTTATCTTTCCATCTGTTTGTGTCCTCTTAATTTCTTTCACCAGTGTCTTCTAGTTTTCCAAGTACAGTTCTTGCTCTTTTACCACCTTATGTAGGTTTATTCCTAGTTTTCTATTCTTTTTGATGCAGTTGTAAATGGGATTGTTTCCTTAATTTCTCTTTCTGATAGTTCATTGTTAGTGTATAGAAATGCGACATATTTCTGTATATTAATTTTGTGTCCTGCGACTTTACCGAATTCATTGATGAGCTCTAGTAGTTTTTTGGTGGTGTCTTTAGGATTTTCTATGTAGAGTATCATGTCATTTGCAAACAGCGACAGTTTTATCCTTCGTTTACAATTTGGATTCCTTTTATTTCTTTTTCTTGTCTGATTTCTGTGGCTAGGACTTGCAATACTATTTTGAATAAAAGTGGTGAGAGTGGGCATCCTTGTATTGTTCCTGATCTTAGAGGAAATGCTTTCAGCTTTTCACCACTGAATATGATGTTATCTATGGACTTGTCACATATGATCTTTATTATGTTGAGGTACGTTCCCTCTATGCCCACTTTCTGAACAGTTTATCATAAATGGATGCTGAGTTTTGTCAAAAGATTGCTGTGCCCCTACTGAAACGATCATATGGTGTTCATTCTTCAATTTGTTAATGTGGTGTATCACATTGCTTGATTTGCGAATACTGAACTATCCTTGTATCCCTGGGATAAATCTCACTTGATCATGGTGTATGATCGTTTTAAGGTATTGTTTAATTCAGTTTGCTGATATTTTGTTGAGGATTTTTGCATCTATGTTCGTCAGTGATGCTGGCCTATAATTTTCTTTTTTGTCATATCTTTGCCTGGTTTTGGTATCAGGGTGATGCTGACCCTGTAGAATGAGTTCAGAAGTGTCCCTCCCTCTATAATTTCTTGGAATAATTTGAGAAGGATTGGTGTTAATGCTACTGTAAATGTTTGGTAGAATTCACCTGTGAAGCCGTCTGGTCCTGGACTTTCGTTTGTTCGGAGTTTTTTTTTTTCTTTTTAACTGATTTAATTTGATTACTTGTAATTGGTCTGTTCATAATTTGTGTTTCTTCCTTGTTCAATATTGGGAGATTGTACATTTCTAGGAATTGGTACATCTCTTCTAGGTTGTCATTTTTTGGCATATAATTATTCATAATAATCTCTTATGATCCTTTGTATGTAGTTTGTAACTTCTCCTTTTTCATTTCTGATTTTATTGACTTGGACCCTCTATTTATTTATTTTTTTCTTGATATGTCAGGCTAAAGGTTTATCAGTTTTGTTTATCTTTTTAAAGAACAAGCTCTTAGTTTCATTGACCTTTTCTATTGTTTTCTTAGTCTCTATTTCATTTATTTCTGCTCTGATCCTTATGATTTCTCTTCTACTAACTCTGGGTTTTGTTTGTTCTTCTTTTTCTAGTTCCTTTAGGTGTAAGGTTAGATTGTTTCATATGTTTATTTTTGCATTAAATTACTATGGATTAAAAGTAAAACAAATAGGTGATATATACCAGACAAGTGCTCAACACCTTGGGGGATATTAAGATCAATTTAGGCATAAAATCTGCCGTCAAAATGTTTATATGCTGACAGAAAGAGACATGTTTGTTCCCAAATAACTGCAACAAAAAGCAGATTGTGTGCTATAATAATAAGATATATTAATAGCTACAATTTATTGAGCTTTAGTACCTGCCAAATCCTATGCCAAATCCTACTTTAAACACCTCAACTTATTTATTGAAGATAACAACACAGTGATGTTGTTATTATTTCAATATATAAAAAAGCAGGGAGGTGAAGCCATATGCCCACAGAAGCTGATTTGTATAAGATCCTAGAGAAAGGTGAGGTTAATACCAGTGGGTGGGTTTCAAGACCTGCCTCATTAATGAAGACACATTTGAACTGGGTCTTCTTGAAAATGCGTGGGAACTTGCAGACATATTTGGAGAACAGCTTAATGACATCAAAATAACACAGATTTTTTAGTGAGGAGGTAACATAATTAGGACTGCATTTTGAAGACAGCTCTGACAGAAGTATGAAGAAATGACTGGAGAGTATAAATCATTCTCATCAAGAAAAACAAACCTAGGTGTTATGAGCATCTTGAACGACAACTGACACTTTAATTGAGAATTACATATTTTAATAACTCTCTAAATCCCTGCAATTTAAGCTAGTCTATAAAACTACAGACCAACTATACACCCGTACTCAAAGGTACAGTGAATGCAACGATATCTATATACTCAATACAAACAAACAAACAAAAAGATAATTAAATGTCTATTACTTTCCCACACATAAAAATTTCAAAAATACTATTATTTGAGAATTACATTGTATCAATTAATTAATAAGTTTGTAAAGATTATTTTTCAATCTTTGAAGAAAAATAAACAGCTATAGTCATCTAACAAAGTGATTTACTAAACTAATCTAAGGGGGGCTCTCTGTTGAACTAACAATAAAATTATTTATTGACTTTGATGGCATCTTCATAGGCATTAATTTTGTTACCTCAACGTTGCATTACCAATGTGATAATATATAAGGAATTAGAGCAAAATATTAAGAGATTACACATTTTGGGAGTCTAGGATTTTAGCTGAGTAAAAAATCAAATTGAAAAAGCATTATTTTAAGCAATGACCCTTTCAAATGCACCCAACAGATTTAATAATTAATTACTAATGTGTCAGCAGTTTTGTGTGATTGGTAAGATTATGGGTCTAATTAAATCAAGATTACAGCTTTCATAATTGTATAGGTCAGTTAGCTTCCCACAGATAAACATACCATATTTTTTATTGCTATTGGTGAGGATTATGTTCAACAAAACACTGATTTAGCTGGATATCAATAGGAATTATGTTATAAAGAGTTTCCCTTGTAATATAAGTTTGAGAAATATTAACTTCAAATGAAGATTAGCAGATTTTGTTTTATTTTATTTTTACTGCAGAATTTCTCTTTACATTGTAGTATTTCTCAAAATAATATGATCACAGAATCCTTCATTGCCTAAACATTTTACTAGACTATTATGCTGTGAAACACACTTTGAGTATTCTATTGTATGCCATATAACAAAGTTTCTTGTAATATGTTTTGTTTTTACGTTCAGATTTAAATGACCACGATACACAAGGAAAAATGCATGATTACTTCATATGTACATATCTGGTTTACTACTTTAATCAAATAATATTTATACGGAGGCTAATTGGACACATTTTATAACACAAGGCTATTTGATGTATTGTGATTGCTTAGTTTCAGTTTCCACAAAGCCAAATATTTAAATACAAATAGTTTATTTGGAGGGACAGGGAATATCATCTTAGTTTCAGTTTCTACAAAGTCAAAGATTTAAGTACAAATAGTTTATTTGGAGGGACAGGGAATACCATTAGGAGTGTAGTGATGTAACACAGGGAAGGGAAAACGGTGCGTTCTTATGCCAGCTACCACAATGGACAACTAGAGATTATTACTGCAGGAAAACCCTTGAAAACATTAGAAAATATATGCCTCCACATTATTCCAACTATAGGATGCTGGAGCTGTGATATTAACACCTCCATACTAGTTAGTCATTTGTTAAGAGCTGCCCTGGCTGGCTGTGAGTGGAGAATGGTGAGAGGCATTATTTCCTAGGCACTTCTGGGCAAAGTGGTCTCTGGAAAGATTACCCAACACATTATTTGTTATCACAACATATTTACCAGTTATGGGAGCAGTGAATAGATTGCAATGAATCATCTCATAACAGACTAATGGGAATTTAGAACAAAGATGGTGAACTGGGCATGCATTTCTAACTTTCCACTCAAATGAATTAAGAAATGGGAACAAAAGCCTTGCAGGGAGAAAAATCATTAAAGCAGTGGGAAATAAGGAAAAGTACCACTAGTGGTCCAGAAATGTTGAGAAAGTACTAACAGGTAGCACATAGATAGAACGGTATTGACTGAAGAAATCAGTTCTCGATATGAAAAGATGCTGTTTATAGGCATGACTGGTTCTTTGGTAGCTGAAAGCTCAGTCAGTTCATGCAGGAATAGAAGAGGGTCCTGAAGTGCTCATCAGGATGATTAACTAGGGAATTTTGTTTGGAAAAGCTATGTCTATTGTTCTCCCCCCCCCCCCTCTTTTACTTATCCTAAGAATCCGGCAGAGAGCTGAAGGCCAAAGCAGTGTGTCTCAGAGTACTGAGGCTGGAGAGAAAAAACAGAGTTCAAATTGCCATTAGACAACCAGGAGAGGCATGGATCACCCAAATCCAGAAGACACCCCATAAGAAACATCTTCCTCTTCCTTTCATTCAGCCAGAACAGAGATTACAGCAAACAGGCAGGAGGACGGAGATGCTCAAAAACAACACTGGGCACACAGATATGAATTATTAAATACTTGAGGTAAACAGACATCATAGATGGTATAATGATAAAATTAAGCAACAGTAGATTAACACTGGCCACCTCCTCAAAAGTGGGGAAAAGACACTTGATAGTTCATAGCTGAACAGTAGAAAAGACCCTGCTAAGGAGTGAATCTCAAGTAGCATTGAACCAAAGCATTCTTCATTAAGGCAGGTTAAATGAGTAAATGCTGGAAAGTAAGAAAGGAAAACTGAACCTTAGCAAAATAGGTTCATATGTACCAATATTTTTCTAGTTGGATATCCAGAGGGAAAGGTTAGAGGAAATGTGAGGTGGAAAATCATTAACTCATGGAAGAAAATTTCCCAGACTTGAAAAAAGGCTTGCACCTTAAGATTTAACTGCCCTACAGCCAGTTGGTTGGCAAACAGGATGAATGAAACTACCCACACTTTGATGCATAGTGATGAAATGTTAGGACAGCAAGAATAAAGATAAAATCTTTAAATGGTTCCACATAGGAAAAAAACATACAGCCCCCGCCAAAGAAAATTAATTATAGTGCTGTCAGACTTTTTACCTACAATATCAGATGCCAAAAAATACATTGGAGGAATATTAGATACTAAACAACAGCATCAAGAAAAGCTCATGAACATTAAGTCCAGTCAGTTTAATGGGAAAGAAGAGAAGTGAAATTCATCAAATGCCTTATGGATTTAAAATCTGTAATACAATCTAATCTCACTGAAAGTTCAAGAGGTAGAAAGGCATGGAGCTATTAATTAACTCACCCAAAGTACCACGGAGTTATGGGTAGATTTATAATTAAAACTCATGTTTACTTATGTTTAGATGCCACAAGCTCTCATTCTTTTCATTGCTATTTTCAATATAGGTCATTATTTTTAGACTCATTGATTATTTGATTGGCAACTTCAGAACACAACTTAAAAAGCAAAGAAGTCAGTAAAATTACTAGGCCCCAGCTGTTGTTAAAAGGGCCCTTAAAAATACTAATGATTTTTAGCCTATCCAACTCTGTGGCATCTAAATGTATTTTATCTAGGATCTGAACTAACTTACAGCAACCTGGCATTAGAAATCAAAATTATCTCACTTCAGAAATTGATGAGAGAGTTAATACTTTCCCTGTTTTAAGGGTGGGGAAATTAATAATCACTTAATGTACCACAATTTCATGGTGTCAAAACCATGACTAGAATCCAGGTCTCTTGTTTCTCAGAATATACTATACTAAGAAAAAATTAATACAAATTAGAGGATTCAGGAAGGCTTTCCATTTTTAGAGAGAAGCAGTCACGAGGAAACTTAGAAGAAAAAATGACACAAGTGCTGTTATGAATAATAAACATAGAAATTACAGGGCCTCCCTGGTGGCGCAGTGGTTGAGAGTCCGCCTGCCGATGCAGGGGATACGGGTTCGTGCCCCGGTCTGGGAGGATCCCACATGCCGCGGAGCGGCTGGGCCCGTGAGCCATGGCCGCTGGGCCTGCGCATCCGGAGCCTGTGCTCCGCAACGGGAGAGGCCACAACAGTGAGAGGCCCGCATACCGCAAAAAAAAAAAAAAAAATTACACAAGCCTTGGGACATGCTGTCATGACTATTCTAGACTAAAATCTGAGATTAAAACAACATCGTTATATCAAAGATAACATGGTTCATATTTCAAACTTGTAGACACTGAATTATCCCTGCTTTCATTACCATCATGTATACAATAAAATGTATATTTTGCACTCTCTTACACATATAGTTATACTCAAAACAAGAAATAGAAATAGAAAGGCAATTCTATAAACACAATAAAACAACAAAAGCAACAAAGAAACCAAAGCAGTTATATAAGCAGTGATTGATGTCCCCCTGAGAAAAAGGGCCAACGTGAGTACCATAATGCTGGAGCTCAGGCTAATAACATGGCTTGGAGGTAATCGCAATCCAGGATGCACACGAGGAGGCCCGAGAAAAAATTCTCACTGGAAAGTGAGGGCCTAAGCCTGAAACACCAATTATCTAAATAAGGCCAATGCCATGGGGAGAAACCCCCTATCAGAAGATGACACTTATACTGTAGCATTAGGAATATTAGAGTAATCTGTACAGGCCTAAAAATAAATGCCTTTAATACTCTCAAAAAAAAGTCATCATGGGCCTCCCTGGTGGCGCAGTGGTTGGGAGTCCGCCTGCCGATGCAGGGGATACGGGTTCGTGCCCCGGTCTGGGAGGATCCCATGTGCCGCGGAGCGGCTGGGCCCGTGAGCCATGGCCGCTGAGCCTGTGCGTCCGGAGCCTGTGCTCCGCAGGGGGAGAGGCCACAACAGTGAGAGGCCCGCGTACAGCAAAAAAAAAAAAAAAAAAAAAAAAAAAAAAAAAAAAAAAAAAAGTCATCATGTCCATTATGTTAGTTAGAAATTATAAAAAAAGAAGAGCCATGAAATAATAAATGGAAGAAAAACCAAATTGTCATTTTTAAAAGAAATAATGTTGAAATAAAGTAAAAATCTTAGCATAGGCTTTTAGCTAAATGAACACAAGATGAAGGATGACCAAAACTGAAGAACAGATGTGTAGGCTAAAAGGTCAGGTGTAGCAATGATCTAAAACAGATTTTAAAACATATATAAGAAAAGGAAAATTGTGAAAGAAAATGTTGCAGACATACATAGAGTCAGAAGTCCCAACATTTCTCTGTTGATTTCTGAATGAGAGGGTGGGAGAATGTTGGGTTAAAAATATTTGAAGAAATCATGAATGAAAATGTCCCACAATTGAAAATGTACTTGGATCTTGATACTGAAAGAACTCATATTATGTAAAGCAGGACAAATGAAAAAATGAAATTCACCTAGAAACCTGTATTTTAAATTCAGATCAAAGATAAGGAGAAATTCCTAGAGCTAAACAGTGGGTAGAGATTCTCAAATTCCTCTACAGAATTCCCTTAAAATTCTCAACAAATGTATCCATACTTCAACAACACCCAACAAAGAAACTGGGCTTTCCATACAGATGATAGCTGTTGCTGGTGCTCTTACTTTTTCTTTTTCTTTGAGAGTAGAAAATAATGTTTAAACACAATAATCACATTTAGATTTCTTTTGAATTATTACATTACAATTACATAGTAATCAGGGCTTCCCTGGTGGCGCAGTGGTTGAGAGTCCGCCTGCCGATGCAGAGGACACGGGTTCGTACGCTGGTCCGGGAAGATCCCACATGCCGCGGAGCGGCTGGGCCCGTGAGCCATGGCTGCTGAGCCTGCGCGTCTGGAGCCTGTGCTCCGCAACGGGAGAGGCCACAACAGTGAGAGGCCCACGTACCGCAAAAAAAAAAAAAAAAAAAAAAAAAAAAAATTACGTAGCAATCAAAGGGTGATTTACTATTTGGGAACTTTTGTCATAGATTTGGAGATCACTGCTGCAAAAGATCAGCAATAATTTGTTTTAATGAATGAGGAGCAATGTCTAAATATATTCTGAATTCTTAAGAGTCTTGCTGCTCAGTTATATTAAATTGTATGATTTATTGATGGGAGAAAAATCTCATAAGTAAATAGAAAAATGAGGATAATGTTCCCATCAATACTCTGATACTGTTCTACTCCTTGCTGTAAAATACATTCTTCCACATGGTAAAATGCTCCACATTTATATTTTATGGAACATCTATCTACCTATTATCTTTGAATACATATAAAGATACATATATATTATATCTGTATATTTGAGTATATAAAACCATCTCCATAGTTACTATTTTACATAATTATTTCATATATTTTAAATCACTTATGTTTTAAACAACTGATATTGACATTGAATTTCAAAATTCTTGAGATTTTAGAGTCAACTTAATGGAATATCCAAGCAGAATTCAATGGGATGATCTATTTATAAATATGTTTTTATTTTTCCTTTTTTTTTTTTTTTTTGCGGCACGTGGGCCTCTCACTGTTGTGGCCTCTCCCGTTGCGGAGCACAGGCTCCGGACGCGCAGGCTCAGCAGCCATGGCTCACGGGCCCAGCCGCTCGGCGGCATGTGGGATCCTCCCGGACCGGGGCACGAACCCGTGTCCCCTGCATCGGCAGGCGGACTCTCAACCACTGCGCCACCAGGGAAGCCCTATAAATATGTTTTTAAATCAACATGTACATACTTGTTGTTTAAATCAACTATACATACTTGTTTTACATATAATTATGTCCTTTGGAATTTATGTAATTCAGCTTTCAAGTGTAGCTAACATGAATTTTCTTTACCTAAAATTATATCTTCTTTGTAAGATATTGCTTCCCTTCACCATATATTTGACCACTTAAATGGAGTTAAGAGGAAAAGATATGCATCAATGTCTAAGCCAAGTACACAAAATAAAACACCTCCTATCTCTAGAAAGCTTAAAGGCTGACAAGATCTGTTGAAGAAATATGGATAGGGATTAAATTGTTTTACTCTTTTTCCTCTATATCAGAACATCCAGACAATTTATTTACTATGACAATTTCTTCTATTTTATTTTTTAATGAATTTATTTTACTTATCTATTTTTGGCTGCATTGGGTCTCCATTGCAGTGTACAGGCTTCTCATTGCTGACGCTTCTCTTGTTGTGGAGCACGGGCTCTAGGTGCGCGGGCTCTAGAGCGCGGGCTTCAGTAGTTGTGGCGTGTGGGCTTAGTTGCTCCAAGGCATGTGGGATCGTCCCGGACCAGGGCTCGAACCCATGCCCCCTGCATTGGCAGGCGGATTCTTAACCACTGCACCACCAGGGAAGCCCCGAATTTCTTCTGTGTAAATTTCTTTAGAAATTTCTTCTTTACACTCGAAAGATTGATATTAGTTTAAGGTAAAAAACAAATTACCCAACAACAACAACAAAAAAAAAACCCCTGTGCAAACAAAATTTAAACAAAAAAAAAGAATTGCAAATCTCTTTCTCAAAAATGTGGGAGGGGACGAGAGATATTATGTACCACAGTTAGAAATATACAAGTGTAAAGAGCCATGTGCTGCTAAAGGGCAGTACCATCTTTTACTGATATTATTACACTTGAGATCTACAACAGAATACCTGTCACACTATAGGTAGGCACACTATAAAATTTTGCTGTATAATTGAGTAAGCTGCCTATATAAACCAAGCCTTAAAGGAAAGTTGACAGATACTAAAGTAATACAATTGCTAGTATTAGTCTGAATAAGATTTTATGTACATGGTTATTTTATAATGGTCTACTCTAGAGTATTGGAATAAAAGAAAGACATGAGGAACATTCTACAAAATTATTGACCTGCCCGTTTCAAAAAATATGAAGGTCATGAAAGAGAAAGATAGGAACTCTTCCCAAATAAAGGATACTTAAGAGACATAACACCTAAATGCATGTTATTTGGATCCTGAACCAGGAAAAAAAATGATTTTTTAAACTGTTTTGCTGTAATGAACATGAGGTCAACTGATGAAATTTGAAAAGGTCTGTAAATTAGATAATAGTAGTGTATCAATGTTAATTTTCTGATTTAAATAATGTACTATGATTGTATAAGAAAATGTCTTTTTTTAAAGGAAATTCTGAAATATTTAGAAATACATAGGCATCATGTCTGCAACATGAGCAGGAGAGGATGTGGCAGTATATTAACATTTGAGGGATCTAGGTGAAGAGCATACAAGAATTCTTTGTACTATTCTTGCAGCAATTCTGTAAGTCTGAAATTACTTTTTTCAAGTTAACTGAAAGAATGATCTTTTTTAGTGAATTTATTCACAGGTCTTACAGATAGCATATACTTGACAAAGAATCAAGTATTAAGATATTTAGTTATGTTAAAGGATTGATTCAGAATTTCAGTGGGTAAAGAGGAAAGATACACAAAAGTAAAAAATGATCATATTTACATATGTAATGCCAAAAAGATAATAACTAACCAGAAATCAAGTGTAGTTTTGAGGTACATATTTCTCACTTTCCTAGCTGTGGTAACCGGAAAAAATTTTTATCGGTTTTAGGGCAAGAAACATCCTACCGCTTTCAAAGAATAAGTGTCCTGGTGGGATGAATTAAGGTACAGATTAAAAATACAGTTCCAAAATGACAATAATTTATAGGTAAGTTTAATAATTTGGAGAGATAGGAAACAACAGAAATAATTTTTGGAAGATTTTCAATAGCAACTGTCTGCTGTAGAACAAATCTGCAGTTGCTGCTTTCCCCTTAGTGCTGTGATATTGTTTTCATTGGGGCTTCAAGGGGAATCAGTGGCTGCTAGCCAGTTCCTCTGTTCTCATCCAGCTGTTCAGAATTAAAGGACATAAGTAGTTGTAAAGGCTGAGGTTTGGGCAGTCATGCAGTCTGCCTCTGAGACACAAGTAAGCATCTTACTAGACTATTTACAAATTTATATAAAATGGCAATCATTAGTACTGAGAGATAGTGAAGAGAGACAATGTTCTTGCTTAACCAAAAAATGAACAATACACCAAATACTCGAGAGGCGTTACCTGGTGCATCTCTTTTCCGTTCCCATGTTTTCTTGTCACTACAACTCCCTGAATGCTTAAGACTCAGAATTTGACAAAGTAGAAAAACATTAGGAAAATTTACTGAAAGTTTTAAAAAAAAAAACATAAACAGCTTTGCACGGTACATGTAGAGAGCTTTTACATAACCCCTATAGATTGACTTCCCACCTTTTAAAAGCAATAGGCAATAGAATTTTTTCAGCTTTATTGAGGCATACTTAATATACAAAAAATGCACATGTTTAATGTACACATTTTTTGTGTTTGGATCTATGAATATATGTTTGATACCATCACCACAGTCAAGGTAATAAATATTTCCAGCACCTCCAAAAGATTTCTTGTGTCCCCTTGCTGTTTTTTCCTTTGTAGCAAGGGCACTTAACATGAGATCTCTCATCTTAACAAGATTATAGTGCACAATACCGTACTGTCAACTATAGGCACTATATTTTACAGTAGATCTCTAAAACGTACTCATCTAGCATAACTGTAACTTTATACCTATTGAACAATAACTCTCCATTTCTCCCTTCCCCATCCTCTGGCAACTACCATTCTATTCTGTACTTCTATGAGTTTGACTATTTTAGATACCTCATATAAGTAGGATCAAGCAGTATTTATCCTTGTATGACTGACTTATTTCACTCAGCACCATGTCTTCCAAGTCCATTCAATTGGTTGCAAATGGTAGGATTTCCTTTTTTTTTTTAAGGCAGAATAATATTCCATTGTATATATACCACATTTTCTTTATCTGTTCATTTGTTGATGGGTTTCTTGCATGTTTTGGCTATTGCAAATAATGCTGCAATGAACACTGGAGTGCAGATATCTCTTCAAGATCCTGATTTCAACTCTTCTAGATAGATACCCAGGAGTGGTATTAATGACCATATGGTAGTTCTGTTTTTAATTTATCAAGAAAACTTTACACTGTTTTTGATAGTGGCTGAACCATTTTATATTCCTACCAACAGAATACAGGGTTCCAATTTCTTCATTTCCTTGCTAACACTTATTATCTTTTGGGGTTTTTTTTTGTGTGTTTGTTTGTTTTGCTAACAGCCATCCGTAGCAGGTGTGAGGTGATATCTCTTGAGGTTTTTATGTGCATTTCTGTGATGATTAGTGATGCTGTGAATTTGAATACCTTTCCATATACCTGTTGGCCATTTGTAAGTCTTCTTTGGAGAAATGTCTATACAAGTCCTTTGTCTTTTTTTTTTTTTTTTGCTGTTGCGTTGTAGGAATTCCTTGATATATTTTGGAAATTAATCCCTTATCAGACATATGGTTTTCAAATACACTCTCCCATTTCATAGTTTGCCTTTTAACTCTGATAGTTCCCTTTAGTTTGATGTCACCCCACTTGTCAATTTTTGAAATATATGAAATAGAGATTAGAAAAACATTCTGTAACATCTTGTGGAAAAGTATCTTGTGGAGAAACCCAAACGAACCTTTTGGCCAACACAGCACAAAGGATAAGAGACTACTGTGCAAATTATATGCTAACAAATTGGATAACCTAGAAAAATGGATAAATTCCTAGAAACATACAACCTATCAAGACTGAATCATGAAGAAATAGAAAACCTGAACAGACTAATAATGAGTAAGGAGATTGAAGAAGTAACCAAAAACCTCCTAACTAAGAAAAGCCCAGGACCAGATGGTTTGACTGGTGGATTCCACCAAACATTTAAAGAATAATTAATGCCAATCCTTCTGAAAATCTTCAAAAACTGAAGAGCAGGCAACAATTCCAAACTCATTTTATGAGTCCAGAATTACTCAGATACCAAAGCCAGACAAGGATACTACAAGAAAGGTCTTATACATGTGCTTATGAAAATGCTAACTATGGAAATCACTTGATCACTCCAGCTATATTATCAATTCCCATTACATGGGAAACCACATGAATTGATTTTCTGACATGTCTGCTGAAAATGCTGTCATGCACAATTCTGATATCTATGCTAAGGACTACATCTCTAGATGCATCTTACAGTAGGAACATTGAATTGTCACAGAAGCATTGTTCTATGCATAATTAGGAAGAAATTCACTTCCCTCCCAATATGTATCACATGTTATAACATGGGTACCAAAGAAATGAGGCTTATACCCTAAAATCTCATAGGCCCTCATGAATACTGCTACTTTATTTTCTCTGTATCCTGTATTATCACAAATTATAGCAGCAGTAAAAATGGCAATGCTAAAACAAAACGATTATTTTATGGAAAAGTGGGAGGCATATTGTAAAAAATTCAAATAATAGTTTTAAAATTATAAAATACAAGGAAGAAATAGATCATTCTAAGTCTTTCCAAAGGTGTTGGGTAATAGCTGGTGAATATCTTTCAATCATTTATTTATTCTTATATGCACATAGAAAAACTGAGACACAGACACATTTCTAAGTAGAAAAATAGACAATTTTGCAAGAAAGATGTACCCTATATGCTATATAAAAATAACATGAGCCTTCCTTGAATTTAATAGAAGAAAGGAAATGACATGAACATAAACCTGAAAAAATTAATGAACTTCAGAAAAACACTTCATTACAATTTGGGATATTTCTTCAACTAAGGTTAAGAAAAATGGTTATCAGTAGGGTTAACTCTGGCTTTTAAAAATGTAGGTTTTTAACCTATAGATGTTTAATAATGACAGTACTTTTATTTCATTTTTACTTTGTATTTAAGATAAATTTACATTTCTAACTGCAATTTTAGTTTCTTGAGTTCTAACTTAAAACGGAACCAATTTACACCACCAAGCATTTTATCCCAAATTTCCCATTTTTTAATCATTTCTAGATCAACTAGATTTCATTATAACTAGACCCAAATGTTGCTTTTTGCCTTTATTTTTGAATGGCAATTTGGGTGAATAAACTATTTTAGAACATATTTTATTTCTTTCAGAACATTGAGGATATTTGTACATTTCTATTCTAGTTTCAGTGTAACTATGGAGATTTCTATGGTCCACTTTATTATTCCCTCAGTGGCTTTGCTTTTTATACCCAGATTGCAGTAGAATGCTTTCTTTATCCTTAAAATTCAATAACTTAACAGGATGTGCCTTGATGTCAATTGTTTTGAATGAGTTTCACTGATAAACAATCTGCTCTTTTAATCTGTATATTCAATTCTCCCTTCATTTCAGTTAAATTTCCCGGTATTATACCTCTGTGTGCCTTTTATGTTTTATTTATAGATATCTTTTCTTTAGGGATGCCAATTATCTGTAATACTGGTTCATTTTTGATTGGTGTCCAAATATTCTCTCTGATTAGTTTAACTATTCTATCTCTGTCTGCCTGTCTGTCTCTATCTCTGTCTCTCTCTCTCTCTCCATTCCCTGAGGATACAAAAAGGCTTTTCCTATTGATGGAAATGACTTTCATCCAGGTTTACTGTCTCCAGTTTTTCTCATTTATTTATTAAATTTGTAGTCATGTTATTTTGGTTTTCAATTTGTCTCATTGGCCCTCCAGTCTCCATATTTTATTTTACTCTCAAGATTTAGCATCTCGTCTTTGAGCTTTTGTTCAATTAATTTCATTTAAAATATGAAAGCTTTCACAAATTTACATGTCATCTTTTCACATGGGCTATGCTAACTGTTTACTGTATCATTCCAATTGTAGAATATATATTACATCTAATTAAACAAGTAATAATAACAAAATAAGTTTAGACTTATCAAGGGTGTGTCAGGCATTGAGCGAAGTGATTTACATGCATTAATTTATTTAATTCTCACAGTAACTCTACTTAGAAGGTATTATTATTTTTCTCCATTCTACAGATAAGGAAACTGGAACTAAGAGAGTTAAATAATTTGCCCAAGGATATATAACTAGCAAAAGACAGAACTAGAAACAGGTTTATCATAATGTTATGCATATTTACTGACTATCATTCTGCTGCTTCATTAATGGCCCATCAGGCCCAGATATGTAAGAATTTCACTATAAGGCATAACAGATTCTCTCTGTAATATCAATATACTTACTGAAGATAGAGAGACTAAGAAACTTAACCCCAGGATTAAAAGAGGGGCAAACTCAGGAAAATAATAATGAGACTAAGAGGAACAGAGGAAAAATGATATGCTAGAGATAGAATATGGGAGATTTTAGTTTATATTATCATGGCATCAGGGGAACATTAATTTCAGACATTTCAGGGCTGACAATTATTATTTATCTTTTTGTTATTTTTTTAACATCTGTTTCTCTATTTTTTTGTCCCTGGGAATAAGTATCACCAGAATATCTCAAAAAAACTGTGTCAGTGGTGCATAAAAAGGAGAATAGTAAGTGTGTGAGAATGTGGGGTGTTTGTGTGTGTGTGTGTGTGTGTGTGCATGCGCACATGTGCAGGAAATACCTATGAGACTGTTCACTGTGGCCTACTGTCCAGATGAAAGAGAACACTTGATCGGTAACCACAGGTAGAAATAATAAAAACTGAAGTAGGTGATAGCAGTATTGGGTGTACATACATATATATATATGTATATATATATATATATATATATATATATATATACATACATAGAATAGAACAGGATAGACTAGACTCGGATAGACTAGACTAGAATGGCAAAAAGATGTGAGCAGGCACTGGCGTGAAAATGCAGCCTTTTAATTATTAAATTGATCTTTTCCACTATATGTGCTCAACCCTCACTGACTTCCTGCAACTTAGCAGAGTGGAGCAAAGCCGGAGAGCCTGGCCAGTGAGGCGTTCTACAATGAAATTTGAGGTTTGGGACACCCTGATTTGAAATTCTGAGATCTTCTTATTATTCAGGTAGTACTTTAATGGAAATTTAATTCTTATAGTCTGTGAAATAGCATTGTGAGGATTGCCTTAAAAGTAAATCCCATTGTATTGTCTTGTTTTCTGAGGAAGAATGCAGACTGAATTACAAAAAACTGATTCATTTGTGAATCTTTAACAAAAATCCAGCTCATGCCTTGGTATCTATCTCTCCCATCTTAAATCCTTCACCTTTTCTTCTGTAGTTCTTACGATATATACCTATAGCCTATCACAAGAAAAGTGAAGATTATTTTTTGGACCCTAAGTGACATAATGATTTAGAGCAAGCGAATGTTCCATAACTATAACTGAAGATATTCTGTTATCTCAACGATCTGAATTCTTCCATGTAAAAAGTAAATGATAACAGATTCTTACTTTTCAAGATTTTAAGTTTAATCCTTATAATGAGTTCTGTTGTACATATTTCAGGATAAAAGTTTTGAAAACCAATTGCAGCAATAATAAAAGCATGATTGTGGGCATTTGACAAATCTTGGAAAACTAGAAACATCTTATAAATACCCTTTTAAAAATGCTATTACAGCAGACCAAAATGGCAAGGCAGGAGACCCCTGCCTATCCATCCCCCCACAAAACTCAACAACTAGACAGCTATTCACAAACAAAAACAGCTGTGGGAGAACTCTGGCATCCTATTAAGAAATTTTAGCAACACACTAGAACAAAAAAACCTGAGAAAAATCACACAAAAAGAGAAAGAAGACAGATTCATTTTGCCTGCATCATCCCATTCCCCAAGCTGACATGGTTCAGCACCAAAAGGGAACTTCCCAGCTAGGAAGAGTTCTTCTTACTAGAAAAAGAAGACAGTGGTAAGCAACCAGCTTCTCCGGCCTTTTGGAGCACCACACAAATGTCCTGCTTTGGTTTTACCCCACCCAGACTGGAAAGCAGAGATATATAGAGATAGCTAGAAACAAAGAAGAAAAGCAAGGCCTATTAATAGCAGCCACAAGAAAAGATTGTGGTTCCCAGAGACCAGCTCCACAGACAAACTCAGCAGATTCTACCAGTGATGAAACCAACAACCAGCAGGACCACAGTGGATCCCTGCAAATTTTACAGGATTTGTCCCACAGGTAGTTGCACTCCTGGGCACCACGTGTTTGGTCTCACCCTGCTCCCTCCCCTTCCCACCCAGCCAGAGCCCAGTAGCTTGTGAACCACACCAGAAGCAAGGTCAGGTATCTGTAACTGAGTGCAAACCATGAGCCACCTGAATCTTGCCCAGCCCTCTCCCTCCCCCAAGTCCCTGCCACAGGCCAGGAAATGCACCAGCAGCCAGCTTAGGCTTCTGTGGCTTCATGAGTACAAGACACTAGACTAGAACCCCCCATCTGACTCCCATCACTGTGTACACGCTCAGGGATAGCTATACCAGCTGTGCACCTGAATGTCACCAACCTGATGCCCATCATCAGCCCCCACTGCAGCGTGCACAACTGGAGGGAGAGTAAGCAGCCAAGGGAGAGCAGGCCGACAGCCAGAGCCCCCAGAGCTGCCAGTGAACCCATAGTTGGCAACAGCCTATGCTGCCTGCCCTGGCCCCCACTACTAAGCATATGACTGCAACTGGACTGTGCCACTACTTAGGCACCTGCAGCTGGCCCCGTGTGTGTAACACCAGCTCCAGCCACTAAACCTACCTGTCCTAGTCCATAGCTGTAGGACCTGGAGGCACCACTGTGGGTCCTAACAGCCCTTGTAGCTACTGTGGACGTGGACTCATGGCACTCACTAAGGACCATAAAGTTGTCAATGCAGTGGAGCATAGCAGCCTGAGCTGAAGAGACATTACCCCACCCCCACACAGACCAAGTGTCACCATGTAGCCCCAAATTTGGCACCTTGCCTCAATAGACCAAGGGTCACAGCATACTCCAGTGTGGTCCCACCAAAACAACAGAATACACTTTCTTCTCAAGTGCTCATGGAACATTCTCCAGGATAGATCATATCTTGGGTCACAAATCAAGTCTTGGTAAATTTAAGAAAACTGAAATCGTATCAAGTATCTTTTCCAACCACAATGCTATGAGACTAGATATCAATTACAGGAAAAAATCTGTAAAAAATACAAACACATGGAGGCTAAACAATACACTACTTAATAACCAAGAGATCACTGAAGAAATCAAAGAGGAAATAAAAAAATACCTAGAAACAAATGACAAAGGAAACACGATGACCCAAAACCTATGGGATGCAGCAAAAGCAGTTCTAAGAGGGAAGTTTATAGCAATACAATACTACCTCAAGAAACAATAAAAATATCTCAAATAAACAACCTAACCTTACACCTAAACCAATTAGAGAAAGAAGAACAAATACCCCAAAGGTAGCAGAAGGAAAGAAATCATAGAGATCAGATCAGAAATAAATGAAAACAAAATGAAGGAAACTATAGCAAAGATCAATAAAACTAAAAGCTAGTTATTTGAGAAGATAAACAAAATTGATAAACCATTAGCCAAACTCATCAAGAAAAAAAGGGAGAAGACTCAAATCAATTGAGTTAGCAATGAAAAAGGAGAAGTAACAAGTGACACTGCAGAAATACAAAGGATCATGAGAGATTATTACAAGCAACTCGATGCCAATAAAATGGACAACCTGGAAGAAATGGACGAATTATGAGAAACGCACAACCTTCCGAGACTGAACCAGGAAGAAACAGAAAATATGAACAGACCAATCACAAGCACTGAAATTGAAACTGTGATTAAAAATCTTCCAGCAAACAAAAGCCCAGGACCAGATGGCTTCACAGGCGAATTCTATCAAACATTTAGAGAAGAGCTAACACCTATCCTTCTCAAACTCTTCCAAAACACGGCAGAGGGAGGAACACTCCCAAACTCATTCTATGAGGCCACCATCACCCTGATACCAAAACCAGATAACGATGTCACAAAGAAAGAAAACTACATGCCAATATCTCTCATGAACATGGATGCAAAAATCCTCAATAAAATACTAGCAAACAGAATCCAACAGCACATTAAAAGGATCATACAACATGATCAAGTGGGGTTTATCCCAGGAATGTAAGGATTCTTCAATATATGAAAATCAATCAATGTGATACATCATATTAACAAATTGAAGGAGAAAAACCATATGATCATCTCAATAGATGCAGATAAAGCTTTCAGCAAAATTCAACACTCATTTATAATAAAACCCTCCAGAAAGTAGGCATAGAGGGAACTTTCCTCAACATAATAAAGGCCATATATGACAAACCCACAGCAAACATCATCCTCAATAGTGAAAAACTGAAACCATTTCCATTACGAACAGAAACAAGACAAGGTTGCCCACTCTCACCACTCTTATTCAACATAGTTTTGGAAGTTTTAGCCAAAGCAATCAGAGAAGAAAAAGAAATAAAAGGAATCCAAATCAGAAAAGAAGTAAAGCTCTCACTGTTTGCAGATGACATGATAATAAACATAGAGAATCCTAAAGATGCTAACAGAAAACTACTGGAGCTAATCAATGAATTTGGTAAAGTAGCAGGATAAAAAATTAATGCACAGAAATCTCTTGCATTCCTATACACTAATGATGAAAAGTCTCAAAGTGAAATTAAGAAAACACTCCCATTTACCACTGCAACAAAAAGAATAAAATATCTAGGAATAAACCTACCTAAGGAGACAAAAGACCTGTATGCATAGAAGTATAAGACGCTGATGAAAGAAATTAAAGATGTTACAAATTGATGGAGAGATAGACCATGTTCTTGGATTGGAAGAATCAACATTGTGAAAATGACTATATTACCAAAGCAATCTACAGATTCAATGCAATCTGTAGCAAACTACCAATAGCATTTTTCACAGAACTAGAACAAAAAATTTCACAATTTGTGTGGAAATACAAACGATCCCAAATAGCCAAAGCAATCTTGAGAAAGAAAAACGGAGCTGGAGGAATCAGGCTCCCTAACTTCAGACTATACTACAAAGCTACAGTAAAGAAGACAGTATGGTACTGGCACAAAAATAGAAATATAGATCAATGGGACAGGATAGAAAGCCCAGAGAAAAACCCACGCACATATGGTCGCCTTATCTTTGATAAAGGAGGCAAGACTATACAATGGAGAAAAGACAGCCTCTTCAATAAGTGGTGCTGGGAAAACTGGAAAGCTACCTGTAAAAGAATGAAATTAGAACACTCCCTAACACCGTACACAAAAATAAACTCCAAATGGATTAAAGACCTAAATGTAAGGCCAGAAACTATCAAACTCTTAGAGGAAAACATAACATAGGTAGAACACTCTATGACATAAATCACAGCAAGATCCTTTTTGACCCACCCCCTAGAGAAATGGAAATAAAAACAAAAGTAAACAAACGGGACCTAATGAAACTTAAAAGCTTTTGCACAGCAAAGGAAACCATAAACAAGACCAAAAGACAACCCTCAGAATGGGAGAAAATCTTTGCAAATGAAGCAACTGACAAAGCATTAATCTCCAAAATTTACAAGCAGCTCATGCAGCTCAATATCAAAAAAAACAAACAACCCAATCCAAAAATGGGCAGAAGACCTAAATAGACATTTCTCCAAAGAAGATATACAGATTGCCAACAAACACATGAAAGATTGCTCAACATCATTAATCATTAGAGCAATGCAAATCAAAACTACAATGAGATATCATCTCACATCGGTCAGAATGGCCATCATCAAAAAATCTAGAAACAATAAATGCTGGAGAGGGTGTGGAGAAAAGGGAACCCTCTTGAACTGTTGGTGGGAATGTAAACTGATACAGCCACTATGGAGAACAGTATGGAGGTTCGTTAAAGAACTAAAAATAGAACTACCATATGACCCAGCAATCCCACTACTGGGCATATACCCTGAGAAAACCATAATTCAAAAAGAGTCATGTACCACAACGTTCATTGCAGCTTTATTTACAATAGCCAGGACATGGAAGCAACCTACGTGTCCATGAAGAGATGAATGGGTAAAGAAGATGTGGCACTTATATACAATGGAATATTACTCAGCCATAAAAAGAAACAAAGTTGAGTTATTTGTAGTGAGGTAGATGGACCTAGAGTCTGTCATACAGAGTGAAGTAAGTCAGAAAGAGAAAAACAAATACTGTGTGCTAACACACATATATGGAATCTAAAATTTAAAAAAATGGTCATGAAGAACCTAGAGGCAAGACGGGAGTAAAGACACAGACCTACTAGAGAATGGACTTGAGGACATGGGGAGGGGGAAGGGTAAGCTGGGACAAAGTGAGAGAGTGGCATGGACATATATACACTATCAAACGTAAAATAGATAGCTAGTGGGAAGCAGCCACATAGCACAGGGAGATCAGCTTGGTGCTTTGTGACCACCTAGAGGGGTGGGATAAGGAGGGTGGGAGGGAGGGAGACACAAGAGGGAAGAGATATGGGAACATATATATGTGTATAACTGATGCACTTTGTTATAAAGCAGAAAGTAACACACCATTGTAAAGCAATTATACTCCAATAAAGATGTTTACAAATAAATAAATAAATAAACTTATGAAAGGCATTCTTCATTTCTGTTACAGTTTTTTTTTGTTTTGTTTTGGACCTTCAGCATTTATTTTTGGTTCTTTCTTAGGACTTCCATCTCTCTACTTTCGTTGTCCATCTGTTCTTTTATCTTGTCTACTTTATCCATTAGAGTAGTTAGCATATTGATCATAATGGTTTTAAATTCCTGGTCTGATATTCCAGTATCTCTGCCATGCCTGATTCTAACATTTGCTCTCTCTTCAAATTGTACTTTTTTCCCCTTTAGTATCCTTTGCAATTCTTTTTTGGTAGCCAAACATTATATACTGAGTAAAAGAAACTGGTATACATAGGCCTTTAATAATGTGGTGGTGAGGTGTAGGGGGACACCTACGAGCAGGTTCCAGTATTTAATGAAGCTGTACCTCTGGACTGTGAACTAAAAAAAGTTTCTCCCTTTTTTTATCCCCTCTTAGGTAGAACAGGGTAGCTAGAGTGAACTGGAATTGGCTGTTTCCCTTTCCCCAGGTCAATTAGGCTCTGATATTATGCCAGCAAGTTTGGCTCTGGTTAACTAGTTTCTTTCTACTGAGGACAGGCCTTGTTAAGAATAACAGAGTACTCTGGCATATTTCAAAATGGCTCCTTAACCCCTCCTCCTACCACAAGCAGGAGGCTATATCTCTGATATTTACTGTGGGAACCTGACCAAACTCCTGGATATAAATCTCATAATATTGTGGGTCCCCTTTATGACTAGGTCCCCCTGGAGTTTTTAAACTCTTAGAATTGTCCACACTGAGCCTCCAGCAATCTGTCAATTATAGTTCAGTTTTTCCTACTCCAGCACTGGTTCCCAGGGCAGTTTTCTGCTCGAGACTCTCTGTTTTATTCAGCTATGACTCCCTCTACTCCTCTCTTTCTCCCTCCAATCTTGGGGCAGCAGTTTGCCCTGAGTCCTCCCACTCATAAATTCAAGGAGAGTTGTTGATTTTTCAGTCTATTCAGCTTTTACTTGTTAGGATGGAGTGGTGACTTCTAAGCTCCTTACATGTGGAACAGAAAACCCTCTTTGTTTTTATGTAAGTCTAAATGATAGACAAAAGCATAAGTCTTTATGGTTAAAATATTATGATAGTGGAGAGTGTATGCTCGAGTTGGTGTTGATATTTGTGCAACTCCTTTGGTTATAACCTACACTGAGGTGGGGGGATGTTTAAGTATAAAACACTTATTTAAGAAAGGTACTAGGTAATCCTATTTGTTTAAAACAAAAACAATAGATATAGAAATATATACATGTACATTAAAAACTGGACTCCAAAATCTTTATAACATTTAGCTTTGTAGAGAGTAATGAGAAAAGGACAGGAGTGGTGGAAGTTTTTTCCCCATCACAATATGTTATTAACCTTTCACAATGTAAACGTACTTATATACCAGTTACTACCAAACATGAAGGATTTTCTATTTAAGTCATTAGTATATTCACACAGCAAAAAATAAAAAGAATTTAAAAAATTTAAAAAAAGAAAAGTACTTAGACTAATTTTAAGTATGTCTTTCCCTTAACAATAACAACATTCTACATTACATTAATGAGTAATGTCCATTTAGATATCAACCACCTCTAATTATAGTGGCCTCAACAGATATCAACAGTAAATAACAATGGCAAAGTAAACTAAGTATTTTTATCTGAATGAAAAAAAAGTTGTCAAACTCATCTACGTTTTGTCAAGCCAAACTAAAACTAGACTATAGGGGTTCTGGGTACTACTATAAGTATATTAACTAATATTTCATTATGTATTCTGTGGTTTGTACTAAGTTTAAATGTCCTTTGAGTTCAGTTATTTTAAAAAGCAGAAAAAGTCAAAGATCTCAAACTAGTGGCGCAGACTCAGCTGAGAAGTACAGAATACTTCTCCAGATAATATGTCTCTAAGCATCAGTTAGCAATGGCTTTTCTACTAGTATTGCAATTACAAGAAACTCCTTGAACTTGATTTTCAGAGAATCCATTCAAATGTACTATTTCTGACAATCTATGGAAGGGAATTATTCTGAACAAATTTTTCATACTGTAATTTCTAATATGCATTGCAGATTAGATATATTCTCTTTTCTTCCCTATTCCTTTTCTGGACAAGAAGAAAGTAAATAATCCATATTTTTTGAGATTCTCTGTTCTCCTTTTCATCACTACAGGAGATGGTAAAGTTAGGTTATCATTGCAAGGATCAACTGTCTTTGAAGTTCAATTATTTAATGAGATTAATTTTTCTGTCACTAAGAGAACACAAAATGAGCCATTTAACTAACTAGTATTAGCATAATGGTTCTAGAAACCTAGTTGATATATCGCTGATATTCAAGAAAAATGTATTTGGAGGTCTCGTGACTTTTCTTCTTTTTCTTCTTTTCTTTTTGGTTAGATGATTCATAGAAAGCACCTATGAAATTTAGATTTTGGAGGACATAGGTGCATAGTATAATTACAGCCTTCTATTACTCACTAGTACATGAAGAGTAACATTTACTTTTGCTGAAACTACTATATGTTGAAATAAGATTCATTTCAGATACCAGTTTGCAAAATCCATGTTCAAGTTTAAATATTGATTTTGTTCTAAAACTAGTGTAATTCCTTACTATAACTACTTTTCAACTACAGGTTTTCTTGACATGACTAGGCACAACCCAATAATAATTTTTACCCCTTAATAAGCCTTATATAAATAAAATTACATTTGTTACAGAGGAAACATAATATTTCTCCAGTGAGTGCCTATTAATACACACCTATAATAACTATTTTCCTTGACAGATTCAACAACTGATAATGTATGACTATTTAGTACCTAATTCCAGTAGACAAATTAGGAAAACAAACAAGCCCTTGTTTTGTTATGGATCAATATAACTACTCATTCCTAATTCAAATGTAGATAGAGTGTCATTCAATCCACACTGTAAGTCAAGCTGAATCTTGGAGACAAATATAGTCAAACATGTAATTTACTTCTCAACTAGTGTCACATGTTCAGAAATGGAGTTATTTTTAACTTTTTAAAACAAAACTAGTTTCTCTGACCAAATAATATCTGAACCTAAAGTTGTCAAATTCTATTAGCCTCCATAAACAAACATACTCACAGACTAGTCATTTGTATCTGAAGCATTTTTTTCCCCAATTTGTTGTAGCTATGGAGAAGTTTTCAGAAAGAAAAGTAAAATCCTGAATTGGGAGCTTTAGGAAAAGCCATGTCATCCACCTCTCTCTTCTCCCCTGCCACATCCCCTCCACATTAATCCAGCTATGGCTTTAAGAATAAACAACAGAGAAACTGATTTCATATCAAAACTCAAAGGCATATCAACCACCCTGAACCACACAAGTAGATCATTTGCAAGCATTAACTTATCTCCTCAAGTTCTGTGACCAATAAAGCTTCTGAAATGCCCACTTACCAATTTAGGAAAAAATGAAGGGAGAACCTCAGGTATTTTTTTATCTCTCTGTGGTAGGCAGGCTGAATAACGCTCTTGCCTAAAAAAAAAAAAAAAAAAAAAAATTTCACTTCCTAATCCCCAGAACCTGTAAATATGTTATCTTAATTGTCAAAAGGGATTTTAAAGACTTTAAGCACCTTGAGATAGGGCATAATTTTGCATTATTTAAGTGGTCCCAATGTAATCACGAGTCCCTAAAAGTGGAACAGGAAGTTAGAAGAATGGGTCAGAGAGATGGGACAATGGAAGCAAGGGCAGGAGGGATTCAAAATGTGAGACTCAACCTGCTGTTACCATCCTGAGATGAAGGAAGGGGACCATGAGCCCAAGAATATGGCAGCCTCTAGAAGCTGGGAATAACCTTCATCTGACAACCAACAAGGAAAGGAGGTCCTACAATCACATGGAATTGAACTCTGCCAAAACCTGAATGAACAAGGAAATTGATTCTCCCTTAGAGCCACTAGGAAAGAATGCAGTCCTGTTGAGACATAGATTTCAGCTTGATGAGACCTCTATCAGACTTCCAAGCTACAAAAGTATAAGTTAATAAATTATGTTGTTTTAAGTTTCTAAGTTTGTAGCAGCAGTAGAAAAGTAATACACTCTCCCTACAAATAATTTCTGCAAATGACTTCCATTGGAGTGAATTTATTTTAAAACAAGAAAGGACCTGTGAGTTTCTATTAAAAATTCTTCAATAAGTTCTATGATTTTAGAACATTCTGGTATGATATGTCTCTTTAGAAAATGATTTGATTTCTTTCTTGTTTAAACAAATGAAATTTATTTTATCTTATCTTTAATTTAAGTCATCCTAGATTTGAAGCATGGTTCCATGTCTCAACCTTATTTATTGGGCTAACCTGTAATTCCAAAAAGTGTACAAAATGAACTGCTCTTGTTTCTGTGCCACTTTTAACTAGATGCTCTATGTCCAAGATCAAACAGTAATCCTTCAGATTTATTTTTATACTCAGACTTTCCCTTCACAATCTTCACCAAATTACAATGGTAATGGCAGTTACTTTTTCATAAGCAACAGGATGTATGCAACATTGATTATCAAGTGGTTCTGAAATTTCCAGTGCTCACACTTTGTTCTCACAAGACTTTGAGCATCATAAACTAACTACAATATTCATTCATCATCGAAAGAAGGATCCGCTTTCACCCATTAAAAAAAACACAACTTAGCATCTCCTTGTCTATTTCTGCAACAATGACTCAGGGTGCAAAGCAGTATGATTTTGAGTCAGTTTAAACAATCACTTTCTTTTTGGAAAAATAAACCTAAAAAGCAATCAAAGTTGAGAAAAAAGGAGTAAAAGTATTTCAGTTAGCTATTTTATGTTCTGTCCTTGATTGAGAACATATTCCAACTGGGAATGGGCCTTTTACAGTCTTGGCTTATGTCAAGTGAAACAGTGAATATGACTATACTTTTCCTTTTCTTGAATTTGCATATTACTTTTTAACTCACATGTCATTTGTATTAATTTTTTAAATCATAAACTTTTGGCTATCTGTCTTCCTAATTTTGTCAGTACTTAAATTAATTTGCCTGTCTCTTAAAGCACTGAGCTTACTGAATGACAAATAAAATGTCCTCATTAGAAATGCTTGTTAACTTGAATTCTTGCCCTTCAAACAGTTACAATCCAAGGAAAGAAGACCTTGGATTAAAAGACAGTGTTTCGTGGTGATAAAACCCACAGAGAGAGATGTTGAACAAACTTAAAATACAGATACAATTAATCCAGGGTACAGGTGATTAGAGAGGGCTTCTTGAGAAATCTGGAGTGACAGGACATCACTCTAAGCAGCAGAAATAAGAAAAAAAAAACAAAGGTAAGAGGCTATGGAGGGAGATCCAGAAGACAACCAACCCAGTCCTTTGTTGAGGATTGTCAGAGAATGCAATTTTATACATCCAGAGAGCAAAGGGAGCTACAAGATAAACAATCCTAGAATACTAAATTGTTCACAAGATATCTGTAAAACAAAATTGGTGTTTCTAAACGGGGAAGGGTGGTAGAAAAGAGAAATAACATTTTTTCAGCAGTTACTATAAGCCAGGCACTGTGATATTTATGTATGTTATCCCTTTAAATTTTAATAGCAGTCCAAAAAATAATATTTTCTTCATTTTATTGAAAAATAAACCAAGATTTATAGAAATTGAGGTCACATGAGCAGTAAATAGCAGGATTTAAACCTAGGACTACCTGGTTCCAATGTGTTCACACTTTTTCTACAATAGTGGGAGATTGGACCCTCCCTCAACACTTATTCTCAAGTGAGCTATGACTTTGTAGAATAGCATGAAAGATGGTTGAAATTGTTCTCCATATGAACTTACTCAACACTGAAATTCTTAATTCCTTTTTAACAGTCTCTTTTAAACTCAATTTTAAACAATTTTTGTTTTATTTTCAACTTGATGCCATTTTTATATGTGCTTATTCTAATCATTTTGAATATTTTTATCACACACTGAATCTGCACATGGAATGACAGGTATTGCATCAAGAGAGCCTGCATCATTGATACTGATCTTCATTCAATTTTGGAAGATTCCACCATTTCTAAGTATTTTTTTTTTAATGGTGGCGTTTTCCTAATTGAACATAGCTCCAGATCTAATTATATCATTTAATTATTATATGATAGGAAGTAATGAGCTCCATATCACCAGAAGTTTTCTAAATTTGAATTGTATATAGTCGGCCCTCCATATCTGGGAGTTCCAAGTCCATGGATTGAACCAACCATGAACATGGAGGACTACACCATTTTTTTAAACATCTTTATTGGAGTATAATTGCTTTACAATGGTGTGTTAGTTGAAGGAGAGCACTACACCATTTTGTATAAGGGACTTGAGCATCCACAGATTTTGGTATCCATGGTGGTCCTGGAACAAATTCCCTGCAAATACGAAGGGATGACTGCCTATGCTTATATTGGAGGTTGGACAAAATGACCACTAAGGCTCTAAGATGCTGATATATTCATCATTACACATGAACATGTTTTAAACTCTTAACTAGTTAAACAACTGAAAATGAAAACAACAACAACAATTCTGATCGTTCTAAGCTATCAGAGTACCAACATAAAAACAAAATGTCTAATAGTCATTACAGCTGAAACTGTGATAGTTTAGACAGTTGTATACAGTGCAGCAGAGAGTTTAAAATGGAACATTTTCTGGAAATCTACAGTCTGTACTTTAAGAAAAATTCATAGCTATTGATGCATGAACTCAAAGTCTAGACCTGAAGAAATGAACTGGGAATTCCCCGGATTCCAGTGGTTAGGACTTGGTACTCACACCGCCAGGGTCCTGGGTTCCATCCCTGGTTGGGGAACTAAGTTCCTACAAGTCACACAGGGTGCAGCTGAAAAGGAAAAAAAGAAAAAAGAGAAATGAGCAGATATACAGGAAAAATTTATATATTATGGTATTGATTGCAGCATGTCATAATATTTTTTTTAAATGAAGGCACAGTGATCAAAATAAAGGAATGGTAAAAATATTTTATCCACAGAATGGATATTACGTTATACAGACATAAAAATTGCATTTAAAAATATTTATATTCCTTAAGATGACTGTAATATAATACTAGAGAAAATACATAATATAGTTAAGACAATTCATAAGAAAAATGACTAGAAGTTTTAAAAATATTAAATATGAATGTGAATTAACTCAGAAATGATGGCTTATGAGTGATTTTTAAATCTTGTTTATAATTTTTAGAGCTTTCTACCATGAACAGACTTTACATTCAGCAATGCAAAAAGCTTATTGTCAATTAAACAAGAATTTATTGATTCACTTCTTTTTTCCCACATAGAACCCCTATGATTTCTCTTAGAACTTTGAAATTGCCATTCATTATTTTCAATCAATGGAATAATTCAAGTTGGGTTTGGACTCATTCCTTTCCAACCTTAGTATGATGGTTAACTTTATGTGTCAACTTGACTGGCCATGGGGTAAGGGAATACAGAATGAGTAGTCGAAAAATTTAGTCACAATACCAGCTATGGCCACGTGACCAGTTACAGGCAGGACTGTAATTGTCATGAGCATTTCCTACTTATTTTGCTATGAATATGTTTGTGTGTGTGTTTGGTTTCTTTCTGCTTTTTTCTTTACTCTTTTTCTCCCTTATCATGTAACACAAGATACATTGATTTTATATCATAGTATTTAAGTATTGCTAATTTTACATAATAGCTATAAAATTATGGGATACCAAGGAGAATAAACATCACTCAAGACAACCTCCTCTCCTGGGGAAGAGTAAATTTTCAGTTGTAAGCAGGATAGTTGTATCAGGCTAGGCTGAATTATGACCTTGGTTTGTCTTTATTTGGAGATAAAGTGGGGTTTATGGAGATGCATATAGGTGCTTAATTGACAAGGGGTGAACTTGTGATGGTTAGTTTTATGTGTCAACTTAACTGGCCACATAGTGCTCAGATTAAACTTTATTTCTGGGTGTATCTATGAGGGTGTTTCAAAATTAGATTAGCATATGAATTATTGGGCTCAGTAAATTAAATTGCCTTCTCCAATGTGATTGAGCAGCATCCAATCCCTTGAGGGATTGAACAGAAGAAAAGGCTGGGGAAAGAGTAATTCCACACTTTTTCCTGTCTCACTGTGCTGGGACATCTCATCTCATTTCTCCAAACCTTTGGACTGGGATTTACTCCTGTTTATCAGGCCTTCACACTAGGCTGAACTGTAGCATCAGCTTTCCTGGGTCTCTAGCTTGCATATAGCATGATTGCATACAGCCTCTATTACCACAGGAGCCAATTTCTTATATCTTACTGCTTCTGTTTCTCTGGAGGAACCTGACAAATACATCTGGTTTTGAGGTAATATAAGTTTTTGTTTGCATGTCATTTAAAAAGTTATTTTCATCGATGTGTAATTTATATACAACAAATTTCACCAATTTTAAGTATTCACTTTGTTGTGTTTTGTCAAAATGTATGTCATTTTATTTGTACTTGTTATTTTTTATGTACCAAGTTTAAAGTTAGTGTGTGAATAACAACCTCCCCCATCATTACAAGTATAACACTGGAGCCCTCCAAATCTCAGATTAGAGAGAATTCCTGTTTCCTCCTCTCCTCTACTCTCTTTTCAACTTCCTTGATATATTTAAGAAACCCCCATGGGGTTCCCAGTATTGTTTGAAGTGCAAGTCCTTTTTTCCCCTTAGTCATTCCTGAAGATGTAACTTGATAAATCCACTCTCCACAATGAAGCTGAAGATTTCCAGATGCCATTAGAAGTTAGTCACTTTAAAAGGAACCAGTGTTGGGTAGCAACCTGAAAACCTGGGAACCTACTGTAAGGCTAAGGAGCATAGATAGCCAGTGATATTTCCCCAGACGTGGTATAGCAACATTACAGTTAATAAAACAGATCTGCAATATTTAGTTATTTTGAAGTTCAGTGACATCAGTCCCCATCCAACCACTCTCCTCATAATCATCCTCCAATCTTCACAAAATCTGAGTGGCCAAGCATGGAGGGGTGGTAATGTAAATAGCAATTTTTCCTCCTTTTCTGTTTGTTCATGTCTGTTTTCCTCAGACCTAAATTATAAAAATTAGATCACTAGGTAACACTTAACCTAACTCCTGACTTCTGCTCTACTCAATGCACACAATGCCTTGCCTAACCTGTTGATTCCTTTCCTGGATTAGAAGGAGTAAGAATGAAGAAGTAAGTAGTTAAAGAATGACTGACTCTCTACTGCCAGCATCCCCCTCAGCAAATCTGCAGGCAGACCATGCGGGCAAGATAGTATCCAAAGGAAGATCAGGAGAAGTTAGCAGGTCTGCGTGCAATGGAAAAATGACAAAGAATCTGATCTCCTACCTTAATAATTAACTGAGATTATTTCCCCTTTTCCCTTCAAAAAATTTCCTGGCCGAGCAGAATCTTTGGAGTTGGTTTTGGGACACAAGTCCACCTTCTCCCCAGGTAGCTGGCTCCCTGATTAAAGCAAGCTTTCCTTTTCCAACCAACACTTGTCTCTCTCGAGTATTGATTTTTTTTTGTGTGTGTGGTATGCAGGCCTCTCACTGTTGTGGCCCCTCCCGCTGCGGAGCACAGGTTCCGGACGCACAGGCTCAGCGGCCATGGCTCACGGGCCCAGCCACTCTGCGGCATGTGGGATCCTCCCGGACCGGGTCACGAACCCATGTCCCCTGCATCGGCAGGCGGACTCTGAACCACTGCGCCACCAGGGAAGCCCGAGTATTGACTTTTTGAGTGGCAAAGAGCCAAACCTGAGTTTGGTAACAGTAAGACAAACCAGAAACTGAGAAGCTGAAGTTAGAAACCAGAGGTTACCATGAAAATAGAAGCTTCTTTGTAATTCCAGAAATCTTCAGGAAAGTCTATGGCTTACACAAAGTATTGAATGGAAATTGAAGCAATTTTACTGAGATAGCAAGAGGGAAACTTGAAAAATGGGCCCTTTAGCAGCCTGACAATTTGTGAAAAGGCCTGGAGCAGAGGTTACGTAAGTATTTTGCTGAGACTTTCAAAAATAAAACCAGGGAGATTGAAAGTATAACATACAATAAGATTGAAGCAAAAAAAAAAAAAAGCTGCTTAGAAACTTTAACAAGAAATGTAGTTTTCATAGAAATATCTCTAAAAAGAACTGGATTCAGCACAATAGGACAAAGTCACAGGGTTTCCTGAGCACACAGAGTATATCAGGGGAAAAAGGGGGGGTGGATTTGGGCCCGTGAAACAGAATTATTTGTGAAGCTGAAGCCTTAAAGAAATTTTATTTAGAAAGATTTTTATTATGACAATATATTTAATGTAATACCTTTGAAAGTCCCCTAAATTCATATTTTTGGAAACCTTGAACCTCTCCAAGCATTGGATTATAATCTTTGCTACTTTTCAGGAATAAGCCTAAATTTCCTCTTCTGTAAACTGGGGATAACAACAGTGTTTGCCACAGAGGAATTCCATGAGTATTAAGGGCTTTAATGCATGTAAAGCCCTTAACATGGTGCCTGAGAGATTAAGGGCTAAAGAAATAAATGTGATCCTCTGCTGTTGCTATTCTTTTTTTAAAATTATCATTAGTGATCTCATTTATCAGTAAAAGCCTTCTTAGAAATTTACATTAGGATGCTCATTATCTGTGGGTGCAAACAGTTAAATTAAAGGACCAGGCAAAACATTGCCTGGGTCAATCAATGGAAACCACCTCTCTTCTCCCTCCCTCCTCTGTATTCTATAGTCTACCAAGGTGAGATCACTGGAGCTCATCATGGCATCCTAAAATGTTAGATCTGGAATAAAATTTTAAAGGAATCCAGGGCAAGGCCAAAACCTGAAAAGTCAGGAAACCTTCCCCAGAATGTATGAGTTGCTGGTGCAAAGTCAGTTAATAGTAGATTTGGGACTGAGGGAAAAAAAAGAACTCTAATGTCATGATAATCACTCAAACAGAGGACAAGATAAAATTATTAGGATTTCAAGGACACTTATGGCTTTCAGGAAAAACAGATGCCTACAAATAAGGCTGTAGCCTCTAGGTGCCTTACTTTCTTGACACAAAAAGTTTTCATCCTCACACCTGAAGATACAAAGAATAGTAAATCCTATATATATAAAATCCACCTTTCCAACACCAAAAAGCACTGCCCTCTCTCCGCTCTACTTTCTGTTTTCTCCCAATTGTCAGGCACACACTGACATCAGTATTTAAGTGACACTCCACTATATATATTTAAAAAATATTTTTATCTCAATTTTCAGGGTGCTGATTGATATAGTACTTATTGTTAAAAGGAAATACTGGGACAAATTTCCATCTTCAGTCTTCCAAATTTCCATCTTCAGTCTTCAGTAATAATCAACTAAATTATTTGAATCAGATATTTAAATATTTTAAAATAACAGTTTATTAATACTTTAGAAACTCAATATACTATTGGTTAATAAGAATTCAAAATGTATAAACTAATGTTTTAACATAATTCATTTTATTCTTGCATCCCATGTTTCCGATGTTAATTTTTATGAAGGGGCGTGACCTCTCATGCCATTTTGACTTGACTCACTTAGCAGGGGAAAAGTAACAAAGTGACTGTCCAAAAGCTTTGTTTCTATGGAAACAGTTTCTTCCACTTCAGACCCAAGATGAATGGGGAGGATTAGTGGTATTAATATTAATATTCATAAATGCCAAGTTGAATGTTTCTCCCCCTTCTCACTTTTCTTCCAGTGATATTTAGGGGGGTGTGGGCTGTGAAATGGTCTTGCCCCACACCTGACACTGAAGGCTTGAGAGGGAAATAATTCATTGAATGGAGAAAAAGACCTGATGAAAATATGGCATATGAATAAGCTCATTTTAAGATATTTATTTAAACTTTAAATTGTACTGGTATATAGTATTTTTTTATACTGGCAATTGACTACTGAAAATGAGACCTTAGAATGTGAATGTGTGACTGGCTTAACAAATTCTCAGAAAGAGACTTGGGAATAGTGTCCCAGAAAATCCCCTTCCCAAATAATGCTGCAGATAAGAAAGGTAACTTTGAATGAGTCATTATGTTTAGTAAGTTATAAGGGTTTTAGAAATTAATGTTAATTGCTTGGTAGTGGCAGTGAATCAGAACCCAGATGATTACAATTTTCCATATATTTTAAACTGAAAATATTGAGTGGGACAAAGTGAAAATACCAGTCAATGAGGTAGGTGCATGAACCAATGCTCACGCAAGCACACACACACACACAAAATCACACAACCAAAACCTTTTCTACATCTTGATATCAGGCACTAAGATCAACATATATAGAGAATAATATAGAATCTTAATATAGTAACTCCTATCTAAAATTTTTCAAGACATAATACTTTCTTTTTAATTAGAATGTAGGAGCAGAAACCTTTTTCCTTCTTCCCAGCCAGGTTCTTTGGCTGGTCTAATAATCAAATTGACATAAGACGGATTAGCAGGAGAAAAAAAATTTTTTGTATGTACAGGAGTCCCAAAGACATGAGACTCAAAGATAGGCGAACAACTGAGGCTTATATGCTATCTTGAGCCAATAAGTGGGATAGGGACCTGGGGCTTCAAAGGGGAGGAGGGCAATTCACAGGAAGGTGAGAAGAGCAGATGTTTGGTAATCAGATGTTTGCCCTGCCATGCAGGTAAGTCTTTCAGATAAAAAAGTTCTCTCTGAAAATAGCTCTTTTCCTGGGCCAAGCTCCCTACCTAAATTAGTTTAGGCAGTTGAGGGAGAGGCAAAAAGCTTTTCCTGAGTCTCCTGGGTCTTAATTATCTTCAGTTCAAAACAATCCACATGCCAAAGTGGCACATTTAGGGGTGGTATATGCTGCTGGCCATCGAGCGTGTAGTATTTACTTCTTACCTTCAACCAGCCTTTTCTTGAGCAAATAAAACAGAACAAACATTACATCTGCACTGGTTTTTCAGGGTAGCCTAACTGTTGTAAAAAGGGAAAAGTCAGTAAATTAGCAAAATGGCAGTTTATTGTTCATTGAAACGACAGTCCAACAAGTGTGACTGTGGTCAGGTGACTCAGGGATCCAGGACTCAAAATGCATTTGGGGGATAGAGATGGATTCTCTTTACTATCTTAGTCTGCAAGTGACACATGACATTTCTGCTTTCATTCTTTGGTGAGAACTAAACACATGGCCCTACCAGTGCAAGAGGCTGGGAATTACAGTCTAGCTTTAAGCCCAGGAAGACCAGGAGAACCAGGTATTGTTTAACACAGTCTCTGTTACATTCACTAAGGAAATAACAGAGTTTTACAGTTAATTGGTTTTTTTTAGTTTTGTCATTTAGGGCTCATTAAAGTAGCAAACATGTTTTATATTCAGAGAAATGTGACAATAAAAACAAAGTGTTACAAAGAAAAGGATAGTTGTCAGACATATTATTTTCTCCTATGACACTTGTATTGTAAGTTCTGAAGTTCAGCTTTTGAAATTATGTAATCCTACTCACATGACAGTCATAAGGCTTGTCAGCATAGACATGTGGACATTTGGGACTGAATTAAGTAGCTGGCCTTTAACTCAGTTCTGAAAAGTCAAAACTAAACAGCATAGGACACGGTGTTTGGAAACACTGGCTCTGCTGTCTAACAGATCCAGCTCCCCACTCTCTAGTGGCCTTCCACGTTAGGCAGCATGTATCTAGTGTTCTTCCAGCTTTATTCAGCTCATATTATTTCACACAAAATATTATAAGAATTTCTTTTTTAATTATATAGGGCCTTCCCATTCTGCTGAAATAATTCCCTCTTCTTTTGTAGCTCCATTATCTGCCAATGAGGCTTCCTGAACCTGTTTAATGGCTCAAATGATGCTGCTTCAGAACTAAAGGTTGAGTGTGGAGGGATGCCACCTCTTCATGTAGTAGTGTTGTTAGACCACTGTCCTCTGAACTGACAAGGTCACCTCTGATTGGGTGAGATTGCTGACATTTCCACTCTATTATTTACTTGTCATCAGAGGCTCACTGGAAGCCTCAGGCTCTGCCAAACACCAACATACAGCATGAGAAACTACTAATGCCTTTTTCTGTTGCACTGTATGCATGAGCTAGAAATGCCTCATGCTGGTCCCATTACGTCTTTTTGTCTGTACATACCAACCGACATATTCAATAAAGACCTACTGGAAGCCTTCTATCTGGAATTAGATTTGGGAGTAAAAAGAATAACTCAAGATTTTCCCCTTGAACTCAGAAAATGCATTCAACATTTTCTTGGGCCACATCAATCTAGTGTTTAATCTAATCCTGGAAATCCAGTTATGCACAGTCCTCAGAAGCATTAAGTAGACATTTGAAGTAAAACAAAAACAACACCACCACTATCACCACCACCGTAATTGTTTGCCTGGTCCTTTCAGTGAGTACAGTAGTAGCTGGTGTAGCACACACTTCATTCGTACTCATGTCTAGTGTACTTTAAACAGTTACCTTGACATTGACAGAACTCCTGAGCATCCCTACTGAGAGGAACTTTTCTCTCTTCTAACTTCTTCCAACTACTGTGGGTTTGCTTATTGAGTTCTCTTCTACTTTTTTCCCCAGGTAAGGCAGATGCTGAGTCATGGCAACACTGCATAGCACTGAATACACTGTATTAACAGTTTAAACTTGAAAGGGCTCACCTTGAAAATATCCTCTGAAATAATCAGTAGTATTCCATTTTAGCATGTAAACTTTAGTTTGCAAATAAATGACAACATCTCTCTTTCATATATACTCTCTATGGAAAACTGAGTAATCGTCTTTTCCCCGTGAATCCTTGTGGTAAAAAGCACCCCCTCATCCTCAAAGACCTCATCAATATATAGGATAAATTCAGGCAGTAACATAATGTCTACTAAAACCCTCAAAGGTCTTTATGCAGCCTTTGCTTCAAGGATTCTAAAAAGGGTTAAGAATACTGGCTGGTTGTGTTTCCTTTCATTTTGAGTTCCTTTTATATCCTAACACCAGGCTGGCAGATTAGGCTCAGATCATACAGAAGGTTGGCAAGGTAGAAGTTATGTTTGACAAAAATTTTGTAATATCCACTGAAGCACACAAGTCAGCAAGAAATTACACATTGTAGTAAGTGAAAAGAAGGAAGGACACCTTATGTTTTTATAGATATTGCATGCATGTGCAGGGAAACTTAGATAAGGTGGTCAGAAAAGGCTTATTTGAAGAGGTCCTCATGATCTGATATTTGAATTAGAATGACTAACCCTTGCACAGTGCTGGGCAAGCAGCATATTTCTAACAGAGGGAATAATAAGTACAAAAATACTGACATGGAAAAGCATTTGCCATGTTCAAAGAATACATGTGAGTAATGTGATTGAAGTACACTGAGAGGAGAATGGTGTGAAATGTGTTGGAGGACATATACTAGAACCAGGGAAACGGCGAAATACTTTGAACTTCATTCTGAGTTAAATAAGAAGCCACTCAATATTTAATTAAGGGAATGTCATATCAGATATTTATTTCAAGACATTACTGCATTTGTATGGAGATTGAATGGAATTTGAGCAAGTGTAGGCACAGGAGTGTTATTTCAGTAGTCTGAGTGGTAGATAATGGCATCCAGAATAAGTGAGTTTTCAGTGGAGGTAAAGAGACGTGGATGGATTTGAAATATGTTTTAGAGACAAAAGTCATGGAGCTTGCTGATAAATTGAATGCAGGATGCAAGGAGTAAGGAATGAGGACCAATGAAGGATAGTACCCAGCATTTTTATTTATTTGTTTTTGTTTTGTTTTGTTCTTGTCTCTTGTGCTGAGTGAAATTTTGGTGCAGTTTAATATTATTGTGGAAAATAAAAGAGAAATATTTTGGGCCAGGGCAGTGGGTATCAAAAGCTCTTTGAGAGGCAGAGTAAGCATCTGAGTTGACACATCTAGTAGGCCGTTTGACATACAAGTCTGGAACTCAGGAGAGTGGTTTGTAAGAGATAAAAAATATGGAGCCCTAAGAATGTAGATGATATTTAAAACATTTGTATTGGATGAGCTTATGTAGATTGAGATTGGAGAGATAGAGAATAGAAAGGAGAGAACACCCTGAGGAATTATTTCAATATTTAAAGTTTGAATAAAAGAGGCACAAATGATATAGAATAAAGTATGGCCAGTGATATATAAGTAAGTGCGGTAGCTAAAATGCTAAGAGAAGAGGCTATTTATAAAAAAGGAGAAGGGGAATTGTGGCAGTGTTAGCTAAGAAGTGGAGTAACACAAGAACAGAGAAGAATATTAAATTTTGGAAACAAAGAGAACATTGGCAACTTTGTACAGAGCAGCTTCAGTAGGCTGGTAGTATTATAAGTCACACTAGAGTGGGTTGACTAAAGTGGGACTTAACACAGTACAAAGATAATCCAGTTGAATTAAATTTTGTCTAAAATCAAAAGACAAATAAATGACAGAGGATGTAGTAAATTACATTGATTCATTAATAAAGATGATAAAAAACTTGAAAATAACACAAAAATATGAGTATGTGTCCTTTCAGTAACATACTAGAGTACTGTCTAACAGGACTCCTCAGATACCATTTAATTCTCTGGGTAAATGTACCTTTATGGACACACTAATTACTGTTGTTTGTGGATAGACTCTGTGAAGTTGTGGATAGACTCTGTGAAGTTAAATGCTAATTTGTAGATTTTTATCTGATAGAGATGCAAATGATTTCCTTCCGGGAGAAACAAACCAGTGATTGTATTGTCCTGCAGGACATTAACTAATTTTGTAACTAATATAGCAATCTTATTCTAAAAGTCTTTCTTCAGTGTCAACAAATACTGTTCCTCAAATGTTCTTTGAACCAGCTTTATCGTTCTGCTGATTGACTCTTTAATGAGTGTAATACATTTAAATTTTTTTATTTATTTATTTTTGGCTGTGTTGGGTCTTCATTGCTGTGCGCGGGCTTTCTCTAGTTGCGGAGGGGCCTACTCTTCGTTGAGGTGCACGGGCTTTTCTCATTGCAGTGGCTTCTCTTGTTGCGGAGCATGGGCTCTAGGCACACGGGCTTCAGTAGTTGTGGCCCACGGGCTCAGTAGCTGTGGCTCATGGGCTCTAGGATGCAGGATCTGTAGTTGTGGTACACATGCTTAGTTGCTCCGTGGCATGTGGGATCTTCCCGGAGCAGGGCTCGAACCCCTGTCCCATGCATTGACAGGCAGATTCTTAACCACTGAGCCACCAGGGAAGTCCCCTAATAAATTTTTAACGTGTTTATTTACATTTGTTTGATGCATTAGTTTTCCTGGGCTGCCATAACAAAATACAATACCAGAGACTAGGTCGCTTAAATAACAGAGAATGATTTTCTCACAGTTATGGAGGCTAGAAGTCCAAGATCAAGGTGTTGGCAAGTTTGGTTTCTTTTGAAGCCTCTCTCTTTGGATTGCAGATAGCTATCTTCTTGCTTGGTCCTCACCTGGCCCTTCCTCTGTTTGTGTGTGCATCTCTGGTGTAGCTCTGTATGTCCAAATTTCTTCTTCTCATAAAGACACCAGTCAGATTGGATTGGAGCTACCCTAATGGCTTCATTTTACCTTAATCACCTCTTCAAAGACCCTTGGTCCAAAGACAGTCACATTTTGAGGGGTTAGGGCTTCAAGATATGAATTTTGGCAGGATATAATTCAGCCCATCACATATAAGAATGTTTTTAACATGTTTTTAACTTTTTTCAAATTATACTTTGGTAGTTTTAGTGGTCCCACAAATAAATATTTCAAGTGTTCTTTCTTTATCCTCTCTTTTAAAAATTCTGCTTTGAGACGGAGGAAGATAGCAGAAGAGTAAGACGCAGAGATCACCTTCCTCCCCACAGATACATCAGAAATTCATCTACACGTGGAACAACTCCTACAGAACACCTACTGAACGCTGACAGAAGACCTCAGACCCCCCAAAAGGCAAGAAACTCCCCACATACCTGGGTAGGGCAAAAGAAAAAAGAATAAACGGAGACAAAAGGATAGGGACGGGACCTGCACCAGTGGGAGGGAGCCGTGAAGGAGGAAAGGTTTCCACACACTAGGAGCCCCTTCGCGGGCAGAGACTGCGGGTGGCGGAGGGGGAAAGCTTCGGAGTAGCGGAGGAGAGCACAGCAACAGGGGTGTGGAGGGCAAAGCGGAGAGATTCTGGCACAGAGGATCGGTGCCCTCAAGCACACACCAGCCCCAGAGGCTTGTCTGCTGGGCCGCTGGGGCGGGCGGGGCTGGGAGCTGAGGCTCGGGTATCGGGTTTCAGTCGGAGCGCAGGGAGAGGACTGGGGCTGGCGGCAGGAAGAGAGCCTGAAGTGGTTAGTGCACCATGGCTAGCCCAGAGGGAGTCTGGGGAAAAAGTCTGGAGCGGCCAAAGAGGCAAGAGACTTTTTCTTCCCTTTTGTTTCCTGGGGGGCGAGGAGAGGGCATTAAGAGCGCTGCTTAAAGAAGCTCCAGAGACGGGCGCAAGCCGCGGCTAAAGGCGCGGACTCCGGAGACGGGTGCGGGATGCTGGGGCTGCTGCTGCCGCCGCCACAAGGCCTGTGTGCGAGCGCAGGTCACTGTCACCCCCCGCTTCCGGGGAGCCTGTGCAGCCCGCCACTGCCGGGGTCCCGGGACCCAGGGACGGCTTCCCCGGGAAAGCGCACGGAGCGCCTCGGGCTGGTGCAACGTCACGCCGGCCTCTGCCGCCGCAGGCCCGACCCGCACAGCGTGCCCCTCCCTCCCCTCGGCCTGAGTGAGCCAGAGCCCCCGAATCAGCGGCTCCTTTAAACCCATCTTGTCTGAGCGAAGAACGGACGCCCTCGGCGACCTACGCGCAGAGGCGGGGCCAGATCCAAGACTGAGACCCGGGAGCTGTGAGAGCAGAGAAGAGACAGCGAAATCTCTCAGTGCAGCCTCGGAGGCAGCAGATTAAAGCTCCATGGTCCGCTTGATGTGCCATGCGTCTGTGGAGTGCATGAATGGACAGCGAATCATCCCAAATTGAGGAGGTGGACTTTGAGGACAAGATTTAAGATTTTTTCCCCTTTTCCTCTTTTTACAACGAATTATCCCAAATTAAGGAGGTGGACTTTGAGAGCAAGATTTTGGACTTTTTCCCCTTTTCCTCTTTTTACAACAAATTATCCCAAATTGAGAAGGTGGACTTTGAGAGCAAGATTTTCGATTTTTTCCCCCTGTTCTCTTTTTGTGAATGTGTATGTGTATGCTTCTGTGTGAGATTTTCTCTGTATAGCTTTGCTTCCACCATAGGTCCCAGGGTTCTATCCATCCGTTTTTTTTTCAATAATTACTTTTTTATTTTTAATAATGCTACTATATTTTATACTTTATTCAATTTTACTTTATCTTCTCTCTTTCTTTTTTTCCTACCTTCGCTTCCTCCCTCCCTCCCTCCTGTCTGTCTTTCTTTCTTTCTTTCCTCCCTCCCTCCCTCCTTCCTTTCTTTCTTTCTGTCCTTCATCCCTCCCTCCTTTCTTCCTTCCTTCCTTCCTTCCTTTCTTTCCTTCTTCCTTTCTTTTTCTCTCTCTTTCTTTCTTCTACTAATTCTTTCTTTCTACTTTTTCTCCTTTTTATTCTGAGCCGGGTAGATGAAAGGCTCTTGGTGCTGCAGCCAGGAGTCAGTGCTGTGCCTCTGAAGTGGGAGAGCCAACTTCAGGACACGGGTCCACAAGAGACCTCCCAGCTCCACATAATATCAAGCAGCGAAAATCTCCCAGAGATCTCCATCTCAACACCAGCACCCAGCTTCAGTCAACGACCAGCAAGCTACAGTGCTGGTCACCCTATGCCAAGCAACTAGCAAGACAGGAACACAACTGCACCCATTAGCAGAGAGGCTGCCTAAAAACATAATAAGGCCACAGGCACCCCAAAACACACCACCAGACATGGACCTGTCCACCAGAAAGACAAGATCGAGCCTCAACCACCAGAACACAGGCACTAGTCCCCCCCACCAGGAAGCCTACACAACCTACTGAAACAACCTTAGCCACTGGGGACAGACACCAAAAACAACGGGAACAACGAATCTGCAGCCTGAAAAAGGAGACCCCAAACACAGTAACATAAGCAAAATGAGAAGACAGAAAAACACACAGCAGGTGAAGGAGCAAGATAAAAACCTACCAGACCTAACAAATGAAGAGGTAATAGGCAGTCTACCTGAAAAAGAATTCAGAATAATGATAGTAAAGATGATGCAAGATTCTATTTCCAAGATCCAAAATCTTGGAAATAGAATAGAAAAAATGCAAGAAACAGTTAACAAGGACCGAGAAGAACAAAAGATGAATCAAGCATTGATTAAAAACACAATAAATGAAATGAAAAATACTCTGCATGGGATCAATAGCAGAATAACTGAGGCAGAAGAACGGATAAGTGACGTGGAAGATAAAATAGTGGAAATAACTGATGCAGAGCAAAATAAAGAAAAGAGAATGAAAAGAACAGAGGACAGTCTCAGAGACCTCTGGGACAACATTAAACGCACCAACATTCGAATTATAGGGGTTCCAGAAGAAGAAGAGAAAAAGAAAGGGACTGAGAAAATATTTGAAGAGATTATAGTTGAAAACTTCCCTAATATGGGAAAGGAAATAGTTAATCAAGTCCAGGAGGCACAGAGAGTCCCATACAGAATAAATCCAAGGAGAAATACGCCAAGACACATATTAATCAAACTGTCAAAAATTAAACACAAAGAAATCATATTAAAAGCAGCAAGGGAAAAAAACCAAATAACACACAAAGGAATCCCCATCAGGTTAACAGCTGATCTCTCAGCAGAAACTCTACAAGCCAGAAGGGAGTGGCAGGACATAATTAAAGTGATGAAGGAGAAAAACCTGAAACCAAGATTACACTACCCAGCAAGGATCTCATTCAGATTTGATGGAGAAATTAAAACCTTTAGAGACAAGCAAAAGCTGAGAGAGTTCAGCACCACCAAACCAGCTTTACAACAAATGCTAAAGGAACTTCTCTAGGCAAGAAACACAACAGAAGGAAAAGACCTACAATAACGAACCCAAAACAATGAAGGAAATGGGAATAGGAACATACATATCAATAATTACCTTAAATGTAAATGGACTAAATGCTCCCACCAAAAGACACAGATTGGCTGACTGGATACAAAAACAAGACCCATATATATGCTGTCTACAAGAGACCCACTTCAGACCTAGAGACACATACAGACTGAAAGTAAGGGGATGGAAAAAGATATTCCATGCAAATGGAAATCAAAAGAAAGCTGGAGTAGCAATTGTTATATCAGACAAAATAGACTTTAAAATAAAGACTATTAGAAGAGACAAAGAAGGACACTGCATAATGATAAAGGGATCGATCCAAGAAGAAGATATAACAATTGTAAATATTTATGCACCCAACATAGGAGCACCTCAATACATAAGGCAAATACTAACAGCCATAAAAGGGGAAATCGACAGTAACACAATCATAGTAGGGGACTTTAACACCCCACTTTCACCAATGGACAGATCATCCAAAATGAAAATAAATAAGGAAACACAAGCTTTAAATGATACATTAAACAAGATGGACTTAGTTGATATTTATAGGACATTCCATCCAAAAACAACAGAATGCACATTTTTCTCAAGTGCTCATGGAACATTCTCCAGGATAGATCATATCTTGGGTCACAAATCAAGCCTTGGTAAACTTAAGAAAATTGAAATTGTATCAAGTATCTTTTCCGACCACAATGCTATGAGACTACACATCAATTACAGGAAAAGATCTGTAAAAAATACAAACACATGGAGGCTAAACAATACACTACTCAATAACGAAGTGATCACTGAAGAAATCAAAGAGGAAATAAAAAAAATACCTAGAAACAAATGACAATGGAGACACGACGACCCAAAACCTATGGGAGGCAGCAAAAGCAGTTCTAAGGGGGAAGTTTATAGCAATACAATCCCACCTTAAGAAACAGGAAACATCTCGAGTAAACAACCTGACCCTGCACCCACAGCAATTAGAGAAAGAAGAACAAAAGCCCCCAAAGTTAGCAGAAGGAAAGAAATCATAAAGATCAGATCAGAAATAAATGAAAAAGAAATGAAGGAAATGATAGCAAAGATCAATAAAACTAAAAGCTGGTTCTTTGAGGAGATAAACAAAATTGATAAACCATTAGCCAGACTCATCAAGAAAAAAAGGGAGGAGACTCAAATCAATAGAATTAGAAATGAAAAAGGAGAAGTAACAACTGACACTGCAGAAATACAAAAGATCAAGAGAGATTACTACAAGCAACTCTATGCCAATAAAATGGACAACCTGGAAGAAATGGACAAATTCTTAGAAATGCACAACCTGCCAAGACTGAATCAGGAAGAAATAGAAAATATGAATAGACCAATCACAAGCACTGAAATTGAAACTGTGATTAAAAATCTTCCAACAAACAAAAGCCCAGGACCAGATGGCTTCACAGGTGAATTCTATGAAACATTTAGAGAAGAGCTAACACCTATCCTTCTCAAACTCTTCCAACATATACCAGAGGGAGGAGCACTCCCAAACTCATTCTACGAGGCCACCATCACCTTGATACCAAAACCAGACAAGGATGTCACAAAGAAAGAAAACTACAGGCCAATATCACTGATGAACATAGATGCAAAAATCCTCAACAAAATACTTGCAAACAGAATACAACAGCACATTAAAAGGATCATACACCATGATCAAGTGGGGTTTATTCCAGAAATGCAAGGATTCTTCAATATACGCAAATCAATCAATGTGATACACCATATTAACCAACTGAAGAAGAAAAACCATATGATCATCTCAATAGATGCAGAGAAAGCTTTCGACAAAATTCAACACCCATTTATGATAAAAACCCTGCAGAAAGTAGGCATAGAGGGAACTGTCCTCAACATAATAAAGGCCATATATGACAAATCCACAGCCAACATCGTCCTTAATGGTGAAAAACTGAAACCATTTCCACTAATATCAGGAACAAGACAAGGCTGTCCACTCTCACCACTCTTATTCAACTTAGTTTTGGAAGTTTTAGCCACAGCAATCAGAGAAGAAAAGGAAATAAAAGGAATCCAAATTGGAAAAGAAGAAGTAAAGCTGTCACTGTTTGCAGATGACATGATACTATACATAGAGAATCCTAAAGATGCTACCAGAAAACTACTAGAGCTAATCAATGAATTTGGCAAAGTAGCAGGATACAAAATTAATGCACAGAAATCTCTGGCATTCCTGTACACTAATGATGAAAAATCTGAAAGTGAAATCAAGAAAACACTCCCATTTACCACTGCAACAAAAAGAATAAAATATCTAGGAATAAACCTACCTAAGGAGACAAAAGACCTGTATGCAGAAAATTATAAGACACTGATGAAAGAAATTAAAGATGATACAAATAGATGGAGAGATATACCATGTTCCTGGATTGGAAGAATCAATATTGTGAAAATGACTCTACTACCCAAAGCAATCTACAGATACAATGCAATCCCTATCAAACTACCACTGGCATTTTGCACAGAACTAGAACAAAAAATTTCAAAAGTTGTTTGGAAAAACAAAAGACCCCGAATAGCCAAAGCAATCTTGAGAACGAAAAACGGAGCTGGAGGAATCAGGCTCCCTGACTTCAGACTATGCTACAAAGCTACAGTAATCAAGACAGTGTGGTACTGGCACAAAAACAGAAAGATAGATCAATGGAACAGGATAGAAAGCCCAGAGATAAACCACGCACATATGGTCAACTTATCTTTGATAAAGGAGGCAGGAATGTACAGTGGAGAAAGGACAGCCTCTTCAATAAGTGGTCCTGGGAAAACTGGACAGGGACTTGTAAAAGTATGAGATTAGATCATTCCCTAACACCATACACAAAAATAAGCTCAAAATGGATTAAAGACCTAAATGTAAGGCCAGAAACTATCAAACTCTTAGAGGAAAACATAGGCAGAACACTCTATGACATAAATCACAGGAAGATCCTTTTTGACCCACCTCCTAGAGAAATGGAAATAAAAACAAAGATAAACAAATGGGACCTAATGAAACGTCAAAGCTTTTGCACAGCAAAGGAAACCGTAAACAAGACCAAAAGACAACCCTCAGAATGGGAGAAAATATTTGCAAATGAAGCAACTGACAAAGGATTAATCTCCAAAATTTATAAGCAGCTCATGCAACTGAATAGCAAAAAACCAAGCAACCCAATCCAAAAATGGGCAGAAGACTTAAATAGACATTTCTCCAAAGAAGATATACAGACTGCCAACAAACACATGAAAGAATGCTCAACATCATTAATCATTAGAGAAATGCAAATCAAAACTACAATGAGATATCATCTCACACCAGTCAGAATGGCCATTATCAAGAAATCTAGAAACAATAAATGCTGGAGAGGGTGTGGAGAAAAGGGAACACTCTTGCACTGCTGGTGGGAATGTGAATTGGTACAGCCGCTATGGAGAACAGTATGGAGGTTCCTTAAAAAACTAAAAATAGAACTACCATATGACCCAGCAATACCACTACTAGGCATATACCCTGAGAAAACCATAATTCAAAAAGAGACATGTACCAAAATGTTCATTGCAGCTCTATTCACAATAGCCCAGAGATGGAAACAACCCAAGTGCCCATCATCGGATGAATGGATAAAGAACATGTGGCACATATATACAATGGAATATTACTCAGCCATAAAAAGAAACGAAACTGAGCTATTTGTAATGAGGCGGATAGACCTAGAGTCTGTCATACAGAGTGAAGTAAGTCAGAAAGAGAAAGACAAATACCGTATGCTAACACATATATATGGAATTTAAGAAAAAAAAAGTCATGAAGAACCTAGGGGTAAAACAGGAATAAAGACACAGACCTACTTGAGAATGGACTTGAGGATATGGGGAGGGGGAAGGGTAAGCTGTGACAAAGCGAAAGAGAGGCATGGACATATATACAGTACCAAACGTAAGGTAGATAGATAGTGGGAAGCAGCCGCATAGCACAGGGAGATCAGCTCGGTGCTTTGTGACCGCCTGGAGGGGTGGGATGGGGAGGGTGGGAGGGAGGGAGACGCAAGAGGGAAGGGATGTGGCAACAGATGTATATGTATGACTGATTCACTTTGTTATAAAGCAGAAACTAATAAAAATAAATAAATAAATAAATAAATAAAAATTATGCTTTGACAGACTATTTCAAATCTTAGGTTGCTCATTTCCATCAAGTATATGCAAAATAAAATTTGACATTAGTTGCAGGTTGAGCTCTCTGGGAAGTAGAAGCTGAGATGGAGTTAAGGGTCAAAATGTTTATTGTAGAGTAACAGATGGGGAAAGAAAAGGGAGGAAGTAAGATTAGACAAAAGGAGCTGTCAGAACATGATTCGAACTTGACAAAATTTCATATAGCTCAACTGGGAGCTCCAGAGTAAAGATTGCTCATTAAGAAGATCCACACTAGGAGGTTGGCTAGGCCCTTGGACTATAAACTTGCTCCCTCATTGCTCAACTGCCCTAAAAGATCATAACCTTGGCTCACAAGTAAACATGGACCCTGATGAAGCCAACAGCTGGGGGTTGTCAACTAATCACAATCCTTGGGGTTGGGCAGCAAGCTCTTTCTTGAAGAGTGATCTGAGTGGTGTATCTCGGGGTCTGCCACAAAGTTTAAGTCATAAACATTTAATAGATATATGAAAAAAGACAGGAATATAAATCAATTCAAATATCTAAGCAATAGCAATGACTGATGTTTTTGACCACTTGCTATACGCCAGACACTATTTAGCACTTCATAGCATTATCTACTTTTCCCCCATCTTCCTCAGCACAAAGAGGAGAAAATTTATAAATATACAAAATGAGTCTTTCTATTGTCAATGATTTTAGTTCTCATATGTGGGCACCAAGAAACATTAACTACAAACAGCAATGTTCCAAAAGGAATATCATATGCTTACTGCAGCACATGCTGATTTAAAAAGATTCAATTACTGTGAGAGTCATTTATTTAGAATAATATTCTAGCATAAAATAGTACAAAATTCCAAAAAGAAATTAATGCATGCCATTTAATAATCTCCCCAAGCCAAATTTATTAAAGGATATGCATGCTTAGATGCACGTACAGTTTTTGGTACTGGGCTATAAACGTTTCCCTTTTGCACCTACTGATCAGTAGGCTTTTACAGATTTTCAAATAAACTAAAAATAAAGTTTCAAAGGTTTTAAAGAGAGTGGCATTTGCAACTCGTTCAGAGATTAAATTTCCATTTTTAACTTTTTCATTTTCAATACAAGTCATTTTTTCCTAAGGTAAATATGCAAGAAAGGAATAGAGTAATTAGGTGGAAAAATATATTGATGGGTAAGGAATTAGATTGATGTCCATAATACTGCTAGCTATCCAAAAGAAAAAAAAAAGTGGTTGAATCAAAAGTCCAAAGCTTGTACACTAAACAGGATACCAGCTATAAAGCTGACCATCACCTTAAGCAGTTAAATTATGAAATTTCCTAGGTCTGCTTATGTTTTTAAAAATAACTCAAAATTAGATAATTTATATGTAGACTCAATCTTAATAAACAAAATTCATAATAGTAAAATTTGTTAAATATGATTAGGCAATTTAAAAAACAGAAATAAGGAAAAAGGAGATTTCTATAAAAATTTAAATTTATAGTCTACATTGATTAAGGCTTCTAAAATGCTTTATCTCGGTTTAGAAACCTAACCCTCCATTCTGTTGAATGATTACCTTGAAGAAATTCATTTAAACGATGAATAATTATTAACTGAAATTCTTCATCATTAGAAAAACTTATTTTATATGGTACCGAATCTACCTTTAATTTCCCTCTGTTTCTCTAACTTGTCGCTGTGGTAAGACATGTCAGTTAGAGAACAGTATGTTCACTGGCAACTTATCTTCGGCTATCTTTTTAATTAGTCTCCAGAGTAAAAATTTCCAGAATGTTCATATGCCTCTTCAAACACAACAAGTTTTAAGCACAACTTTGCTCCATATACAATTTTTTCCAGCACATTAGTCTTGTGCTATGAAATTGCCTCAAAACACTAATTAAGTTGATTTTGCAGCCCTAAGCTTCTTTAAACAGGAAATACTGTTAAGTCCTCTTTATCTGCTCTCCATATTACACTAGGTAATATATATCAAATTAAAAGTTTTCAAATATCTAATTCTCCTGCCTTCTCAAGAACCACCTCCCCAAACACAAGCAGTTTTATCCTGCAGTGGTCCCTAGTAACATAAGGTATAGTAAAATGTTTATTCTCCTTAGCATGGCATGCATTGACTTCTAAGGCCTGGTCTATCTGCCTATCTTTCCAGATTTCCCTCTCAATACTTTTGTCTCATAATTTAAACACTAGCAAAAGCAATGGTAATGCCTCTCTTCTAGTTCACCATCTCTACTCACCCTTCATACTTTTTTCTAAGGGCCAGTGTCCTTTTATTTTCTCTGTGTTGCATTCTTTGCACGCCTCTGTAATTTCACTCTTCTCATTTTATTTTGATTACTTATGCCTACATATTAGTTTGCTTCAATAGGGCCTATGTTATAGATATCTCTGCATCTGAATTTCAAGCTCTGACCGTTCACTTATATGATATTTTTCTTCCAAATTCACAATAACCAGAATAATACTTTTAAGAGTTCATGTATATTTTTCCACATATGCACAGCCTAATATACTGATATCAGAGTGCTCAGAATTTACAATGAGTAAGGTCATAGTGAATATATCAAATTAAGTCAGTCTTTCTCTTTATTTCCTTTGCATAAGGCAACTTTCTCCTAATATTGAGAGAGAGAGAGAGGGAGAGAAAGAGAGAGAGAAAGAGAGAGAGGGAGGGACTTTAATGAAAGTTTCCTTTAATGAAAAGGGAAAGAAAAATTTAGTACCTTTTCCCCCCATTAACCGCCTGCTGATGGTTGGAATTGTGTGTACAATATATTTATTCCCTCTGTTTTTCTAATGCTGGGCTTTGCCTATCAGGTCTTTTTAGAATTCCTATTAAAGAGCAACTCTATTTACTTCCTGTATTAGCAACCTAATATATCTTGTCAGGTGCTGAGCATGTAATAGGTTGTATTTCTAAACACATTACTATTGAATTCTGGCTTCTTTGAAATTTTCCTCTAATGCTCTGAATCTGCTCTGTTGTACTGCTCTTGTATTTTTGCTTACACCTTTGTGTTGTAGTTGGATCCTCATTTAGCTTTCCTCCACTAGGCTATTTTTCTGTGCTAAAGCTTCTCTTGATTTTGGTAACTTGGAGAAAATACTGTGAAGCTAGATTTATATTTTTCTATTTATAAAATCATACTATCTGCATTACAACTGCTTTATTCTATTACTTTTTGACTGATGATAATAGATTAATGAGAAACACTGAATCAGATAGTTGTGCTATATGAATAACCAACTCAAAGTTAATGGCTTAAAATAATCATTTACTATTAGAATTCTCTGGGGGTCATCTGGTTTAGGTTAGACCCAGAGGGGTGGCCCTGCAATTGGATTCCTGTATGTATCTGTTGGATGGTCCACTCTACTTTAGCTTGGGAGCCAAGAAGCTTAGTTGTGAAGGTCAGTGCCATGTGCCTTGAATCCATGAATTTTGAGCAACCCTAGCTAATTCAACTCCACCGGATCTAACTGAAGACTGTATCAGTTTGGGTCCTCTGAGAAGCAGACCATAAGATGGTATTGGACGCACAAGAGATTTATTAAGAGAAATGCTTCTGAAGGATAAAGGAGAATGGGCACAGGGCCAGACTGGGAGAGACTTCAGATTGCAGTGTAGGACTGACCCCTGTGAAAGGAGAAAAAAACAGAAGGAGGATTTGGTAGAAAGAGCCTTTGGGCTGCAGTGCTGATTTGAAAGTCTTGGCCAGATGGATGGGGAGTTCAAGAACACAGATGCCCATTAGAGGAGTTCCATGTTGTGCAGGGATGTTTTGGCTCTTGTATAGTCACTGTGTTCAGCCACTGGCTGGGACTGGCCTGAGGAGAGTATAGCCTTCCCAAGAATGCAGAGGTAGATCCAAAGGGTGTATCAGTGGGAGGTTTTCAGCTAATTCCTCTTCTCATTTCAAGTTCTCTTTTGAAGGGAAATTTGAGTAGAACTCTTTCTAGAAAATCAACACTACAATCTACTTTAATCAATCAATTACAGACTAATGGATTTATTCTGTATTATCTAGAGTGTAAACTTATACTCATATTTTTATTTATTTATTTATTTTTGCGGTACGCAGGCCTCTCACTGTTGTGGCTTCTCCCGTTGCGGAGCACAGGTTCCGGACACGCAGGCTCAGCGGCCATGGCTCATGGGCCCAGCCACTCCGCAGCATGTGGGATCCTCCCGGACCGGGGCACAAACCCCTGTCCCCTGCATCGGCAGGCAGACTCTCAACCACTGCGCCACCAGGGAAGTCCTAAACTTACACTTCTTGATTAATAAAACCATAAGAGGAAGAGAATATTTTTTTTCTTGGAGAACCACTCAATGAATTTCTTTACCCTATTTGTTCTTAACTGGTAAGTTAAAAACAAGCAACCCACAATAGTCAACACAATACCGAAGAAGAACAATGTTAGAAGACTGACACTGCCCAACTTTAAGACCAACTAAACCTATAGTAATCAAGATACTATGGTATTGGTGAAAGAGCAGACAAATATATCAATGGAGCAGAATAGATATCTCCAAAATACACCCCAAAATATAGTCAACTGATCTTTGACAAAAGACAAAGAGCAATTCTATGGGGAAAGAACAGTCTTTTCAACAAATGATACTGAAAGAACAAGACATCCTCATGCAAAAATTAAATCTATACATACACCTTACACATTTAGAAGAATTAACTCAAAGTGGATCATAGACCTCAATGTAAAATGCAAAAGTATAGAACTTTTAGAATATAGCACAGGAGAAAATCTAGGTGACCTTGGGTTTGGTGATAACACCAAAAGTATGGTTCACAGAAGAGAAAAAATGGACAAGTTGGACTTCATTGAAATTAAAATGTTCTGCTCTGTGAAAGACTCTGTTAAGACAAGCTACTGACTTAAGAGAAAATCTTTGCAAAACATATAGCTGATAAAGGATCTGTATCCAAAACATACAATGAACTCTTAAAACTCAGCTATAAGCCAACAAATAACCCAATTAAAAATGTCAAAAGATCTGAATAGACACTTCACCATGTAAGTTAAATAAAGAGTAAATATGCACATGAGAATATACTCAACGTCATATGTTATTAGGGAATTGCAAAATAAAAAATGAGATAATACTACATGCCTATTAGAATGGTTAAAATAAAAATTAAAAAAACCCCAAATCTAATAATACCAAATGCTGATGAGGATGTAGAGCAACAGTAACTCTCATTCATTGGCTGGTAGAAATGCAAAATGGTACAGCCACTTTGGAAGATAGTTAGGTAGTCTGGAAGATAGTTAGGCAGTTACAAAGCTAAACATAGTCTTATCAAACAATCCAATAATCACACTGCTGGGTATTTATAAAAATGAGTTCAAAACTTATGTTCACATAAAAACTTTTACATTAATGTTTATAGTAGCTTTATTCATAATTAACAATAACTGGAAGCAACAAAGATATCCCTCAACAGGTGAACGAATAAAACTGTAGTGTACCCATAAAGTGGAATATTATTCAGCACTAAAAAGAAATGAGCTATCAAGCCATAAAAAGACATGCAGGAAGCTTAAAGGTTATTGCTAAGTGAAAGATGTCAGTCTGAAAAGGCTACGTACAGGCATACCTCATTTTATTGTGCTTATATTTACTGTGCTTTGCAATATTGCATTTTTTTAAAAATTGAAGGCCTGTGGCAACCCTGAGTCGAGCAAGTCTATTAGCATTTGCTCACTTCATGGCTCTGTGTCACATTTTGGCAGTTCTCAAATATTTCAGTTTTTTTCATTATTATTTGCCATGGTGATTTGTGATCAGTGATCTTTGATGTTACTCTTGCAAAAAGATTACTATGGGGAAGGGATGAAGAGGTCAAGCACAGGGGATCTTTATAGGAATGAAACTATTCTGTGATTCAACTATTGTGTATGAAACTGTAATGGTGGTTGAATGATATTAGGCATTTGTTGAAACCCACAGAATTGTACAAAACAAGGAGTGAACCCTCATTTAACTATGTTTTTTATTTAATAATAATGTATCCATATTGGTTTATCAGTTTTAACAAATGCACCACATTAATTCAGGATGTTAATAATAATAGAAAATGGGGGGAGGATTTTTAAAAACTTTTTTGTGAACTGCTGCAAAAAACTAAAATTCTATTAATCTAAAAAAATAACAATCTCAGAATTCACTTATTCATATTGTAGTGATCTTTGTTTTCCCTTTGACAGATTTTAGAAAGACAAATTGCTTTCCTGATTCTGCCTCTTGCTGGTTACATGACCTTAGCTACTTCTCTGAACCTCAGTTTTCTCATATGTGAAATAGGGTTAACAATACCAAACATGTAATACAGTGAGGATTCCTAGCTGGAGGAACATGTGCATGGGATCCTCAATACATGTCCCTTCCTCCTTGTTTTTCAAATACTCATTCTCCTGTTACTAAAGGGTGACAAACTGGCTCAAACATCCCTTGCATGCTTTCTCCTTGCACGATGTTTATTCCATCACCCACTCCCCTTTCCGTATCATCACTCAAATTTCTCCATTTTACTCTTCCCTCTTCTATTTCTTCAGATCCCAGAGCACAACTTAGAAAATAGCTAGAGGGTTCACAACAAGATAGGGGTGAGTTGTTCAGCATTACAATAAGAAATTCTTTTTGTTGAATTGTTGAGGTAGTGACTGCACCCTAGCCTTAGCTCCATGAGAGGTCCTAAAAATAATCATGAATAAAACATGATTCCTGCCTTTAAGTAATTCACAGCGAAAAAGAGGAGATGCATGTGAAGGAGCCATACTGATACAGTTATCAACACCCCAGTGTGAATTCATTTTAGACACTTTTCTCAGACTTTATTGAAGAAGGAGAGGTGGCCCCAGCATCAGAATGCTGGGAATTAGATTGGGGAATTAGATTGGCATCAGAATGCTGGGAATTAAAGGGAGGTGCGGGACTGGAGAGATTGGGGTTTAGTAACACTAAATAACACTCCATTTATTTTGAATTTAGAGTACTTGAAAGCAAATTCCCTCCTCCCCAAATCCTGTTTTCCAATTGCACTGCAAAAGGCAACTACCAAACACTTCTATCAGTGGAAATCAGGAAGAAGGAATTATTCAAGTACAATAAGCATTGAACAGAATTTGGGTTTTTAATAATTTCATGCTGTTTATAAGAAACTAATTTTGGTCATATTGCTGTACAAAATTAACACGCCTAGAGTTTGTTTGAGCTCTATATTTCTCTTGCATGCACAATTTTTCCCCCATAATGACACCATTTTATTTAATCCCTAGAAGGGTGTATGAAGTGGCAATATTGTCATCCCATTGCACAGATGAGGTAACTGAGTCACAGAGAAGCTAAGATGCAGAATCAAGTTCTGAACCTTAACTATTCTGATTCTTGCTAAGCACCGTGATGCAGGGACCCTGTTGGAGTGTCGCTCTGGAGGCTGTTGTCCCCACCACCAGGTGTGGAGCCTGTTGCAGAGAAGCAGGTTGAATAAACCAGAGGCCTGGGAGGCTGCACAGGAGCAGGCCAGCAGACATAGTGCCCTGCTGCTTGGCTCTCCCACACTCTGGACCTGTAGGAGGGACCCAGATCCCAATCCATCACTGTTCCTCAAAGCAGCCCAGACCCTGCCCCCTCCGGGAAAGAGCACCAGAACAGGCCTCAAGGGGAGCTGCATGTACAGATTTTGATTATGGATTCCAAAGAAAAGTTAATGATTTTGTTTTTGTCTTACTTTTCCCTAATTTAGATGTTACTTACTATCAAACTATATGACATCACAACTTTTGAGACTAAAATTTACTTTAATCTAGCTTTCCTTTTCAGTAATTTTATTAGTAAATTATATGTTTCCAGCATTATTTTAATTCTTTTCATCCATGAAAGTGGAGAGTCACAGGATTTTCCCTAGATTAATGGTACCTATAGTATTTGAAAGTAAAAAGATTTCCAGGGATATTGAGTTTAACTGCATTTTCAATATTCTAAGTATACTTTTCATAATATTTATATTCATTAATTTCATAATTTAATTCAATAAATAGAGTACATATTACAAGGTAATACCCACAACTCTAGGCATGGATGGTCCCATGTTCCTGAAATCCTCTTTAGAAAAGTTATAGGTAATATTAACTGGATATGTATGATATTAGCTCCTCGTCTGGGTAATATGATATAAAGCTAGATCCATCAAATGTAATTCTAATTCTGCCCTCCATATTATCCCAGCCCCCCTTTTTAACATAGCAAACTATTTTTCATGTTGTTTTATATTGTTCCAAAGTCAAAGAGGTCAAAAAAATATCCAAAAATCCCATGAAATTAGATCTCCCTTCCAGAGATGTTTACTAAACATCAATTTGGCATTCATGACTTTAAAACTCTGGAAAGGTATCACAGAATTAAAATTACCATGAAAATATTACCAACAGCATACATTTTTCTAAGGCAGTACTTTTCATCACCTTTATGTCCAATGAATTTTTACTGTTTCTTACTATGTCTTAAACTCTTAGTGTTTTAAATAGTAATTCTGTCTTTGAATATAAAAATAACTTATTTCAATGTAGAGACTTTTACAAAGAACAATACAGTGAATGCTATTATTAGGTATTAGACTAGAATCTGTATATTCTTACACTGAATACAGATATGCTTATAAATCTATTACTTCAGAGATTATAATTTTTACAATGACAGTAAACACTCATTAGTGGGTACAAATAGAGAGGGTATGTTATAAAGAATAAAACTCACAATTTCACAGCAGAATTTAGATTTCCTTCAATGAGTATATCAGCAATCAAATATAGAAATGACTTTACCAACAATAGTAGTACACTTTGGATGAAGAGAAAAGCAAGTGTGTCTCAAATGCCTTAGGAGAACATTAATAGCATCATTACAAATGCCAGATACTCACTGTGACATCAATTTTTACACATATTTGAAATTCACTGACCTGTGTGACCTCAAAGTTTCCAAATATTTAAGTTGTATCTGGTAAAGTAACTATCATAATAATACTTGCCTTGGCCCCCCTAGGGATAGTCCCTGTTTCAGGATTAAAGCATAATCATTTTATTAATAATGTTAACTGACTAAAATGCAAATAGTCAATAGGGGAAGATGATATTGGCTTAAATGATTCTGGGTTCTTTTGTTTATTTATTTCTTTTTTTTTGCGGTACACGGGCCTCTCACTGTTGTAGCCTCTCCCATTGTGGAGCACAGGCTCCGGACGTGCAGGCTCAGCAGCCATGGCTCATGGGCCCAGCCACTCCGCGGCATGTGGGATCCTCCCAGACCGGGGCACGAACCCGTGTCCCCTGCATCGGCAGGCGGACTCTCAACCACTGCTCCACCAGGGAAGCCCGCCTTAAATGATTCTGAAGATCATCAGTTGAGCTTGGCAATGTGGTATAATTTTAAAAGAAGTAATATGTAGCTCTGTCATCAGGTAAAAAAACTCCATTTCAGGATAAAGAACATTGTTGGATAACCTGAAATTTAAGACCATGAATATATATAGCCCATTTAACCTCCTTTTAAAATTTAAAAAAACATTTCCTTTTGGTGAAAATAATACTTGCTACTGAGTAGAAAGCATTTAAACATGAAAGTGCCATGTTATGTAACAGTGGTGTTTTAAAAGTATTCCATCACGTTATTTTGTTTTCTCTCACTGTGTTTTCTGCTCTTCGCCTCTATTTTCTAATTATTGATCACTATTTTAAAGATTCTCTCATTCCTTCTTTCTTTGTTCTCAAGATCACTCTCCTTTATTTTCAGATATTATTGCTAATTTGATATTGAAGTCCACTTCATTTCAGGCAGCTAATTGAAGATGAAGTCAAATAAGAAAAACAAAAAAGCAAAAAACACCTCATCAAGTAACTCCTGGACTGGGCAGGCCTCACTTCAGAATGCTATTCATTCTTTCTCGGTTTAAGAGACACTGGTCAAAGCAGAGATATTAGGTCCTGCTATTTATACTTCTTATTGCATACCCCTCTCACATCCAAGGGCAGCTATACCATTAAGGTTAAGTAATGCCTGGTAAGAAATATTTCCCTCTGTTAGCATTTTAAACTGTGCAATTTAATAGAATGTGAAGATTAAGAGGTATATGATATAGAGTAAAAGACAGGAACAACTTTGATAGGTTATGTGCTATTTGAAATAACAGGAGAGCAAAATTTAAAAGGAAGCAGAAAAGCCATTTGGTTACAAAAAAGCACAGAAAAACACTCAAAGTGAAGCAGAGATGCCAAGAGGGAGAAAGAAAGCCAACCGCTGCCATTTTTCCTGATGAAACCAACCTCATTCTAGTTTTGTTCACGAGCATCCCCACAATAATTCTTTTTGCTGGGCTAAACTAAGTGAATTCCTGTTGTTTGCATCACAGTCATCATTAATTCTTCTCCCTTTTACCCTACATCTAGTTTATATCCTTCAAAATATTTATAGAATTGGAAATGGTATCACAGCATCCAAATGACCACTGATCAAAGAACCATCATCTCTCAATTATAACATAGCCTCCTTGTTGCCCTGTTTCTGCTGTTGCCCCATTAAAGTCTATTCTTCAACGGCAGCCAGAGAGATATTTATAAATGCATGACAGATGATGTCATTTCTCTGTTCATAGCCTACAATGGTTTCCCATCTCACTCAGAGTAAAAGTAAAAATGCTTACAAAGTCCTACATGACCTGCCTCACCCTGCCTCCTGTGATCTTATCTTCAGCTCTCTACACCTGTCCCACTCCATTCCATCGCACTGGCCTCCTTACTCTTCCAGGAATCTCACCACATGTTTCTGCCTCAGTTATTTGCATCTGTTCCCTCTGCCTAGAAATCTTTTCTCCTAGATATCTACTTGGTTCTCTCACTTCCTATCACTTTGAGAAGTTTCAGCTTGCTCCTCACAGCACTCCCTGTTCCCTTCATCCTGTCATTATTTTTATAAGAATTATTACAACCTGATGTAGCACATGTTAATTTATTATGTTTGTGGTCTGTCATCTCTTACTAGAATAGAAGTTCCATGATGGACAGTGATTTTTTTTTCTACTGAATCCCTAGTGCCTAAAACAGTAATGAGTACTTATAAAACACTAAATAAATATTTGTTATATTAATTAATTAATGCATAAAATTAGATATAATAATTATATGATTAGAATCATAGAATTTCACATAGAAAGAATGTATGATAATTAGAAAAACATAGGAAAAGAAAAGAGAACATTAATAAGCAGATGGAGAAGCATAATTAAAAATAAAATGTGCACTTTTATCTTCACAATGACAACTAAATTTTACCATCAGTTTTCTAGAGATCCAATGCAAATATCAGGAATAAGGAGCAAAATATGTGAGAATTAAAAGGAAATGACATTTAATAATGATGATTCATTTAAAATGTGATAGTATAATATTTGTTTTTATTAGAATTTTTGTTATAAATCCAAGAAATAAAAATACGAAATGGAAGAAGAAATGTGGAATGTCTGACAGATAAAAATTGTATTATTAATCAAATACTGTTTTCCTAGTTTTATCACCTAACACTTCCTAATTCATAAATAAATTTTGACTCTATTTTATGTATATTTTAAGTTGTAAGTAAGTTTGATAAAAATTATGACTAAGGAAATATATATTACACTAATAGCACACTGTTGGCAGAAAATAAATATTTGAACAAAAAGTGTATTGCTTTTCAAATAATTTCCTTAGAGGAAGTACAGTGTTACCACTGAAAATTAAAATACTGATCTAGGTGAATTGACATATTGCTTCCATGTCTGACTTCTAAGATTCTAATGCTTTTAGTACTTATATGCCTTTGTTCTAAGATATTTGATGCTCAGGAGTGTATATTAAAAACAGATTCTACCATGTAGTTTAGGATACAGACAAGTGATCACAAGACATATTATAACACCATTACTCATATATTTTCCAGGTACTGAGAAGAATTTGTAGCCATCAATTCTTCCCTCCCTCCCTCCTTTCTCTTTCCCTTTCCTTATTTCAACAAGTTTTTGAGGGCTTATAATGTACCAATACACTGGGACAAAAATTCAAAATCCCTGGACTTAAGACAAACCAGACAGTCATCTTTTCTTTTCCCTTTTTCATTCCTTCCTTTTCCTCCCTTGTTTCTGCCTCTCTCTTTTAATTATACAAGTAATACAGGAGTATACCATTCTTCCCCTTCTCCTTTCCTTCCCTTCCTTCCTTCCTTCCTCCCTTCCTTCCTTCCTTCCACAGGTAATATAGGAATATACACATGTAAAAGATCCAAATGATAAAGAAGTGTAAAGAGTGAAATATAAATGCCTCTCTTTGTCCTCCTTCTTGTATTCTACCACTTAGAGAATCACCTTTGTCCAGAGGTTGGTGAGCAAATGCTCATTTAAATTTCCATCCATTTACTTACATATGAATGTACAGACACCCATATATATTTTGTTCCTTATATTTAAGGATGTATAAATTTTTTATTCTCTTAACAATATATACTTCATTCTTTTAAATAACTACAAAGTATTATACAGAGAACGTGTAACACAATTTATCTAACCACTGTCCTATGATGGCTATTTTGAATTTACTTATTCAATTTATTTATTTATTTAGGTTATATGATCAATGCTTCAATGAATGTCTTGAACACTGATTACTCTACACGTGTGTAGGGTTTCCAGAAAATAAATTCTTAGAACTGGAACTGGAAAAACAAATGTATTGGCATTCACATTTTGGTAGATACTAATAAACTTCCTTCCAAAAATGGTTAACAAATGTATTCTAATAGGAGTGTATTTATATGCCCATTTTCCTACATTCCCACTGACATCTAATATTTTTATCTTCTTTTAATATCAGGAAATAATTATACTTTGCAATGTTCTATTGCTCTGATAATTTTTAATAATCTTGTGCACATTCTCTTATGTTTATTGGCCATTTGTATTTTCTGACTTGCCTGTTCTGATTTTTTTTTTTGCCAATTTTTTGTTGGGTTGTGTCATTTTTTATGGAATATGTAGAAACTCATGTTTTCTGGATGTTAATCTTTGTTTATAAAATGACTTACAAATTTTTTCCTACATTGTACCTTTTCATTTGACAATATGACCTATATTAAAATATGTTAATATTTTCATTTATGGCTCCTTCTGTAGTATACAGGAAGGCCATTTCTACCCTGAGATTTAATTTTCCGACTACTATTATATTTTACTGTGTAGCTCTTTAGTCCATATAGAATTTATTTCTATGTATGATGTAAAATAGGTCTCAATTAATTGTATTTTTTTAATGGACAGCCAATTGCACTAGTAAGCACTTACTGATTTAGAGGAGAGTCTGTTCTTCACCACTGATTAGAAATCTACCACTCTATTCTAGATCACAGGCACTGCCATGATTAGAGTTTGCTACTCATTGGCCTAGGAAATTTATATCTGTAGAATTCTAAAGTATGATTTTCCTCACTATCCAAATCTTTTTTTCTTGATTTATTTCACAAATTTCACAAAGATAATTTTACCTACTTTAAGTTTAATCTGAACAATCTAGTTACTACAGATATACACATTTTTTCCTGTTAGAATATGTCTGGTTACAAAATCACAACACTATTTATTTTAGACACTATTTATTTTAGTTACATCTTCATGGCAATATGTTGGTTTGATGATTCTTTTTATAGAGTACTAAGTATTTTCAGTGTCAAAAACTCAGTTTCTGTACTTAACTCTAAAACATTACTCTGCAAATATTGGAAAGGCCTTTGCACAAAACATGTAAAATCTACCTTGAAAATTACCATTTTTCAAATTAACCCTGCTTTTGTTGGTTTAGAATTAATTAAAAATAAAATTTTTTCTATACGAAAGATTAAATTTATATCTACCAAGGCAATTATGATTGAACATCTGACTGTTACCTAAAGATTTCCCTTAAAATGTAAATTGGTAGGTATTTTTAAGTGCTTTTTTTCTCAATATTGATAGATATTTTAGATAATTTTCCTACATGATTTTTAACTATTTCCAGTACTTCTGCTAGTAAAATCTGAAAACAGTGTCCCCCAAGCACATAAATATTCTTATTTTTATGAGGAAAAGGTTATATAGTTGATAATAGTAAGAAAATTACTAAGTAGAATAAGACCTCTAGTTTTATTGTCTCTCTCTGTTTCCTTATGAAACGTGAGAGATTCTCTTGGTATCTATAAAGAATTAGTAGGGATTTACTTTACAAGGAGATCACAGTGTATTACATATTAATGACAGTATAATATACTTTTTTATACTTTATAAGACAGTACATATCTTGTAATACTTTCTAATCCTCACTCTTTAGCAACAAGAAGTTATAAGGAGTGTATTGGATTAGGTATTATAATCACACATGTTGAACAGTCAGCCTCTTTGTTTCTAATTTGATTGTCACAAAAAGGAAATAGGGTAGCAAATATTATTCCAAATATGGGATTAAAAAATTCAATCAACTGGAAATTCAAAATAAAGTTCTTTTCCTTTTTCTGTGATTCCTTCTTTAAAAATAATAATTCTTTTTAAAGTTGCAAATGAAATGTGTTTATTTTGATAAATTCAGATCATAGAGACATACATAAGGTATAAACTTTATACTTTTTCTATGCATGTCGTACATACATACATGCATGTGCATACAGTTTTACCAGGAGACTATTAAATTTTATATTATTTATAAACTAATATAATCCATCCTTTTATCCCTGGAATTTGTGACTATGTAATCTTATATGGCGAAAGGGACTTTACACATCATTAACATTACGGACTTTAAGGTAGGGAGACTACCTTAGATAGTTCATGTGGGCCTAATATAATCACATGAGGCCTTAAAAGCAGAGGACATCCTCTGACTGAGGTAGAGGAGAGATGAGGATGGCAGGAAAGTCAGAGAGATCCAAGCATGAGAAGGAATGGACGTGTCTTGCTGGCTTTGATGGGAACCCAATCAGCCAACACCTTGATTTTAGCCTTATGAAACCTGGAGCTAAGAAACTAGCTGAGCCAATCTAGATGGCTGACCCACAGACTTGTAAGATAATAAATTTGTGTTTTTACAATGTTATTCATATTATTTTAAAACTATTATATCATTCTATTCATATATCTATTATATTGCTAAATTATACCAAACTCTATATTTTTACCCTTATATTTAAATAATTTTATGTAAAACATATATCTGTGGAATAAAACCAGCAGAAATGCTATTAACCTTAAGCCTGTATTTCAATATGTGGATTATGAAGGACTGTTTTGGCTTAGAGGAAGAAGAACAGATTTAGCTTCAGCAATAGGGTCAGTCAGAGATCAGGTGGTTTGGGAATAATTACTTCACAATTGTTCTCAAAAGAGGGAAGAATTGGGCCTTCCCTGGTGGCGCAGTGGTTGGGAGTCCGCCTGCCGATGCAAGGGACACGGGTTTGTGCCCCGGTCCGGGAGGATCCCACATGCCACGGAGCGGCTGGGCCCGTGAGCCATGGCCGCTGAGCCTGCGTGTCCGGAGCCTGTGCTCCGCAACGGGAGAGGCCACAACAGTGAGAGGACCGCGTACCGCAAAAAAAAAAAAAAAAAAAAAAAGAGGGAAGAATTGGGCAGCTGAAGGCTGGGCAATTTGTGTTTTATCAGGAATGGTGGGGAGAAATAGGGGCTAGGACACATAGATTCACAGTGGAAATTTTTCAGTCCTTTGTGGTCTCTTACCTACATTCTACCTGTCAAGTACTAATGAGATGCTCCTTCTGAGTTAATTTTCTATGTATTTAAAGCTTACCCCCATGGACAGCAAACTTTTTGTACTTATTTTATTGATAAATACTTCTAATAGAAAGCTTCCTAAATGGTGACATCAGCTTCCTAAAAGGATTTTTTTCTTAAGGAAAAAAATCAAAACTATTGATTAAATTCCAATAATGCCCTACAACAATAAAACCCTCTAGGGATATGGACTATTTATTTATAGGTTAAAATGGCAAAATAAAGAAAAAGAGAAAAGAAAGAAAGAAAGATTGATCCATGCTTCAGGAATTTCTGTAGCTGGGTTTCATTTTTTAAATTACTTTTAAATTTTTTAAAAAATTTTAGAATTTTAATTTTAATTGAAAATTTTTTTTATTTTTTTAAATTTTAAATTATTTTTTGTAATTTGTATTTCTACCTGTACTATCTATCTACCATCACCTGTTCCTTATTTGTCTATGTCCCTCTGTTTTGGTAATTATTATACACATTACAACAAGTGAATATACTAACAAACTTGGAGGGCATAAGTTATTATTGAGCAAAATCCTCTTACCTCCTCCCCAATCACACTTTGAAAGTAATGACTTCTAATGCTTTGCTGTGCATCCTTCCAAATATATCCAGGAATATTTAAATACACATAAATTAAAGCAAAAAAAGCATGATATATATATACACACACACACCCCACATGTATCTGTGTGCTTTAAATACAAATTAAATCTATAATTCATATAATTCTGCATTAAAAATAACATGTTAAATCCTACTGGGCATTTTCCTGCATTGCTACATAGAGATTTATTAATTCTTTAGCAGTCTTACACACTCTGTATTTCCTTTATGGTAATTGGCACCATATTAAATTATCATATTTTTGCTTCTTTATTGTCACTAAATATTTATTAGTCAAAATGCTTGTCTCTCCTCTTCTTTGCTCTGTTTCCCAGTACCTGTATTTAGATAACTAGCTGTCCCATAATAGATATTCAGTACACAACAACTGAATGATTGAATGAATGAATGGATGGATGGATGGATGGATGGATGAGTCTCTATTGTATAACCTTTACTCCCAGTCTTTCCCTCCTTATTTATCTGTTCTCTCACATTGCAGAAAGTAGAGAATGCCAGGTTAGTGAACTCTAAGAAAATGACCAACAATGAATACAAACTAGAGGACCTGGACTCCTAGGAGTAATTTCATAAAAGATAAACTAAGAATGAGCTGAAGCTTGCAAAAAATTAAGAATAACATACAGGGTTTCAGAATCATTTTCAGAGCAGACTCAACAATAAAAATCACAGTTTAATTTATTGGGAGTTCATAGTTTAGTTTATTGGGCAATGTTATGAGGTGACAGAAAAAAGTGAAAAGTCTCAGCTTCTATTTTTTTTGGGGGGAGGGGGGGTTTGCAGTACGCAGGCCTCTCACTGCTGTGGCCTCTCCCGCCACGGAGCACAGGCTCCGGACGCGCAGGCCCAGCGGCCAAGGCTCACAGGCCCAGCCGCTCCGCGGCACGCGGGATCCTCCCGGACCGGGGCACGAACCTGTGTCCCCTGCATCGGCAGGCGGACTCCCAACTACCGCGCCACCAGGGAAGCCCCTCAGCTTCTATTTTGTTTCAATATTTTTTCTGTTAGAGTGAAAGAGCACTAGACTGGAGGGGAAAGAACAAATGTGGTCATGAAAAAAATTGAACCTTGAAAAAAAGAGGAAAGAGGAAGAGAATACTTTACCCAGCATGAGTTGTGTTACAAGACTGAAGATAGGGTCTTGGCAAAGGGATCCCCTAAAATTTAACTTTGACACTAGGACATGGGTGCAGGTAATTGATTTGGAAGATCATCAAAGGAAGCACAAGTAGGAAAGGGTAGGTGGGGAAGGGAAAAAGACAATCAAGGGCCTATTAATGAGGGGCTTATACCATACTTATACTCATACCTAATCTACCAGGTTATCTGGGGTTGGGATCAAAGCATCAGCCATTTTTAAAGTTTCCCAGGTGATTCCAGTATGCAGCCAAGTTTGAAAGCCAGTGTTCTGATCCTTACTATTTGAAATGTGTTCCTTCAAGCAATAGCAGCAACAGCAGCAGATGGAAAAATACCGAAAATGCAGAATTTGGAGTCTAGCCTCACAGCTGCAGAATCAGAATCTTAACCTTAACAGGATTCCCCCAGTCATATGAACTTGCAGGTCTGAGAAACATTCAGTACTGCACAAAGGAATCACTTGTAGAGCTTGAAAAGTACTAATACCCCCAAAACAAAAAGAATTGATACCAACTCCAGAAATACAGATTATTTTGGTCTGGGGTGCAATCTGGGCTTCAAGCTTTTTACAGCCTCCCTCTGCTGATTGAATTGTACAAGGTTTGATAATCAGTGTTGTAGATCGTTTCTTTTGGAGTTGTATTTTAAAAGATATTTATAGATTTCCCCTATAGTATCTCAATGCCAGGCTCCTATGAAAATTATTATGCTAACATCACACATTAAACTTTTTCTTTTATTCTTTACTTTCTCAGTCATCTCTGAATACTGTTCCTTTCTCTTTTATATAATCTCCTGTACTTTTTCATCTCTTTTTCACTCAGTTGCTGCAAACTTGTTTGATGTCTCTCCCAGAGACTATATATACAACTAATTCAGAGTTTTCCATCTCAGCTACCGTTTAGAATCATGTGGGAAGCTTTAAAAAAAGAAAATGAGGTCCAGGTGCTACCCCAGAGCGTTGTAGTACATTTAGTCCTGTCCAAAAGATCCATAATATATTTGGTCCATGCCAAAATTCATTTATATTTGGTCATATTTGGCCCTGTCCAAAACATTCATGGAGACATTTGGTCCATGCCAAAAGGTTCTTGATATTTGATCCTGTTCAAAACTATCTGGCATGGACCAAACATGCTCATGGACATTTTGTAAAGGACCAAATATCAAGGACCTTTTGGCATTGACCAAATGTCTTATGGATGTTTTGGATAGGATCAAATGTCTGCAAACTCCACAGAAAGTCTGATTTAATGATCTATGATAGGTTCAGCAACAGTTTTTTTGTTTGAAAGCTCTGCTGAAGATTTCAATGCATACCTAGGCTTGAAACTCTCTGAGCTTATTTATCTTGTCTAGAACTTTGAAAGAGAGGCAGAAAATAGTAAGTAAGTGATCGTGGAACACCTGTTAAATGCCTTCCTGTATGAGCCCTTTAATAGTTTTGTCTGTGCATTGTCATTTTTTTGCTTAGCATGATAACCTTACATTGTTATAGTGTTTAATATATAATTAGTGAAAAACTGTGGGACAAAAAGTCTTCAAAAAGCCTATTAACTTAATTCTCGTAACATCCCTGAGTTACATATATTTCCATGTTGCAGATGAGGTTATATGGCTGAATAAGGATCATCAGGAATTTATGGAGGTTAAAATAAGATGGATCAAGTTGTTACTAGTAATGTTTTTCCGGGTTAAGAAACTGAGTGGGTAACACTTGCCCCACAGTGCTCCCAGGGCACCTTTCATGTGTGTCCCACTAAAACACATACAATCCAAATGTATCAAAAGCTAGAGCAGTTCCAAATTTGAGTGCTATTAAAATTCCTGGATTTTCATGAAGGTGCTTCCCATCTAGGGACAGAAGGTAGATTCCCTTCCTTGCTGTGAAAAGGTCCACTAAAGTTTTTTTTTTCTATTTTCCAAATAGTTATTTTTTCAATTTTCCAAATAAAAAGTAATAAATTTCTATCTTCAGTATTCAAAGAAGTTACACCATCATCTATTAAACAGGCGTAATGCCTACTTTATTGATTATGATGAGATGAATTATTTATAGACCACAGTTACTTGACCTATAGGAGATGTTCAGTATGATATTCCTTATTATAGTACCAATTATCTTATAAATAGCATCTAATAAAGGGCAGTACTATGTGTACTACTGATATTAATGAACATGGTATTCATATATGCCTCTAGACATTCTAAATTTATTCATGTGATAAAATGAGCCTAGAAGTTCCAAAAGTGAAAACTGGGAAAACCTGGTCCCACAGAATATTAGCTAGCTTTGGTCTCAAATAGGTTCTATGATGAAATGTGTCTGGGAAACACTAGGTTGAACAACTTTTAATAAACTTCTCTATGAAGGACTATTCAGAGCCTTTATTGTGCTCTTACTGAACAGGAATGTCCCAGAAGGTTATAATATAGGACACAGCATTTCACAACTTATCTGAGCATTTTGAACACCTTTTTAAAGTATGAAGTTTGTATTTCCTGGGGCACATTTTGGACATACCCAGTTAAACCATTAATTTTGCACCACATCAAGTTAAGTCTCTTGAACAACTGACTTTTCTGAAATGTGCTTTAATGTTACATGTTCAGATCCTCTCATAGTTAATGATAAGAAAGATTCCTATGGTATATACTTCTCACCTTTGCTCTTAAATATTATTGTAGTCAATGTACACTTTACCATAGAATGCTTTGCAGATGAATGTCTGTTGAGAAGTTTTAGGACTTTAGTTCTAGGAATATTTTTAATTCCCCTGAATAAGTGGTATGTTTTCCCATTCTGATTATGAGAGCTATGGCACTATGTCATGTTTGGCTTTCCTTGTCCAAAATCAAGTCAAATTTTATGTACATTCATAGCATATCAAAAAAGCTATCATATCTTGGATATTTTTATTATTCCTTTCCTTAGACCAAATATTCAGAGTCTATTCTGTTGTCTTATACGGATTTTGCTTGAAGCCCCCTCAAACCATTTAAGAGAGATGTGGCATACAAATAAACTTTATAAATGGAATTCACTGTCTCATCCACTTTTCATGCTTTTTCTAGGCTATCTGTAATTACACCCAGGCTTAAGTCACTCTGTGATTTTCATTCTTAGTCTCAGCAGGGGCCATTTTTTTTCTCCTCAGGAAACCTTGCCATTTGAGTAGGAAAATGCCTCCTTTCCAGCCATAACTACCAGAAAAAAAAAAATCCCTTTCTTTCTCTCTCATCCATCTTTGCATGAAAGAAATTTCCAGGGGCAGAAAGTCCTCTATATCAATACCATGAGAAATCAAATTATGATTACAACCTTATGCCTTTAATACTTTATTGTACATCTATAGCAGTTATATGACCTTTTCTCAGGTTAACTGTAGTTTCCATCTATGATGTCCTGAGATTTCCTATTGATTGTCTGCCCCTGCCATGTTTTTAAGGATTGAATCAGTCATCTCTTTGCTCTCATATCCATGCCTGTCCGTCCTCTGATCTGTCCTGCATTACCAGGTATTGACCATTGAAAACTACATTTCCCAGGTTCCCTTGCCCAAATGATTCCTGTTAGATTTGACCAATAAGAGGTACCTACAGAAGATTGGCAGAAGGGAGGGACAAAGAAGTCAGAGTATTTACACTTCCTCTCTCTGTTTAAGCAGTATCTCCATGAAGTTGTTGCTTCTGCATCTTGTTTCCTCCGTGATTCCAACTTTCAGAGAAAGGCTTTTCATTCATGGTCTTAGCTCATACCTGTCAGTCCAGCTGTGTTACTTTAACAGCACTTCTTAACCTTACCCCCTTTATTTAAAAAAAATTCTGGCTTTATTGAGATATAATTTACATGTAACATTGTGTAAATTTAAGGTGTACAATGTGATGATTTGATATACAAATATGTTGCAAAATGATTATCACAATATAATCATTATGTAATTGATTACATATGTAATATGGTATATATCCATCACCTCATATTGTTATCATTTGCGTGTGTGGGGGGGAACTTTTAAGATCTATTATCTTAAGAACTTTCAAGTACACAATACAGTATTGTTAACTATAATCACCATGTATACATTAGATCCCCAGAACTTATTCATCTTATAACTGAAAGTTTGACCACCTTCACCCATTTCCTCTACCCCCGGCAACCACCAATCTACTCTCTGTTTCCATGAGTTGTTTTTTTGGTTTTTTTTAGATTCCACATATGAAATAATACAGTGTGTCTTTATCTGCCTGACTTATTTTACTTAGCATAATGCCCTCAAGTTTCATCCATGTTGTCACAAATGGCAGGATTTCCTTCATTTTTATGGCAAAATAATATTCATATGTATATTCAAATATACTAATAAAATAATATGAAAATATGAATAAAACAATAAAATACTATTCATATATATATATATATATATATCACATTTTCTTTATCCATTCATCTGTTGATGGATACTTAAGATTGTTTTCATGTCTTGGCTATTGTAAATAATGCTGCAGTGAATGTGGAGAGAGGGTGCAAATATCTCTTCCAGATAGTGATTTCATTTTCTTCAGATATATACCCAGAAGTGGAATTGCTGGATCATATAGTAGTTTTATTTTTAATTTTTTGAGGAAGCTCCATACTGCTTTCTACAGTGCCTGAAACAATTTACATTCCCATCAAAAATGCACAAGGGTTCCCTTTTCTCCACATCCTTGCCAGAACTTGTTACCTCTTGTCTTCTGGATAAGAGCCGTTCTAACAGGTGTAAGGGGATATCTCATTGTGGTTTTGACTTGCATTTCCTTTATGATTAGTAGTGATGTTGAACACTTTTCAGGTACCTCTTGGCTGTTTATATATCTTCTTTGAAAAAAATATCTATTCAAGTACTTGGCCCATTTTAAAATTGGATGATGATGATGATGATTTTGCTATTCAGTTGTATGAATTCCTTATATTTTTTGGATATTCACCCCTTATCAGACAGGTAGTTTGCAAATATTTTCTCTCATTCTGTAGGCTGCCTTTTCATTTTGTTGATTGTTTCTTTTTCTGTGCAGAAGCTATTTAATTTGATGTAGTTCCACTTGTTGACTTTTGCTTAGGTTGCTTGTGCTTTTGGAGCCATATTCAAAATACCATTTCCAAGACCAATGTCAAGGAGCTTTACCCATATGTTTTCTTCTAGGAGTGTTATGGTTTCAGGTCTTACATTTAAGTATTAAATTCATTTTGAGTTAAATTTTGTGAGTGCTTATCCCCTTTATTCCTCCATCCCTAGGAGGGCTAAGAGCTTCCTGATATTGAAAATCCTGGGTTATTTAAAGATTTTGTTTGTATTTTCATCTCTTCCAAAATATTTAAATATTTGCTATTGAACTACCTGGTGAGGGCTTTCTTTTCCTTCCTGGAATCTGACTGATATAAGGATTTAAATATGATTTCGATTCTTCCTAGTTTTATTCCATCTTTGAGAAACTTAATATATTCAGATTTTTGGATAAAAAAATTAAAAGTATATATTTTTATATGTTCCCTCAAAGTAGTAACATATCTATATTCATTTATCTAGATTTCTACTTATCTACCCATCTATAACATTAACAGATCTGTGGCCTTATAGTTTGGTTGCTCTAGTATTTTCACACACAAGATATACATTTACTGACAAATCATGACAACTTTCTTTGCACATCTTTAAGTTTTGGTATGATTTTACATTCAAATTAAATGTATGGAAGGAACGTATTTTCAACACAAATCCCATATCAAGATGTAAGATGTGTCTCTTGCATTGTACTGGCTTCCAGAATTAATATAGAAGAAAAATGCAAACATTGCATGCAGTAATAGCTAAGCATGGCTGGTAACAGTTTGGCATTATGGTTAAGAATCATTGATGAAATATGCAATTTATAACGTCTGCTACTAATGCATAAGTAATTTTGTTCCATTGCTGCTGGGAATTAGTTTTATTTCCCATGCTACATGCATATTTTCCATTTCATTTGGATAAACACTTAAGTATGAGATGGTCTCACCAGTTCTAATTTTCATTTATCTTATGCAAGAATGAGCATCACTGCATGGTTCTGATAGCTGGTTTTTCTTGCAAGGTTTTACTTCTTTTTCCTTCTGAACTAACATGTTCATGATAGAACAGGGCAGATCAGGGAGAGTATAGGTTTAAAATTTAGTTTCACTGAAGAAATGAAAATGGCCACTCTGAGTAGTTACAAAGTATCATTGATTTTTCTCAGCATGATGATTGACACAGAATCTATTCTGGAGTCTCTTTTTCATCAAAAAGGACTTAAGGTAGACTTAGATAAAATTATAGTATTAACAGCAACTTCCATAGAGAGGGAAGCACTAGAACATAGGTTTTCACAATATTATTAAATGTACTTAGACCATATAAGTACTGGGACCCATATTAGCAAAAGGATTTTTTAAAATTTCTTTTTAATTATGAGTTCCAATCAATGGCATTAGGTTTATTTCTTTTTCAAAATACTAGTTAGAGTTAGGGAAGGAGGTTATAAGTAACAACTCTAATACTTGAAAAAGTAGGAACAACAGTGAGAAGTGAGGACTTTACTCAAGGCAAATTGATTAGGTTTTCTTCACTCAACTTATTTAAGAGTAAGGAAATGAGTCACCCTCTCCCACTTGTCCCTATGACTTTACAGTCTACTTTGGAAAAGAAATTCTCAAAATAATTTTTAGAGTGTAAATAAACAAAACAGTGCAATATTGACATGACATATTTCTACTTTTGTAAAATTTTACTTCAGGAAAATAAATTTATTTTTTATCAATTAGAGTGAAGTCTGACTTGGTTTCTGTGCATAAAATCATTGAGGGATGTAGATGGTTTCAAGTGCCCTAAAATACTGAAACCTATTCAACTAGAATACATCTAGCAGTTCCTAACTTGCGTATTCACAACTTCTGACTAAAATACAAGAATATAGAAAAAAAAAAGAAGAAAGAAAAAGAAAGGAATTAGGTGGTTAATCACAAGAATCCAGTAGAAATATTCACTAACATCAAGGACTATGAAGCAAATAGACTGGTGTTAAAAGAAGGTACTAGGGAGCTAATTGGCCTCTCTCCTCGCTATTTTCTTTGTGTTCAATAAAAATCAGACCACTATGAAATTATTTATCTAACAAAAGCTAATTTTTCAGGAATTATGGGCTGGCTCACTCTGCTCTCCCTGTATTCATCACATACATAGTAGTTCAGGAAGCCACATTATGGACATAAACTGGTGATGATGAACAACATTCTGGCAAGTATAGCTTTTCAAAAATGAAGCCCTAATGCAAGGGGATAATTTGGAAGAGTTCTGGTAGCAGGAGTGTTCTCCATGAGTTTGGAGTGTCAGGAAGTGTAAAGAATGGAACTTCAAATTTTTATTCTCCATTCTCAGTGAGTGGCTGCTGGGTATTTTTAATCGAAATATTAATTTGATTTATTTTATTTTTTTACAACTTTATTGGAGTATAATTGCTGCACAACGGTGTGTTAGTTTCTGCTTTATAACAAAGTGAATCAGTTATACATATACATCTGTTCCCATATCCCTTCCCTCTTGCGTCTCCCTCCCTCCCACCCTCCCTATCCCACCCCTCCAGGCGGTCACAAAGCACTGATCTGATCTCCCTGTGCTATGCGGCTGCTTCCCACTAGCTATCTACCTTAAGTTTGGTAGTGTATATATGTCCATGCCTCTCTCTCGCTTTGTCACAGCTTACCCTTCCTCCTCCCCATATCCTCAAGTCCATTCTCTAGTACGTCTGTGTCTTTATTCCTGTTTTACCCCTAGGTTCTTCATGACATTTTTTATTCTTAAATTCCATATATATGTGTTAGCATACGGTATTTGTTTTGATTTAAATTTATGTGTGAACTAGAGATACTTTAATCTCCTGAATTGACAATAAGAGGTGGAAAAAAATGAAACAGGAATCATATGGGAAAGAAAACTTTTCTGAAGCCTTAGAGAAATAATATATCTGTTATTTTTATTATTTGTTTTAAAGACAAGGGCAAAGATTTGAAGAGACCTGCCAGGTGTTCTTAAAAAATTGCAAGGGTCCCGGCATCTAAAAAACCAGAACAAAAAAATCATTGAGTGATAACAGAATGAGGTGAAGACAAATGAACTATATATAAGAAAAAAGTCACATCACAGTATACCTAGGTTTCATTCTCTTTCTTAAAGTTTCTCTACCTTGCAGAATACTTTGTAAATTTTTCCTTCTCATAATAATTTGATTTTTTGCCATTTCAGTTATATTCAATATCACCTCAACATATCCATTTTGAAATTTAATGATAAAGAAAAAATGTCTTGTAATAACTAAGAATAAATTCTCATTTTTCCCTCTATAATAATCTGATTTCATATTTCTTAATCTCGATCTCTAAAGAAATTAAAACAATAAATCCATTGTATTCTCTGGTAAAAAGTTGTAGTTAGTACTTATATACCTAATTAAATCATTCTTCAAATTGACAGGGCCATAAAAATGCATTCTGAAATGGGTGGTAATACCAAATATCACACTCTGGAACTTTTCCTCCATAAGCAAATCTAAGATTTGCACCAACGGGTCAAAAATGAAACATCAAAAATTATATGGTGAGTATTGATAGCAGTTTTGGATATAGATACACAGAATAAATATGGTTAGAAAACTGACAAAAAAAACCTTAAAAGGAAAAAATTATACAATTATAAAAGTACATAATAGTGTATTGGTTAAAGTTCTAAGTTAAATTATCAAAGAATGGGCTTTGGTCAGGAGGTGGCAGGGAAACAGAGGTGTGTTAAATTTTCCATCATGTGTTGGGGGAGACAGATTTTCAAATAACTTGTGAATATATCTGGCCACTTAAGGTGGTCAATATATATTTTGGATTAAATAAATGTATAAACAAAAGGAGAAAGAAAATTGCAAGGAACAAATGAACCAAAGAGCATAAATAATTATCGAAATGAGGCTAGTAAATTAAATTCAGGAACAAAAATATGAGAGATTGAGCTCTCCTCTGCAAATAAAAGAAAGGTACTATGATTTATTTGAAGGACAAAAATCATAATATATTGTAAAAATAAAACACACACACATACACATACATGTGCAGAATTATTTCAAAATAGAAGGACAGATGAAGTTATGCGCTTGGAAACATGCAATCATTTGTAGCACTATCAATATCAAAAAGTAAACCTTGATAAACATTAAATAAGAAAACAGTGATCCTTTCCTATTTTTTATGAGCCTGATCCAGAATGATGGCACTACATTAACAAGTCTTTAAGCACAGATTAATGTAAAATAATAAAAGCAGAAACAAAAAAACCTTAGGAGTCATTAGCAGATACATGTTTTTAGGAGATTTGTAACATATCTTTCAACATTTACATATCAAGAAAAAAAAGGACATCAAGATTTGTTAAGATTATGATAGGTCTAATTAAAAAATTGAAACTGAAGAAAATGAAGCATTTTCAGCTTTCTTCAAACATTTACAAACACTTATAATTAGTGTTTGTAAACTAAAAATTGCACCAGCTATAATGCCTAACCACAATTCTTCAAAATTTAAAATTAATCATAGCTTAAGACATCAATCAATAATAAAAAACTGGAAATTAGAAAGCAAAGCACTTTTCTGCATTTAGTAAAACAAGTAATAAGAACACAGATTCTAGAAAATAATGGAATTTTTTTCATTTCTAAACTTTTTATAGTAATAATAGTAATAAACAGCTAAATGAAAATAACAAAATAACATCTAAATTAAACAAATAAATAAATCTAAGCAATTCCAAAGAAAGAAAAGCAAAGATTCAAGAATTGCTCTTGTTTCTCCTTATTGTAGAAATTAATAATCTATAAAATATGAGATCATAACTACTGAATTAAAAATCTCAAATATGGTTAATTTCAAAAATAAATTTAAAAAACAAATAAAATAACTTATAAATGTAAATCAAGAATAAAACAAAGCAATCGTAAATACAATTAGAAATGAGAAAGGCAATACAAACATGTTTAGAAGCATACTGTGTTAACAGATTTTTAACATTCATAAAAATGGATCGTTTTCCACAAATCATGAAATTAGCAAAAAGAAGAGGTAGAAAACTTGAAGAGGATAAAAATGAAAGAAATGGACAAATAAGTATCAAATAATCATCTCTAAAACTAACTCTTGAATGGATTTTTTGGCGAATAAACAGTTCAGAAACAGAGGAAAAGGAGAAAGATAACTAATTTTGTGTTTTATAAAACTGATAAAGCTGATAATCATAAAACAAATTAAGAAAACTACTGGGCAAACATATTTACAAACATAGATTTTTTTAAAGCCTTAGTAAATTATTACAAGTGTAAAAAATAAAATTTTATGTCTAATATAATGAAGAAGATAGTATTATAGGTATAAAAATATTTTTAATATATTTAAAAATTGCAACGTGATAATAGTAGATTTCCCAGGAAGAGAAATACTCCCAATAGATATCAAAAATTGCATTTGGGGAAATTCATAACCTTCTTTTTTAAGCTCGGCAAAAGTATTTTTTTTAGGTATTTCTGAGAAAAGGGTTCCATGTTCAAACAAGTTTGAGAATACATAGTGGCACGTATACATGGCACATCCTGATCCCTCAGTTTTATTTGAAGCCAGCCTCTTTTGCTTCCCCAGAAAACCATGTAACCCTTTAATCATAGTACTGCTGGCATCAGTGATCATTTCAATGGCAAGCACAAGACCTAAGTGGGTCCAGTTAAAGCACTTCTCTGCATGCACATACAGATTTGCCAATCAGAGAGAATGGAAATCTACAGATGTCAGCAGTTCTTTTTAGACTGCATAGAGATTCCCTCTGTAAACTGAAGCCAACATACAGAAATAAACAGAAACACAAGACAATGATAGCCCTTGATGAGGCAAATTCTGCTCTTGGATCCAGACATCCTGCAGACAATTTCTCCTATGGTCTAATTGATAAAATTCCTTCTTTAGAAAATCTGAATGGGCTTTGTATTATTTAAAAAATTTTAAAAGCTCTGGGTATTAATTAGAACATACTTCTCTATCACATAACATTACAGAAACTTTTTAAGGTTAATTTGCATCATGAATCTCTAAGAAGACTGGCCAAATTTATTTAATCATGGAACTTATTTTTCTTTTTCTGAGGAGAACACACACTAGACACTACCTCATATCCTAAAACAGGCAAGCTTGCTCTCTAGGCTTGTTTCTCTTTACACATGCTTTTCTACTCCTTTACTCAGAATAAGCCAGTCTCATTTATAATATATGAATATCTATATTATTACATTCTGAAACTATGTCTTTCTTGAAGATAGGGTAGAGAAGAAGAAACTGAGCCTAAATGTCAATTGCACAAGCACTTATCTTAGTGACTGTCTTGCCTTACTGGTTTTTATTTAGCACAGTGCAGGGTCTCAGTTGCTCAGCCATGAGGTACTATAATCTACCAGTTCGTACCCAAAGAAAAATACTTCTAAATATAATTGTGAGTATCCATGTTAAAGCATTAGTTGACATTATATTGAAAACCAGAAAAGATGTCAAAGATGAATGCCATTACTAATTTTGGAAAATGTTAGTGAGAATGCTTGATCCAAAGCAAATAAACAGTCACAAAAAACATGAATAATGTATTAAAAAATATATTCATTTTTGGTGCATGATATGCCTTGAAATTCTAAAATAATCCTTGGAATTAATTGATAACTAATGAGAGTGTCATAAATTGAATAGGTATAAGGTAAATAGATGATGTAAGAAGTGGTGTATGTTTGCAATTACAAAATTATTTCTTAAATGTCTTCAGTTACAATAGCAACAAAACCAGAACTACACATGAATAAATTAATATGTGAAATATGTTTAAAAACAAAAATGCTTAAAGATCTTTATTTGGAAAGAAATACCTACCATATTACTGAATATGATTATAGATACATATATACATATATATTCTTATAAATTATATGTATAATCTCATAATTAAATTGCAATTGCAAAATAAACTTCAATGGACTATTATTATTATTAATTTGAAGCTTGGCTACATGATTCTGAAGCTCACCTTCATGGGAATAAATGGGTGGAAATAGAAAACATTTTTAAAAAGAAGAATGATGTTTTCCTTTCTGGTTTTAAACTATATAATAAACTATAATTTTTAAGCATGTGATTGTGACATAAGAATCAACAGACTGATTGGGAAAGACAATAGCTAGTGCAAATGCAGTTGTTTGTTCTTCTATAAACATTAAGGTATGATAAAAATGGCATAAAGGAGTAATGAAGAAGAAATGGGCTGGACAACAACTGTCTCAGTTTGGTTTCTCCTGAAAAAGATGCTGGAACAGTGTTTGGAATGAAACGTGTTTATTACACATCAATATCTGTGAAGGGAAGAGGGAGGAAACAGGACAGTACATAGGGAGAAGCCAAACTGCGATGGCCTGACCATCCTTAGCCATCTCAGCAGGAAGTTCTGGAGCAAAGACTGCCCACAGTTTCCTGAGTTGGGCAGAAATTGCCAGGCCTTTATATGAGATGTGTGCTGCTCAGGGAAGAGTGGGGCATTGTTTAAGGCAGCTCTCAGCAACGAATGCAGACCATGAAGCACCTGACAGTGGGGGGCTGTCGGCTGACTACATTCCCAGCAGCTGGGTAACAAATGCTTCCTTTAAGGGGGGTGAGGGCTGGGTGGTACCTCTCCATATGTAAACTAAATGACTGAAAAACTTGATTAAAAAAACAATAAATAGCATCATATTCTCACATCTTTCTTCAAAAGGAACAAGGAACAGGATGAATAGATAAATGTAAGGAACAGGATGAATAGATAAATATAAGGAACAGGATGAATAGATAAGGAACAGGATGAATAGATAAATGTAAGGATGAAGGAACAGGATGAATAGATAAAGGAACAGGATGGATAGATAAAGGAACAAGGAACAGGATGAATAGATAAATGTAAGGAACAGGATGAATAGATAAATGTAAGGAACAGGAACACAAGGAACAGGATGAATAGATAAATGTAAGTCTGGGGGTACCTTCTAATTCCATTTTCAGCAATATGTAAATCTCCTCTATCACAAATCTAGAAATTCTGCATTTTGGAAGTAACTGAAAAATAGTGAGAGCTTGTCAACATATATGCACCCAATATAGGAACACCCAAATACATAAAACAAATACTAACAGACATAAAGGGAAAAATTGATGGGAATACAATAATAGTAGGAGACTTTAACAACCCACTAACATCAATGGACAGATCTTCAAGACAAAAAATTAATAAGGCAACAGAGATACTAAATGATAAAATAGAACAGTTAGACTTAATTGATATTTTCAGGACATTACCTCCAAAAAAAGCAGAATACATATTCTTTTCAAGCACACGTGGAACATTCTCCGGGATTAACCACATACTAAGGCACACAACAAGCCTCAACAAATTTAAGAGTATAGAAATTATTTCAAGCATCTTTTCTGACCACAACAGCATGAAACTACAAATCAACCACAGAAAAAGAAACAAGAAAAAAAATTACATGGAGATTAAACCACATGCTACTAAAATAACCAATGGGTCAACAATGAACTCAAAGAAGAAATTAAAAAATACTTTGAGGCAAATGACAATGAAAACACAACAATACCAAGTCTATGGGATACAGCAAAAGCATTTCTTAGCAGGAAATTAATAGCGATTCAGGCCTTCTTTAAGAAATAAGAAAAATCTCAAATAATCTAATCCACCACTTAAAAGAATTAGAAAAAGAAGAACAAGCAAAATCTAAACTCAGCTGAAGGAAGGAAACAATAAAGATTAGAAAGGAAATAAATAAAATAGAAGTAAAAAAACAGAAAAAATCAATAAAACCAAGAGCTCGTTCTTTGAAAGGGTAAACAAAATTGAAAAACCTCTGGCCAGGCTCGCCAAGAAGAAAAGAGAGAAAACCCAAATAAACAAAATAAGAAATGAAAGAGCAGAAATCACAACTGACACCACAGAAATACAAAAAAAAAAAAAACATAAGAGAATACTATGAATCATTATATGACAACATATTCAACAACCTAGAAGAAATAGACAACTTTCTAGAAACATAAAGCCTGCCAAAACTGAAACAAGAAGAAATAGATTACTTGAACAGACTGAAAACTGGAAGTGAAATAGAATCTGCAGTAAAAAAAAATTCTCTACAAACGAAAGTCCAGGATCAGATGCTTCACGGGCAAATTCTACCAAACATATAAAGAACTTATACTGATCCTTCTCAAATTCTTCCAAAAGACCGATGAGGAGGGAACACTCCCAAAGACATTCTATGAAGCCACCATCACCCTGATGCTAAAATCAGACAAAGACACTACCAAAAAAGAAAATTACAGGCCAATATATTTGATGAATATAGATGCAAAAATTATCAACAAAATATTAGCAAACTGAATCAACAATACATAAAAAAGATCATACACCACGACCAAGTTGGATTCATCCCAGGGTCACAAGTATGGTTCAACATATGCAAATCTATCAATGTGATACACCACATCAACAAAAGAAAAGACAAAAAACACATGACCATCTTAATAGATGCTGAAAAAGCATTTGATAAAATTCAATATCCATTCATGATAAAAATCCTTATGAAAGTGGGTATAGAGGGAACATATCTCACCATAATAAAAGCTATTTATGACAAAAAAACAGCCAAGATAATACTCAATGGTGAAAAGCTAAAAGTCTTCCTGCTAAAGTCTGGAACAAAACAAAGATGCCCACTCTCAACACTTCTCCTCAACATGGTATTGGAAGTCTTAGTCACAGCAATCAGACAAGAAAAAGAAAGAAAAGGTATTCAAATTGGTAAGGAAGAGGTAAAACTGTCATTATATGCAGATGACATGATACTATATATATAAAACCCTAAAGTCTCCACAAAAAAACCCTACTAGAACTGATAAACGAATACAGTAAGGTGACAGGATACAAGATTAACATACAGAAATTGGTTGCATTTCATTACACTAACAATAAAATATCAGAAACGAAATGTAAATAAACAATCCCTTTTAAAATCACATAAAAAAAATACTTAGGAAAAAGCCTGACCAAGGAGGTGAAAGACTTATATGCGGAGAACTACAAAACATTAATAAAGGAAACTGAAGATGATGCAAAGAAATGGAGAGATATCCCATGTTCTTCGATTGGAAAAATTAATATTATCAAAATGGCTATACTATTCAAAGCAGTCTACAGATTTAATGCTATCAAAATACCAATGACATTTTTCACAGAACTAGAACAAATAATCCTAAGATTTATATGGAACCATGGAAGACTCAGAATTGCCAAAGCAATCCTGAGGAAAAAGAACAAAGCAGGAGGCATAACCTTCCCAGACTTCAGACAATACTACAAAGTTACAGTAATCAAAACAGCATGGTATTGCCACAAAAACAGACATATAGATCAATGGAACAAAATAGAGAGCCCAGAAATAAACCCACATACCTATGGATGATTAATCTTTGACAAAGGACGCAAGAATATACAATGGGGAAAAGACAGCCTCTTCAGCAAGTGGAGTTGGTAAAGTTGGACATCCTCACATAAATCAATGAAACTAGAATGGACCCTCACATAATATGCAAAAATAAACTCAAGATGGCTTAAGACTTAAATATAAGACAACACATCATAAAACTTCTAGAAGAGAACATAGGTAAAACATACTCTGACATAAATCGTACCAATGTTTTCTTAGGTCAGTCTCCCAAGGCAGTAGAAATAAAAGCAAAAATAAACAAATGGGACCTAAAAACTTACAAGCTTTTGCATAGCAAAAAACAAAACAAAACAAAACAAAACAAAAAAACAGAAAAAAACCCTATAAACAAAACAAAAAGACAACCTACAGACTGGAAGGAAATATTTGCAAATGATGTGATGAAAAGGACTTAATTTCCAAAATATACAAACAGCTCATATAACTCAAGAACAAAAAATCAAACAACCCAATCAAAAAGTGGGCAGAAGACCTAAATAGACACTTTTCCAAAGAAAACATACAGGTGGCCAATAGGCACATGAAAAGATGCTCATCATTGCTAATTATTAGAGAAATGCAAATCAAAACAAAAATGAGGTACCACCTCACACCTGTCAGAATGGCCATCATCAAAAATCTACAAACAAGATATGCTGGAGAGGGTGTGGAGAAAAGGGAACCCTCCTACACTGTTGGTGGGAGTGTACAGTGGTGCAGCCACTGTGGAGAACACTATGGAGGTTCCTCAAAAAAACTAAAAATAGAGTTGCCGTATGATCCAGCAATCCCACTCCTCAGCATATTCCCCGACAAAACTACAATTTGAAAAGATACATGCATCTCAATGTTCATAGCAGCACTATTTACAATATGCAAGACATGGAAACAACCCAAATGTCCATCAACAGATGAATGGATAAAGAAGATGTGGTACATATATACAATGGAATATTACTCAGCCATTAAAAAGAATGAAATAATGCCATTTGCAGCAACATGGATGGACCTAGAGATTACCATACTAAGCATAGTAAGTAGAAAGAGAAAGACAAATACCATATGATATCACTTATATGTGGAATCTAAGATACAACACAAATGAACATATCTATGAAACAAAAATAGACTCACAAATATAGAAAACAGACTTGTGGTTGCCAAGCAAGCGGGAGGGTGGGGGAGGGAAGGATTGTTTGGGATTAGCAGATGCAAACTAGTATATATAGAATGGATAAACAATAAGGTCCTATTGTATAGCACAGGGAACTATATGCAATGTCCTGTGATAAACCACAATGAAAATGAATATGAAAAAGAGTATAAATATATATATATATATATACATATACATACAGTTATATAGGTATAACTGAGTCACTTTACTGTACAGCAGAATTTAAAGACAAGATTGTAAATCAACTATCCTTCAACAAAATTAAAAAAAAAAAACTAGTGAGAGGATTAAGAGTCCAGTGACTTCACCGTGTGGTTTTTCAGACTTTTTTAATCCCAAAGGAAAGACAATTATCACACAGTCCATAGGAATGGCAAAGGGAAGCAGTAAATGAAGCCAACATTTTCAAAGACTACTCACTTTATAAAATGTACGTCAAAAAATTCTTCCCACTGTTACAGGGGCATGGCAAAGAAGCTTGTCTGCTTGGCTTAGGCTCAGAGTGCAGGTAGGTAAGAGGCTAGACATTTTCCCATTGAAATTAAATCACAATCCTGCCCACTGAAGACTTTGGAGTTCAGTTTTTTCACTATTTAAATGATTCAAGAACTCTCAATTCGAGAGAGAGAGCGTGCGAGAGCAAGAGAGAGAGCAAAAGAAATAAATGATTCTAGGTTGGTGATACTGCTGAGGCACCAGCAGGAAACAAACACAAACCTTTTCAGAGCAATCTGCTCTCAGCCCAAGTATTTAAACTTAACAAGCAAATATTAAAATTTTTAGCATGGATAAAACTCAAGAACACAATATTGCACAAAAAAACAGAAGTTGTAGAAAATTATGGAAATAAATAATTTACATACAGATTGAAAAACAGCAAATCGATTGCTTGGGGACAAATATCTACTTAATCATAGCGTAAGTCATGCCTCTGACTTTGTACCACTAATTCTGGAAGGTGGTTTACTCTGAGAAAGGACAAATGATGGAGAGCAATGAGTTTGGAGATGGATAATCAGGAATTTCAAGTCATGTTCTATTTCTTTAAAAAAATCTGGAGCAAGTACAGTAAAATATGGGTGTGCTTTAAATTGTATCTTATTCCTTTTATTGTTTTAAGTACTTGATAGAAAATATATCTTGCAGTGATAGAAAACTTCTTGTGTTATTTCCTTCAAAATTGTCTCTGCTTCTCTTTTCTGGAGCTTCAATTAGATGGATAAAGAGAATTGATAGGTTAATAATGAAAAGCACTTAGAATGGTGCCTGCACATATGAAGTGCTATATTTGTGTTAGCTATTATTATATTTACTACTTCTTTTATTATTTAATTTCATTAAGTATTTATCCTGTCCTTTCAGCAGGTTTCTTCAATTTTATCTTCCAACAGTTACATTGAACACATTGCTCCAAATAAATCCTAGTTTTACATATGGATTTATTATTTTATAACACAGAAGCTTACACTTTTACTGCTGTTATTTAAATATATCAGTCTTTTTCTTTGTGGCTTTTTGTATTGTTTTTATGCTTACATAAGCCTTCTCCACCAAAAATGTAATAAATACCTTATTTTGTTAGTGGTTAAAAGTATACCAGGGCCATCATTCCTTTAATGCCACACCTTTCCTTTTCATTCTTGAATTCTTCATGTGAATTCTATTTTGGTTAGTTGGAATATAACTTTGAGTAATGATGACAAAAAAGAAATAAAGTGGTATTTTTTTTTTTCCCTGAACCACCACATGTCTGAAAATTTGTCTTTCTTGTTCACAGGACAACCTAATAACTACAGAAATTTCAGATCACAATATTTGTCTTCACGTCTGTGTATGTCTCCATTACCATCATGTATGTATCTTTTAGTGCATATATGTTGAATACAAACATAGAGAAATGTCCCTGAACTAAAGAAAAATTAACCTTTTCAATTGAAAGTACTCCACAAGTTCTAAGTTGAGAGAAAATCTTATAAAGTTTCAGATAGTTAGTAGGTTACTTACAAAGATGTATCAGGAACATACATATAACAATTCAATATCAGGTAGAGTGAAATTAAAAGCCAAATGCATTAAACATGACAAAAAAGATATTTTGATACCATAAAAAAGATGATGTGGGGCCTCCCTGGTGGCGCAGTGGTTGAGAGTCCGCCTGCCGATGCAGGGGATACGGGTTCGTGCCCCGGTCTGGGAGGATCCCATGTGCCGCGGAGCGGCTGGGCCCGTGGGCCATGGCCGCTGGGCCTGCGCGTCCGGAGCCTGTGCTCCGCAACGGGAGAGGCCACAACAGTGAGAGGCCCGCATATCGCAAAAAAAAAGAAAAAAAAAAAAAGATGATGTGTAAATTACATATAGCAGTAATAGAGTTTTATGTGACAAAGGACATAACTGTGAAATACATAAGAAAAAATTCTCCTAGAAATAAAAAGAAAATTTGACGAACCTCCATTATGGCTGTGGCCTTTATTATAGTCCTTATAAAATTTGATCTATCAAGTATAGAAAATGTAAGCAAAGACATTAAAGGATATGAAAGCAATAAGCAAAGTCAACTGAAGATTTATTCATCCAATAAAAATATATAGAGTGCCTACTCTGAGGAATGGGGAAAAATTCAGTGACAAAACTGGCAAGGTCAGTGCCCTCAGGAAGCTTACATTCAAACTGGGAAGACAAAAAATAAAGAAGCAAAAAAAAAAAAAAGCTTAAAGTTTGCTGTAACATCTATGATAAAACTATTAAGGGTGATACAATAAAGCATAACTGGACCCTTAGGCAGAAATTGGATGGAAAGCCAGTGTGTGAGGAAAGCAAGGAGTCAGGGAAGGATAGCCTTTAGTTCTCAACACTTTGAGGGATCACTTCAGCTGCAGAGAGCTTCCCCAATCAATGCACCCCCTTCTCAAGGAGGCCCCACCTCTTAAGACAGATCAAGACAGGGGTATAAAGGCCAAGCCATTTCGGCTCAATGAAAGACAACCATGAAGGGTGGATATATTATCTGGGGGACCCCATGGAATTGGCTGAGCTGTCAGGCTTGTATCAGAGCTCCGTTTCTCCCTCCGTTTAATCCTGCTTTTTTCTGTTCCTTTCTACGGGTTATAATCTCAAGTGTGTTCCTTAATAAACATATTGCACACTACACTTTGTCTCAGAGTCTATATTCAAGAGAATACAACCTGTAAATATTGAATCACTATGTTGTGTGCCTGGAACTAACATTGTGTTATAGGTCCATTACACTTCAATAAAAAAAATTACTTAAAGAGAGGGAGAAAACACAACCTGTGAGGCAGGCAGGAGATAGCACATACAGCTCTTACTCAGCCACTGTACCAAGTTTGATTTTATTCAAACTTCAGTGGAATTCAAAGGAGGTTTTTAAGCACACTTTCACATGTTCATGAAATACTTACCAATATTGATCATATATGTGTATATATGTGGCCATAAAGAATACCTTAATAACTTCCAAAAATTATATTTAATACATACTATATTCGCTTACTTAAATGAAATACTCTGTGGGTTCCTGGGTGGATGGTGAACTGTCAGTAGAATACAACTGAGGACCCCATGGTGTCCAATGATCTCCACTGCCTCCACAATATTTTAAAATATCTTAAACTTTTTACATTCATGCAATCATTCTTGATCAACAAGGGTTCTTTTTTTTTTTTTTTTCGGTACGCGGGCCTCTCACTGTTGTGGCCTCTCCCGTTGCGGAGCACAGGCTCCGGACGCGCAGGCTCAGCGGTCATGGCTCACGGGCCCAGCTGCTCCACAGCATGTGGGATCTTCCCGGACTGGGGCACGAACCCGTGTCCCCTGCATCGGCAGGCAGACTCTCAACCACTGCGCCACCAGGTAAGCCCAACAGGATTCTTTTCTTTGGATTAGTGAGTGCTAGTTTCATGACATTTCTTGATTCTTATTTAGGCATTTATTCAAGAAGAACTTGTTTAGTACTTTTTTATGTTTCAGACAATAGGCTAGAGCCTGGGGATCAAGTGATGAAAATGACTACCTTGACCTGACTGCCTAGGAGAGTGAATGAAAAATAAAATTATCTAAAATTCTCTCTTTACCTGCCTCCCTCCCTATCCCTTTCTTCTTTCCTCTCTCTTTTCCTCTCTTGCTGCAAATCTATATCAGAAATCCCATTCAATTTAACAAATATTTATTGACGGTACCTTAAGTACTAGGAGGCAATGACCTATATTCTGAGAGTCTAACACTGATCTTCTGCGTTTAGAAAGAGGTATTTACTCTGAAAATTCCATGAGGTTTCTTACATCTGACCTGTAGAATCTTTCCATAGGTCCAGTGGGTTTTCTGTTTGCTGTTTCTAGAGGAAGCTGTGCTATTTTGATTCTGCTTTTGTTATGACTGCTTCTCTTGAAGGAAATAGTTCTGCCACTGATTTGTTGTGGCCACTTGCTCCCAAGAGGAACACCTAAAACAGACACACCTTTATGCTGACTTGCTGAGACGTGTGAGTGTACCCATCAGCCTTAAAGTGAGCCCTTACCACTCTGAAAAATGGGATATTAATAAGGTTTTGTTAGGGTTTCTTCCACTAATTCTCAGCCTTTGAAATCTGAAATAAAATGTTAAAACAAATATTAGGCTATAAATCAAAAGTAAACAATACCCAATAAACTGCACTAGGGTGATTCAAGATGGAAATCCTAGCCATGTTCAAATATCTATTCAATTATTTCCTCTGTAGGAAGTCTTTGCTAATTCCATAAATAGGGTGAAATCTCCTTCTTGGAATCCTTATAGTTCTTCACGAATTAAACAGGGTATTTTCACAAACCCTGAAGTTTTGATGCTGTTGATAGTCAAAATTAAATGCCATCCTACACATGACATAGATGATAGATAGATAGATACATACGTACATATGTATGAATTTTAGTCTTATTGGCATAAGTAAATATGGTCATTATTTACACCTACAAATTTACACAGGCATGGACTAGTCTTCCTGTGGAAAAATGGTTAAGTACCGTGGTTTTCAAACTTTTCTACGCAGTGGTATCCCTTGGTTATCTTTAAAAATACTGATGCTTGGCATGAAAAGATGCTAAACAACACTAATTATTAGAGAAATGCAAATGAAAAACACAGTGAGGTATCAGCTCACACTGGTCAGAACAGGCATCATAAAAAGTCCACAAATAATAAATGCTGGAGAGAGTGTGGAGAAAAGGGAACCCTCCTACAGTGTTGGTGGGAATATAAATTGGTGCCGTCACTACGGAGAACACTATGGAGGTTCCTCAAAAACTAAAAATAGAACTACCATATGATCCTGCAATCCCACTCCGGGGCATATATCCAGAGAAAACTCTAATTCGGAAAGATACATGCACCTCAATGTTCATTGCATTATTTACAGTAGCCAAGACATGGAAGCAACCTAAGCATCCATCAACAGATGAATGGAAAAAGAAGATGTGGTATATATGCACAATGGAATATTACTCAGCCATAAAACAGAAGGAAATAATGCCATTTGCAGCAACTTGGATGAACCTAGAGATTACCATACTAAGTGAAGTAAGCCAGACAGAGAAAGACAAATATCATATGATATTGCTTATATGTGGAATCTAAAAAAGAAAAAGATACAAATGAACTTATTCACAAAACAGAAAGAGACTCACAGACATAGAAAACAAACTTATGGTTACCAAAGGGGAAAGGGGGCGGAGGAGGGATAAATTAGGAGTTTGAGATTAGCAGATACAGACTACTATATATAAAATAAACAACAAGGTCCTAGTGTATAGCACAGGGAACTATATTCAATATCCTGTAATAAACCATAATGGAAAAAATATGAAAAAGAATATATATGTCTATTTATCTATCTATATCGGAATCACTTTGCTGTACACCAGAAACTAACACAACATTGAAAATAAACTATACTTCAATAAAAAAAAATACTGATGCCTGGCTCCAACCCTCAAACATTCTGATTTAACTTATCTGGAGTGTGATCTGGGCACATCCCACTAAAACCACTGAATTAGGGTATAACTCTGCTTCCACAAATCATAAATAAAGTTATTTAAATACGTCTGAGAAGTCAGGGTGATACCCTTCAATACCCAATTGGGAAACGAGGCAGTGGTCACTCTTAAGAAGAGATTTACTCTGAGATAGAGTGCTGGGTATGTGAGCTACCTTTGGTGTGGAGCCCAACTGGGGAAATCTTGCTAGATCATTTTCCTGCCTAGATACCCCCGTACCTCATGTGAATTACACACACACACACACACACACAAAACCTGCCTGAATGCCTTTTGAAGATTCAAAATGATATTAAAAGTAAAGGACTACATCAACTGGGGCCCTGCCAGTTTTGCTGTGGGGTCCTGCTGATTAGGCATAAATAAGTATGATCTATTGTAACTTATCAAATCACTTCCATTTTGAAAAATCAGGAGAGATATGCCCTAGTGACAGATGGTGGACATGAATGGGATAAGGGGATGTGTGGAGGGAGCAGATTGTTCAGAACCTCATCTTGGTGTTGTGGCCAGGACTTCTACACTGTGATCAAAAACTGTAACTGTCCAAGACTGGCATTCATGCCGGAGCACAGATGACTGGAACATATAGGGGGAATGTTTAGTAGGTGGAGAATGCAGCCTTATCCACTGGCACACTTCTGGCAGGTAGAAGCAGGTACCTGAAATAGGGTGGGCAACTGTAAGCAAACCTGGGGATTCGCTGAAATATTTGAAAATGGAAACCCTTGTAAAAAGCTGAATTTCCTGCTAAATTGGCATGTCAGCACTTGGACAATTTATTATATTTTGGCTATTTCATACTGATGTGACCTTATTCAGGAGTCTGATTTGTTGAGTAATAGACCTGTATTTGGTACCTGTCATCCTGTGCTATGAGTCTTTGTCTTATTCACCTACCATCCTCACTAGTTGTAAACCAAAACTTAAGATCATTTAAGAGTGCTGAATCTGGACTTTAATGTCTTAGATTCTAATTTTTGCTCAGTCTCTTAAAAAAGGTGTGACTTTCAGTTTCTTAATCTGACTATAAAGTAAGAAGCATAATAGTACCTGACAAGTAGGGATGCTGTTAGATTTAATTGAAATATTATAGACAATGCATTTTGTATTTATCCTGATACATAGTAAATTAACAGCTAATAGGTATCATTCATTTTTTACATTCCCTGCAATGAACAGTACAATGTTTTGTATATGCTAGGTATTTAATATGTATTTCTCTGAGAAGAACTGAATTCTGATGTCATCAATCAGAAAGACTAATGTATGACTTACTAGGTCTAGGAAAGGGGTGTATTCTGAAAGGAGAATCTTTTTAAATGCAGACTTTTTTATTCTAAGAAACAGAATTTTTCTAGAAATATTTGAAACAGCATGATATAAGAGTATATATTAGAGGGGAAATGCTGAGATTTATAAGCCAAAAAGCATACAGCAGCTTCAAAATGTTCTGAAAACTTACTGCCCCATACACTTGGAACTAAGCTGACTAGCAGTCTGAGACAATATATTTATATGTACTTCCAATATAGGCATACTGGTATCACTTGCACCTTGAGTAGATTTTCTTTCCTCTAAGTCTTTGATAGTTTGGAGGGAAAAGAAAATAACTTCACAGTGCTGTTATATAGCTTTATTGCTTAGGTATTTCATTTGACTGCTTCAGGTTCAGCTTCCAAAGATTCATTCATCTAAATCAGCCTTAGGCTTCACTTATCTCCAATCCCCCCAAATCATGTTCAGACCAATGGCATAAAGCAGTGATCTCACTTTAAATTTACTTAACCTTCCATTTCAGAAGTTACAATGTGATTTTGTTTTTTTATTCTGCTCAAGCAATCACAGATTTTAAGTTTCTTTGAGTTTGTTCTTCAGTGGAAGCCTTCAGGATGCACTTAGAAAAATCCATTACGAATAAGAGTGGCAAGCAAATGGGACACATTTCCTCAGTGTTCATGTGTTAATATCCTGGGGCTTACTCACCTTGCTCAACCATTCATGACATTCAAATTTGTAAAATTACTCATCACCTGAATGTGGCTTCCATTAACTTTTAGCTTATATTTCCTCTTTTTTTTTTTTTTTTTCGCGGTACACAGGCCCCTCACTGTTGTGGCCTCTCCCGTTGTGGAGCACAGGCTCCAGATGTGCAGGCTCAGCAGCCATGGCTCACGGGCCCAGCTGCTCCGCGGCATGTGGGATCTTTCCAGACCAGGGCAAGAACCCGTGTCCTCTGCATCGGCAGGTGGACTCTCAACCCCTGTGCCACCAGGGAAGCCCTATTTCCTCTTTTAAATGTGCCTATACGTAACTCTCATGAATTTTTATCAACTCACGCATCAGTTCTAATTCCTCTATTTCTTAGAAATGTCTCAATCAGAATTCAGCTGATTAATAAGCGAGTTGAAGAAATTACTTTAAATAATTTTATTCTTGAATGAATAATTTTATGAAAATACCGGCAGCACATGAAGCATATACGAAGGACATATGCAGTAAAAAATATTTCTGTACATTCAAATATGAATTTCTATTTTTCTTTGTGCTTAATAGAAAAAGATACTAGTTATTCAAGTAGCAAAAAGGTCAAGTAATGTGACTCAAGAGTTTCCTAAACTAACTATAAATTCTGTAAGACAAGGAAACAGTAAAAATGTGTCCTCCCAAACACTATGAACAAGCTAAAATACTACTTTGTGAAATAAATTATTTTAGTAGATATGGGGTATTGGTTTGGCCTATAAAAAGATACTTTTTATCTGTTTCTTGTCATCTCTCCTATTTAAAAAATTTTGAGAGGAAGCATCTGAAATGTAGTGCTTTGTCTTTGCCAACATTATACAATAATATTCTCCCGTCCTATATTTATTCAGATTAAGCAGTCAGAAATTTGTATGTGTCCACCTATGCATGCTAGCTATTAACAAGTAGAAGAATACATTTTAATATCTATCGGAAGACTTCCAGTGGAAAAAACTTAATTGATATATAGCCAAAATGGAATGGTAGTTAACTACATAAATTGGTAGCCAGAAATCAAGATATGATGATAACCTTAAGAGAGAGAATGGAAATTCCAGGACTGTACCTACTGCCGTGGAATAAAACTAGCAGAAGCAAGCTGTTGGAAATTCAAGCAGCCCTGGTGATACAAACTAAAGAAGGAAGGAACAAGCTTTTCCGTGACAACTTTCCTATTCTTTGCCATTATTGTTGTTCCCTTAGGAGATTGCTTTTCCGGAAATTGCTACTGAAAAAGCAGTGTGCTGTAGAAGGCAAGCAGTGGCTAAGAAGAGTTGAGTCCTAACTGCCACATTCTGGTCATTTTTTGCCTAAGTTACTCATTTGTAAAATTATATATAATTGCACCAGTCCAATCTACCTTAGCAAATTGTAATAAGGATCAACTGACATGAAGCATATGCAGATTCCTTACAAATTATAAATTGCTATAAACATATGAGGAATTCTTACTCTGCATGGAGCTTTTTCCAATACTGAATCTTAGTAATTTTCAACTGTTCAGGCAAATAATTAAGCATCAATCAAATACACTAGGGCATTGTGACTTTTTTTGTAAATGCTTCCTTCATGATTCCCAACTTTAGTTAACTTCCCTCAAACTCCTTGTGGACTTGGCTATATCACTTGCTTTGGCAAATGTGATGTGAGTGGACATGACAAAAGTAGAAACTTGAAATGTTCTTTTACATTTGGTCTTGCCCTCTTGATCTTCTGCCATCACCATGAAAAGAGCCTGCCCAGATAGCCTGCTGGTCTCTGAAGGATTAAGGGTATGTGCAGCAGACCTCACCCCAATCTGAGTCCTGGAGCCAAGGTCAGATGACACCAGCCTAAATCACCCAAATGCCAAACAAGTCACAGTTGTGTAAGTGAGAAATGATGCTCATTGTTAGAAGCCACAGAATGGGAAGGCTTGTTAATCAAAATTATTTTAAGTATAGGTTATTCATGACGTTGCCATGTTAAAAAGTCAATACATAGAAAAATCCAAATGAGGCACACTCTTAGAGATTTTAAAAGATTGCTGAATATCTAAATTTCTACTGCTGAATATCTAAAATCTACAGATTTTAAAAACTTATTTATGCCAAGAAGGGCATATTTTTCACTGGCCTCTTCAGTGCAGACCAGGAAAGATGATGGTAGTGGAGGAATCTTGGAGCTAAGACCTATGGAGAACAATGGACCAAGGAGCCACTCCCAGGGAATATAACGAGGGCCTAATTAAGAGCATTCGCGATCTCCAGGTAGAATAATTTAGCAACATTTGCTCAGAAGGATTTCAGAATTCTTAGATCAGCTAATGTTATGTGTCTCCCATTGTCTCCCTTCTGAATGTGAGCACATCCTTGTTTCCCCATTGTATATTAGGAATGTTGTCTTTTAGTTCATGTGTCTCTGGATCAAGAGGAGATCTGTGGTAGGCCTTAACCTTACCTTGATTGGAGTCAAGTTCAATCAAGACCAGTCTAGATCAGATAACCCCCTCAGTTGCATGAAAGAGATATAAATGCTTATTGTTATAATCCACTGAGCATTGGGTTAGTTTGCTTTACAGTATTAAGAGAACAGCTAAATGATAGAAGTGTCACTGCTAGACTAAAATTTTATGAAGCTGAAAGAATATGATGGATTTCAAAATGCTAGACTATAAACTAGATTGAAAATTTATCCACAGAATAAATTAAAAAGTTGTCCATGGTGGCAACATACCATGTGCTGGTGTGAAGCTTGTACCTACATTTTGAATCAAAAGAGTAGGGTATGTTTCAGAAAGAGAGTACCTTTTTGTATTGGACTTTTTTACTTCTGCCAACTTACTTGCCATTGTGACTTCTTAGTCTTTCTAATGTAATAAGATTTGCCTTTCAGTGACAAAAATAGTTTTCTTGATAAGATGAAGGACAATATTATGAACTGAATGAAGAATCAGGCATCATAGAGCCATGAATGCTGTGTTGAAGGTTTTCTTAGAACAATCCAAAAAAGTATTAATTGAAGCTCCTACATAATGTGTAACATCAATTTCATCAAGTTAATGGGCTGAAGTAAAATAGACATTATATTTATTGAACTAGATAACTCAAATGAACTTCAGCACTCTGAACACAAACATGATTTTAGGAATGGAGAGGTGTTTCAAAGAGCCTAAAAATAAATTTAAGCAAAAGAACAATGTTTTTCTGTAGAATATGTAATCAATATAAAAAAATTTTTTAAAAAGCATGCTGACTTTCCTAAACTCTAGCTACTATTTGTAATTTATCTTCACATTAACACTATAACTTTGAAGCAAAATAATATTAGTGGCAGCTGATGTTTTATTTAAATTACGCAAATAATTAAGTTTACTAGAATTTTAAACATTTTAATTAACAGCAAAGTTAGGAAATCAAAGTCAGATAATAAATAGAATCTAGTATGTTTTTCTGTGAAAACTATAATGGTATAGACATTTCATACTTATTTATCTTTTAACTGTTAGCATAAAATAAAAACAATGTACTAAACATGTTCTCTAAACTTTCATGAACAAACGTCCCTTTGCTAATATGGGAGAAAAAAATGTAACTTCTGACTTAACTAATTTTAGAATCTTACGTTGAAAAGTCTGTATTGAACTCCAGATCAAAACAAAAAAAAGACCCCCAAACCCCCAAATGTGATAGTTTTGCATTCGGGAACCCCTGTTGAACACTGGCAACTAAGTGTAAAATTAGTTGAACCAAAGAGAATAAAAGAGCTAGGAGTAAACCTACCTAAAGAGGCAAAAGACCTGTACACAGAAAACTATAAAACACTTATGAAAGAAATGAAAGATGACACAAACAGATGGACAGATATACCATGTTCTTGGACTGGAAGAATCAATATTGTGAAAATAACAATCCTACCCAAAGCAATCTACAGATTCAATGCAATTCCTATCAAATTACCAATGGCATTTTTCACAGAATTAGAAAAAAAAAATTACAATTTGTATGGAAACACCAAAGACCCTGAATAGCCAAAGCAATCTTGAGAAAGAAAAACGGAGCTGGAGGAATCAGGATCCCGGACTTCAAACTATACTGCAAAGCTACAATAATCAAGACAGGTGGTACTGGCACAAAAACAGAAATATAGATCAATGGAATAGGATAGAAAGCCCAGAGATACACCCATGCACCTATGGTCACCTAATCTATGACAAAGGAGGCAAGGACATATAATGGACAAAAGACAGTCTCTTCAATAAGTGGTGCTGGGAAAACTGGACAGCTACATGTAAAAGAATGAAATTAGAACACTCCCTAACACCACACACAAAAATAAACTCAAAATGGATTAAAGACCTAAATGTAAGACTGGACACTACAAAACTCTTAGAGGAAAACAGAGGGAAGAACACTCTTTGACATAAATTGCAGCAAGATCTTTTTTGACCCATCTCCTAGAGTAATGAAAATAAAAACAAAAAAAACCCAAATGGGACCTAATTAAACTTAAAAGCTTTTGCACAGCAAAGGAAACCATAAAGAAGATGAAAAGATAACCCTCAGAATGGGAGAAAATATTTGCAAACGAAGCAACTGACAAAGGATTAATCTCCAAAATATGCAAACAGCTCATGCAGCTCAATATCAAAGAAACAAACAATCCAATCAAAAAATGGGCAGAAGATCTAAATAGACATTTGTCCAAAGAAGACATACAGATGGCTAACAGGCACATGAAAATATGCTCAACATTGCTAATTATTAGAGAAATGCAAATCAAAACTACAAGGAGGTATCACCTCACACCAGTCAGAATGGCCATCATCAAAAAATCTACAAACAATAAATGCTGGAGAGGGTGTGGAGAAAAGGGAACACTCTAGCACTGTTGGTGGGAATGTAAATTGATACAGCCACTATGGAGAACAGTATGGAGGTTCATTAAAAAAGTAAAATTAGGGCTTCCCTGGTGGCACAGTGGTTGAGAGTCCGCCTGCCGATGCAGGGGAAACGGGTTCGTGCCCCGGTCTGGGAAGATCCCACATGCCGCAGAGCGGCTGGGCCCGTGAGCCATGGCCGCTGGGCCTGTGTGTCCGGAGCCTGTGCTCCACAATGGGAGAGGCCACAACAGTGAGAGGCCCACATACCACAAAAAAAAAAAAAAAAAAAAAAGTAAAATTAGAACTACCATATGACCCAGCAATCCCACTACTGGGCATATACTCTGAGAAAACCATAATTCAAAAAGAGACATGTACCAAAATGTTCATTGCAGCTCTATTTACAATAGCCAGGACATGGAAGCAACCTAAGTGTCCACTGACAGATAAAGAAGATGTTGCACATATATACAATGGAATATTACTCAGCCATAAAAAGGAACGAAACTGGGTCATTTGTAGAGATGTAGATGGACCTAGAGTCTGTCATACAGAGTGAAGTAAGTCAGAAAGAGAAGAACAAATATCGTATATTAACTCATATATATGGAATCTAGAAAAATGGTACAGATTAACGTATTTGCAGGGCAGGAATAGAGACACAGACATAGAGAATGGATGTGTGGACATGGGGGGAAGAGGAGGATGGGATGAATTGGGAGATTAGGATTGACATATATACACTACCATGTGCAAAATATATAGATAGTTAGTAGGAACCTGCTGTATAGCACAGGGAGCTCAGCTCGGTGCTCTGTGATGACCTAGGTGGGTGGGATGGGGGCAGGTGGGAGGGAGATCCAAGAGGGAGGGGATATATGTATACATATAGCTGATTCACTTCATTGTGCAGCAGAAACTAACACAACATTGTAAAGCAATTATATTCCAATAAAAAAAAAATAGCTGAGGGCTTCCCTGGTGGCGCAGTAGTTAAGAACCCGCCTGCCAATGCAGGGGACATGGGTTCAAGTCCTGGTCTGGGAAGATCCCACATGCACGGAGCAACTAAGCCCATGTGCCGCAACTACTGAGCCTGCGCTCTAGAGCTCGTGAGCCACAACTACTGAGCCTGCGTGCCGCAACTACTGAAGCCTGCATGCCTAAAGCCCATGCTCTGCAACGAGAGGCCACCGCAATGAGAAGCCCACGCACCACAACGAAGAGTAGCCCCCGCTCGCTGCAACTAGAGAAAGCCCACGGGCAGCAAGGAAGACCAAACACAGTCAATAAATAAATGAATAATTTTTTTAAAAAATTAGCTGAACCATACAGATTTATTACTTTGATAGCTTCATCAAGCACTTTCAGAAATTTGGTAGCAGTCTATCAAAAACACACATCTGGCTATGATATAATTTTAAGTAAAAATTAATATTAATAAATAATAAAGATATATGTTATAATTATGCATTTACAGCCAATTTGGGATAATACTGGTGTATAAAACCTGGCACAAACTGGCTAACTTTGAAAACTATCCAAAAGTTTTAAGAATCAGTAAAGAAGATATTCAAAAGAATTTAGTTTTTTTGTTTAAATCATTAGTTTGAAAAAGATCAATTTTAATAGAAATAAGTTTACAACAATACTAATGAGTTTAAGATGTGGAATTTTATTGTCTAATTATTGTTTAATTATTTGGATTTGAGCATAAATATGACCAAACTTTTTTCCATCATTTAATTTCTCAAAGGCCCATCTAAAATAAATTATGTTGGAGTTAGTAAACTTTCACTGATAATAACTGTCTTAACCCCTAGAGCTGAACCCTAACCCAAATGGAGAAATGTAAATGGATCCTATCTACATGTAAGACCTATCCAGACATGAAAAGCAGGAGGCGGTTTAAAGACACCTCAAGTGAGAGTTAAAAATAACTGTCTTCGATCAATGCACTGTGTCATTGAAAAGAAGTTTAACTAAATCACTAGCTATGGGGCCTCCCTGGTGGTGCAGTGGTTGGGAGTCCGCCTGCCGATGCAGGGGATACGGGTTCGTGCCCCGGTCCAGGAGGATCCCATATGCCGCGGAGCGGCTGGGCCCGTGAGCCATGGCCGCTGAGCCTGCGCGTCCGGAGCCTGTGCTCTGCAGCGGGAGAGGCCACAGCAGTGAGAGGCCCGCGTACCGCAAAAAAAAATAATAATTATAAAAAAATAAAGCTAAATCACTAGCTATGGAAAAACTGAACGAAACTGGGTATTTTCATTTATCAGTGATAAATACAATATATTTTATTATATCTTCCAATAAAAATTGTTGTATTATTTTTATAAAGAGAAAGCCATTATTTGGTTGGTTGCTTCCTAATATACCTAACCAAACAACCAAGCTACCAAGAAAACTTGAAATATTAATGTTCGTGCCATTTTTTCCTGCTCTTCCAGATATGTGAACTTCCCTCCTACTTAATCAGAAAGAAATCATATTGTCATAAGAAAAATTAAGATTGTCATACACATTTTCATTTTTTATCCTCTAAAACAAACCTAGATCACAGACAATAATTTTGGAAGCCAAAATTTTCATTTTTAAGACAGGGACTTACTTAGATAAAATGCACTTGACAATCAAAAGCCTGGTATTTGAAAAAACTCGAGTTTATGCCATTTCAAAACAATGGAGAGAGAATCAACAAAAGCTTAGTAATCTTTAGGAAGGGACTGGAGGAGGGTCTCTGAGCTGGGGAGGAGGGGAATAGTTGACACAGAAGGACTGAGTAGAACTGCAGGAGCTGGCAAGGATGGCATCAGATCTGGTGGAGGAGGAGTGGGATAGGAGATTAGGTACAGAAAGACTATTGAAATGTATTATTTATAGCATCAGAAAGCTGCACAAATGCGAACTGATCCTTGTAGACTATACATTATCATGGGCCTTTGAGTGAGGTGTGCCTATGTAAGTAGCCGCACTCACTGTTTTTATCACTGAGAGCCATCCATGACAGCTCTCTGCACCATTTAAAGATTTGCCAGCTGAAATCAGAACTACTCATGATTGACTTGCTCAGCCCTACTTCATCTGCCTATGTAGACAAATTTCTTTCAGTAATATGTCATAGTTGTGAGGTTCCCAAAACAGAGGGTGGGATCCTGGATATCCAAATGAAGTGTGCAATTAATAGTTATGACTGCTTAGAAGGGAAACCATTTCTAAACTTTCCAGCCCTCGAATGTGTATAAGTCCAAAGCAGTAGTTACAATTTATTACCACTCCAATTGCAGTTATTTATTTCACATGTTACCATACAAGTGAATGAATCATGTGGTAACTGGGCAGTACAAAGAAGAGAGTGGAAACTCATCTGAGATAGATTTTTTTAAAGATTGAGTCAGAATTCTTGAAAGATGAGTAAGAATTTTTGTGTCTTGAGCCAGAATACTGGCTTGGGCAGGTACACCTAATATTAAAAAATTTATATTTAAAGCATCAACATACTGAAAAACATACCATCTTTAGGGATGAATTGAAGGATTAATGATGAGTGCGTATAGAAAATATACTCATACTTGAGAAATGGGGAATTTCTATATCATCAAGGAGCTTGTGTCATCCTAACTCTATCAGATTTTATTCTATAGGTCAAGGGATGTCACTGAGGAATTTTAAAGAGGTGAATGAAATGATAAGTTTTGCATTTTAGAAAGATCACTCTGTGGTAAGATGAAGGATGTTTAGACAGAAGGAAGACCTTTGACATTTTATAGCCCTTGAGTCTTGCTTGAATTGTAAGTAGAACAAAGATACATGATCTTTTGGATATACTTGTAAATAATTATTGAGAAAATTCTTCAATCAATATTTTTAATATTTTGCAATAATTTATGTTCTATATTTTGTTTTTTATTAACATCATTTTTTCCTTATGGATTTTTTGGTGTCCTTTTGTCAATCTTTAATTCTTGTGAAACATAAAACCTTAAGTTTTACCCCTAGTATATACCCAGGCACATGCTGACAGGCAAGAGGAGAGAAAGATAATGTTAATTGACCACTTATTATTTAATAAGTACTGTGATAGGTACTTTTCATTTACAACTGCCTAAGCAATAGTAGGTGAGAAATAGTTAAATAGGAACAAAAGCTCAGCTGCTGTAGCCAGGGATAAACAGTTACTGGTTTTGTAGAAAATATATGGTGGTGTTTGCTTTTCAGCCTGAAGGGATTATATATTTCATTTTGGACCACAATCAGAAAATACACTTTTCCTATCAAAGGATTTTTAAAATTCCTTCAGATGGCACAGCACGTAAAAAATGCCTTTTGTTCTGGTGAACTAGTGAATATAGCACATGTACATAAGACACCAAGTTCTTAAAACAGGAAAGAAAACACACTAATAGACCATATAGAGAGAAACATATCAGTAACAATCATTTGTTTGCAGAGGGCAGGATAACAGAATTAGAATATCCTAGAAGAAGTGTCATCAACACAGCATAGTTGAAAAAGACAAGAAACAAGTAATCAAGAGTGTACAGTAAAAGAGTCTCAACTTTTAGTCAAGGACCTTCAGATGCTCCTTCATGAGGGGTAACGGTAAAGGTCAATGAACCCTTGGCTGGAAGGTATTCACTCTTGCTGTTTCTAAATAAGGCCAGATTAAGCTATTTCTCTTTAACAGAGGTTTTGTTAGTCCAAAAAAAATCCTTGGTTGTCTATAAATCTCTTAGTCAAACATGCCATTCAAATATCATCCTACATAGATAAGTGGACGGGACGATCCTTTTCTGACTTTTAATCAAGATTTTTATTCCTGGATAGAAGCATGGTAAATCATATCCCTCCCAGATTTTTTACTCAATAAAGCAGATTATTTCATATTCCATTAATTTACATGAGCATTCTATAAGATGAATTTTTTTACCCACATTTTACAGAAAAAAATGAATTTTGGAAAGTATTATGTATCTTAATCAAGACCATATATCCCATAAGTAGTAGCGATAGGAAGTAAATATAAAACTGGGTAATTTTAAATCACATAGGTCTTTTTCTATAATAATTTTTATCTAGATATGCATCATATCTGTGAATGTTCTCTTTTTTTTAAACATCTTTATTGGAGTATGATTGCTTTACAATGGTGTGTTAGTTTTTGCTTTATAACAAAGTGAATCAGCTATACATATACATATGTTCCCATATCTCTTCCCTCTTGCGTCTCCCTCCCTCCCACTCTCCCTATCCCACCCCTCTAGGTGATCACAAAGCACTGAGCTGATCTCCCTGTGCTATGCGGCTGCTTCCCACTAGCTATCCATTTTACATTTGGTAGTGTATATATGTCCATGCCACTCTCTCACTTTGTCACAGCTTATCCTTCCCCCTCCCCATGTCCTCAAGTCCATTCTCTAGTAGGTCTGTGACTTTATTCCCGTCCTGCTCCTAAGTTCTTCATAGCCATTTTTTATAACTTTTTTTTTTTAGATTCCATATATATGTGTTAGCATACGGTATTTGTTTTTCTCTTTCTGATGTGCTTCACTCTATGACAGACACTAGGTCCATCCACCTCACTACAAATAACTCAATTTCGTTTCTTTTTATGGCTGAGTAATATTCCATTGTATATATGTGCCACATCTTGTTTATCCATTCATCTGTTGATGGACACTTAGGTTGCTTCCATGTCTTGGCTATTGTAAACAGAGCTGCAATGAATGTGAATGTTCTCTTAAACTCTTCACTGAACTGTAAGTGGTATTGGTGTGTGAAAGGGATACATAAGGATAAAAGTGAGAGAAAATTATTTCAGTTCTGCATTCAACAAATATATATTTAGTGCCCATTATATACCAGGTTCAGTCTAAAAGACTGTCCTGGAGATCATGACGAAATGAAGGCTGGATCCTGTGCATGAGAGTTGGTGTTTGCTAAGAAGAATGGGTAGGAACATTTAGCATATGAGAATGGAGTCTTTTATGTGAGAATGAGATGTAGTTCTTAAGGAGATATGCCAAAGTACACCAGTTTCCTAGAAACTAGAGTTGACAGATCTTGGTGGCATAACAAGACATTTCCTTTAATGACTATGTTCTTACAGAGAGAGGATGGATATAGAGGTGGGTGAAGTCTAAGGTTTTGAAATGTCAATGTTTTCCAGTTCTCTGTTAGTATACTGTGATGTATTCTTAGAGTAGTTTTCTTGAATACTTCTTTGGACCAAATTAATTACCAAATCAATCAAGAAACAATGTTCCAATGCCTACCTAAGATGGTATCATGAAAGAAACCCAATTTTCTAAGCTAATGAAATAGCACGCTTAGGGGCTGCCAAAATTTTACCATTTCTTTCAACATTTTTTTTTATAATGAGCCATTCTGTTTTTTTGAAGTTTTAAAATGAAAGTTTTCAATCACATCGAAAAACCTGAAATAATCTTACAATGAACACCACATACCCTCCATCTACATCCTATAATTAGTATTTTTCTCTGCACACTTTACCACATATCTATCCATCCCCCATCAACCTGTCAATTCATCTATTTTAACGATGCAATTCCGAGGATATTGCATACATTCATACACATTACCCTTAAACTCTTCAGCATGCATATTATTAACTTGAGATTAATATTTGTTTATGTCCTTTTTCTTATTTATTCCGATGTAATTTATGTACAATAATCTGTACATATTTAAAGTGCATTTGATGAGATTTGATACATACATATATGCATATATCATAACCCATCACTGCAATCAAGATAGTGAAAATTCTCTTCATCCACAAAGACTTCCTAATACTACTTTGAAATCCATTCCTCTCTGTACTCCCTAGACAGACACTGGCCTGTGTTTGTCACTATAGATTATTTTTCATTTTCTAGATGTTTATACAAATGGAATCATACAGTATGTACCATTTTGTCTATCTACCTTCATTTGCCACAATGTTTTTGAGATTCATCCATGTTATTTTATCAATGGTTTGTTTCTTTTAAATGCAGAGTAGTATTTCATTGTACAAATATACTATAATTGGTTTATCCATGCTCCTGTTGATGGGCAACTTGACTGTTTCCAGTTTTGAGGCTAATATGAATAAAGCTGCTATGACTATTCTAGTACTAGACCTTTATAATCGTACATTTTGATTTTCTTGAGTGAATACATAGAAGTGTGCTGATGGGTCATATGTAGGTGTCTATTGTTTTATTTAAAAAAACTGCCAGAACTTTGCCCAAAGTGCTTGTACCATTTTATACTCCCAATATTAGTGTAAGAAAGTTCTGGTTGCTCCACATTCTCATCATCATTTGGTGACGTCCAGTCTTTTTAATTTTAGCCACTTTGGCAGGTTTGTGGTGGTATCTCCTTTAGTTTTAATTTGTATTTCCCTAATAATAATTTCTAAAATAACCTATAGTGACTAATGATGCTGAGCACCTTTTCAAGGAAATTCATATACCTTGTCAGTATCAGTGTCAAATCTTTTATGTTATAATTGAATTGTGTCTTTATTACTGACTTATAGATATTCTTCATATATTCTGGCTACCAGTGATTTAACAGATACCTGCTTCTTGACTATCTTCACCCAGTCTGTGGCTTGTGTATTCATTTCATTAACATAATCTTTTGATGAGCAGAACTTTTTAATTTTCTAATTAAAAAAATCAAAGTTTCTAATTCATTATTTTTAAAAATTTTATGTTTATCCCTTTCTGTGTTCTAAGAAAACATTGTTAATACACAAGTCATGAAAATATTTTCCTATGTTTTCTCATAAAAAATTTATAATTTCAACATTTACACTTAGGTCTGTGAGCCATCTGAAATTAATTTTGGGGTATGATGTGAAGGAGGGGCCAAGGTGGAATTTTTTAACATATTGATGTCTGGCTGTTCCAAGAAGATTTGTTTCACTATTTATTTCACTACTGGATTGCTTCAGTGTTTTTGTCAAAAAAATCAAGTAACCATACGCATGTGGGTCTTTTTCTGGCCTCTCTATTCTGTTGCATTAATATAGTTCTAACCTTATATCAGTACTACACTTTGATTACTGAAGCTTATAATATGTTTTGAAATCAAGTAGCACAAATTCTGCAAATATTTTTTACAATTACTTTGTATACTGTTGTAAGTTTTCAAATTTTAAACTCCATTATTCAAAACTATTTATTAAAAGTATTTAAGACAATAATTAACATTTAAAAGATTTTTTTAAAAAAATTAACTCTTTATAAACCATATTTAAATCATGAAAACTAAAGACCTCAGAAAGGCATCCACTGATGTGTCCAGGAGGTTTGCTGTTTTTTTTTTTTTAATTATTTCTCTTTAATTTTTAAATTTTTTTTTTGGATGTGTTGGGTCTTTTGTTGCTGTGCAGGGGCTTTCCTCTAGTTGAGGAGAGTGGGGGCCTCTCTTCGTTGCAGTGCACGGGCCCCTCATTGGGTGGCTTCTCTTGTTGCAGAGCACGGGCTCTAGGCATGCAGGCCTCAGCAGCTGTGGCACGCAGGCTCAGTAGTTGTGGCTCGCGGGCTCTAGAGCGCAAGTTCAGTAGTTGTGGCGCACGGGCTTAGTTGCTCCGTGGCATGTGGGATCCTCCCGGACCCGGGCTCGAACCCGTGTTCCCTGCATTGGCAGGCGGATTCTCAACCACTGCACCACCAGGGAAGACCCCAGGAGGTTTGTTCTTATTGTTGTCTTTTAATTTTTATTTATTTGTTTTATAGTTGGGAAAGGAAATAAAGAGTTTGGAATTGGGACAGTAGCCCAGATGACAAATGAGAGGACAAAAAGGAAGGGATGAGTCTGTCTCACACTGAGACCCAAGGGATAGGATTTTTGCCCCTTTGGGGAAAGGGATTACAGGAAGAAATTAACAGAATTTATTTTGAAAGATTTAGGACACAATCAAAGCTACTTTAGGGCCAAAAAAGGAAAATATTCTACCTGCCTGTTTATTAAGATAATGTTTTGCCCTATGGAAGAACACATTTTTAAAATGTTAATAGTAAGTGTTCATCGGGATGTAGGGAAACAGGCTCTCTGATGCACTATTGAGGGATAGAAAATGAATTAATCCTTTTGGGAAGACAATTTAACAGCATGTTATTAAAATGTTAAGGTACATATCATTTGACCCAACAGTCCCTCTTTTGAAACCTTAATTAAAGAATTATCCATATATGTACACACAAGTACTTTCATCATTTTAATGCCTGTAATAGCAAAAAAGAGAAAGCCATTGTTATGAGTTGAATTGTGGCCTCCCCAGAAGATATGTTGGAGCTCTAACCCCCAGTACCTCAGACTGTGACCTTATATGGAAATAGGATCCTTATAGTTAAGATGAGGTCATACTCTAGTATGATGGGCCCCTAATCCAATATGACCAGGGTCCTTATAAGAGAGGAGAACACCTTGTGAACACAGGCATACACAGGGAGAAGATGATGTGGAGACAAAGAGGGAGAAGAAGGCCACGTGCCTGGAACCATGCATCCACAAGCCCAGGAACACCAAGGATTGCCAGTAAACACCAGAAACTTGAAGAGGCAAGAAAGGATTCTCCATTAGAGCTTTCAGAGAGAACTTGGCCCTGCTGACACCATGATTTCACACTTATAGCCTCCAGACTGTGAAGCAATACATTTCTCTTGTTCAAAAAAAAAAAAGAAAAAGACCTAAGAGGAAAAACTGGTGCTTTTATTTATTATAATTAATGCCAAATTTCACAGGTGTCACTTCTGACATTATTGAGAATGGCTATCTCACTGTTAATTTCATTTCTGTTTTATTCTCTGCCTTTTTCTTCTAATTCTATTGTAAAGTCTATCCTTACTTTTAAAAATTAATCATCCAGCAAAACCATTGTTCTAAATGGGGCATCTTTCTTCTTAATAGGAAGTCTATTCATTTATTTTTTTCTGTCGACATTTTCTCTTTCACATCGGAATTCTTCTGTTTAATCACTATTTAGTTATATGTTCTTTTTATGTCAGTTCAGCCTGGTTCTTTTGTGCTTTACAGTATCAGTTAATTTATTTTGGTTTCCAATCTACTGTGTTCTAAGGAGAGCAAAGTTAAAAACAATATTGTAGAATATTTGGGAAATAGTGCATGAAACTGTAGTAGTTAAATGATAACACTGATTTTATGGAAACACTATGAAAAAAGGAATGAACACTCATGTTATCTATGACATGTTAATAGCAGGATTTCACAGGAACTTAAGTTCCACCCATGTCTTAGGAACTGTTAAAACGTCAAGCAAATATATCATAAACAATGAACTTTAAATTTTTCAGCAATTTAAGTGGAGTTAAAGGTGAACTCATTTTTTTTTTGGTCATGAGTTTCACTCAATATATCTAGTTACCAACATAATTAACTCACTTATTTTCTAGTAATCCGGATATCACTGAATTTTAAACACTTGGATCTAGATGATATTGTCATAACTGTGTATTTTTTCTTTACAGTTGGAAAGGCTGATTGTTTATTTTTTTTAGCAGTGAGAACTGAGAAGCAATGAAAAAGTTTAAGGGTCTATTTCATTTTTTCCTTCCCCAACATCACCATTTATGAGATGATTTTCAATTAGATTTTATTAATAGATGTGTTAAAACAATTTCAATGTTTCTAGTAAGCTATGGATTAATTGCAAAGACTACTATAAACACACACACATACACACAGGAACATGTGCATGCACGCACACACACGTATACAGACAGATAGCAATATAGTTAGGTAAGGACACCACCTTTTTTAGAACTGAGAAAGAGACACAGAGCAGGAGTAAAACAGTACCTCACTGCAGCTTCCCTTGGCTCTCAGAATCCCTAAAAAGGCATTTGATTGTGTGGGATAATGTCCACTGAGGGTTATGCCCTACATAGGGTAGCTATTTCTTGCTGTCTCATTCAGAAATAAATGAAGAAAATACCCATGATATGAAATATTAACAGACTTTAGGGACTTGGGGCCTTTTCCTGTTCTCTAGACGAACTTCGCATCAGTAAGACTACATTCCCTAGGAAGCAGGAAGACAGCAAAATGTTCAGATGGGCAGTCATACTGTCCAGTGAAATCTCAGGAGATGTTGTCCAGGAGTCCCCAAATAATATGTCTTCAGGATCCCAATATTCCTAAGATGCATTTCTACCCCCAAATATTTAATGATACAACAATTTAATAGCATATTTCATCTTGAATTTTAGGGTTACATCAAAACATGAATAATCTGGGAAAATATCATATTATTTTATGGGAGCAGGAAAATCTTTATTGAGATCTCAGAACTAATATTTGTACCATGCACTATGCTCAGTGAAAGAAAGCATTCAAATAACAGAAAACAGAGAATATTTTCATTTAGAAAAGCTTCATTTGCTGTTCCCTCTTTGAATAATTTTCTAAGTGGAAGTAGTAAGAGTTAAATAATCTCTCTTTAAATTACATATTGTGGTGGTTTTAAAAATATATTCACAATTTTTTGATACTTCTCTGTTGAAAAGGTGGAGCATATAATTCCCCTTTTCTTGAATGTGGGTCATTTAGAAACTCTGTCCTAATGACAAGAAAACCTTACAAGTGATTGCTGATGACTTCCAAGTTTAGGTTATTAAAAGAAAATAGATTCCATTTTAAGTTCTCTCTCTTTCTCTCTCTCTCTCTCTCTCTCTCACACACACACACACACACACACAGACAAACAAACACACACACATTCACCCACTCTCACTCACTCTATTTCTCATCATTTGCTCCACAAAAAGCAAACTTCTATTTATGAGCAGTCCTATGGAAAGACCACGTGACAAGAAACTGAGGCCTCAGGCCAACTGCCAATGAGGAACTCAGACCTGCCAGCAACCACATAAGTGAGCTTGAAAGTGGATTCCCCAGCTTTCATTAAACCTTGAGATAGCTATAGCCTGGCCAACAACTTGACTACAACCTTGTAAGAGACCAAGAGCCAGAAATACCTAGCTAAACCAATCCCTCAGAAAGTGTGTGAGATAATCAATATTGGTTGTTTTAAGGTGCTAAATTTTGGGATATGTTGTTACGCAACAGTAACTAATGTGTGTGTCTGTTTGCATATACAGTCATACCTCATTTTATTGCACTTTGCTTAATTGCAATTGCAGATACTGTGTTTTCTTACAAATTGAAGGCCTGTGGCAACCCTGAGTTGTCAGATGATGGTCAGCATCTTTTTGCAATAAAATACTTTTTAATTAAGGTATGTACACTGTTTTTTTTAAAAAAACATACTGCTATTGCACACTTAATAGACTACAGTAGAGTGCATATGAAAGCAAGTCGCTTTATTGCAGTATTTGCCTTATTGCTGTGGTCTGGAACTGAACCTGCAATATCTCTGAGGCATGCCTGTATATACAGAAAGGGACAGGAAAGGAGAAGGAGAGAGAGACAGACAGAGGCAGAAACAGAGGCAGAGAGACAGAGAGGAATATTTTTCGCAAATAAAACGAGATTTTGGACAAGGAGAATTCTAAAAATACAATATGTAATAATCCCTATGTCTGTTTTAATCCAGTAGATAGAGATGATCGTGGAAACAAATAGTGTGCCTACTACCTAAATATCCCTAATGACAAATGAACAATTCGATGATAAAATGATTCCATGTGGTTAGCAATGAAAGATGTTTCATACCTGAAATATCCAGATGGAAATGGTGAAATTAACATAATTATAATACTTTCAGCCTTAGAAACCGTATAATTCCATCTACTGTTTTTTTTTAATTAGGTGAAGATATTAAAAAGCATTGATGGTTTCCACTCTAAGAAATTCACTGTTTGCCTAAATTTGGACTAGGTAACACCTATCTTAAGTTTGCTCAAAACACACTTTTAGACTATTTTTATATTAATCTGTGAATAGAAATCAAGAATATTTCCATATTAAACAAATACTTACAAATATCTTGAATATAAGATTCACCAAAAATACTTGCCAGTTAGTATCTTATATTTTTAACAAAGCTAGATTTATTTTGTAATATAAATACCAGTATTTTGTCTAGATAGAATAAGAATCACCTGAAACACATTCACTATAATTTCATCAGAATAAGCCTGATTATATAAGTGTGTAAACTTCAGTAAAATTATAATTGAAAAACAAACATAAAAAAGGCCAAACTGTTACTATTTCCTTACTCTTCAATGTGTATACAGTTTCATGTGTTGTTTCTCTGCTTTTGCAGTTCTACCTTATGCAGATGTCTCAAGGGTTCCTACTGATGAACAGAAAGACAAAAACCCAGGGATACAATTATATTTAAATTTATGCTTTGAGTCTGAATTACTGTATATTTCAACTCCCTTGCAAAAAAAATAATAATCTTGGAAACTTTTGTGGCCTGCTAATTTTTAAATTATTGCCATATTCATTATACATAGCAGATGTAAAAGCTCCTAATATAGATATATATTTGGAGATATATATCTCCAAACACTCTTGTTTGTACCAAAGGATTCCAAAACTGCTATTGCAGATAAGTAAGAGTAATATAATTTGCAGATACAAGGTTTAATACTGTCACAGTAATGCATTACAAAATAGAAGTCCTCTGGTTCATTAACAGGATTTTGGGCTCCTTTTAGCACCTTGACATTGTGTAAAGGCATTTCTCTTCATTAAAGTCTATGGTGATGAGTAAAATATAAGGTTTTCAAGGATTCAATATACACTAATATAACCTATCACTTCCTAAGTTATTTCAAATTTTTACTAAAAATACAATTAAGGAGATAATAAACAGGTAATCTTTATTTGAAATTCCACAAAGAGAAACACAATTGTTATCATTATGGCTCATTGTTCCAATTGGTTAATACTCTTTATTTGGCAAACCATAAATTTGATGGACACTAACTGTTCCAAAATAGACTTTATGGTCTGTCATGTCATTAAGAGTTCAGCACATTTCTATTAATCAGCTAGAATCCCTAGTAAAAAGCACATTAATTACATGTGCTAATGATAATGAATTGAAGCATGGAACCAGTACTAGTGACTATAGAGAATTACAACAAAGACTTAGCAAATTTAGAAGAAGGAGAATTTTAGCAGTATGTGTACCTATATATTATGTTTTTCCTCTTTGATATATTGTAATTTTATTTGACTGCAAGACACAATAATTAACTTAAGTGTGTGGAAGTTCATGAACATGAGAAACTCTCTCTTTAGAGTACTTTTTTCACTTTCTAGTCATTCTTTAATGGTTAATTTCCTTGAATGTTCTTTCTGTCCTATATGTGGCTTTCAGTTACTTACCCTCTTATCATTAGGGCTGCAGGTATCTTATAAAAGGTATTTGCGGCTCTCTTTTAGGGGATGAGGAAATATTTCCAAACTCAGACTTACATATTCTAATATCATTCCCATTTCCAATTTATTGTTTAGTCTGTTTTCTATATATTGGGTTTGATTCTTCATTTCGATGTCTCAAGTGGACTTTCTGCCTGAATTTCCATTATAGTTTTGTCCTGATACTGTTTTTGCATTCATTCATACATTCATTCAGGATCCATTATTATTTTCATTCAATTGACATATATTTATTGATTTCTATGATGTATCAGATACAGTACAAATCAAGAAGACACTAACATCAATGAACAGGGCAGAAATAATCAGTTTTATGACACCTCAGCAAAAAAAAAATCATTTCACAAAAATAATTAATGAATTTAAGTGGTAATGTGTGCTATGAAGGAAAACAGCAGAGAAAACTGAGATTATAATGTTGGGGTAATAATCAAAATATACAAGGGAAGAAAAATCTTTACTCTAAAAATAATAGTTAGGCAAATACAATTATAAGTAGTAGGAATTAACCACAGGTAGGAAATAAGGAAAGGGGAAAAATCCAGGCAAAGGAAGTAACATATTAGAAAGCCCTGGTAGGCACAAACCTGTTGGAGAAACTAAAAATCGGTAATGTGTATGAAGCATAGGGAGGGAGGGAGATAACAGCAAAAGATGAGGCTGAAGAATTACAAAGTAGTCAGATCATGTAGTGATTTGTAGGTCATGTTACGGATTTTTGGATTTTATTCTAAGTGCATTTAGCTGATGGGAGGCTAGCATAGTACAAAATAACGTACTTAGTAATGGTTTTTAGATTTCTTTCATAACCATATGACCCAGCAATCCCACTACTGGGCATATACCCTGAGAAACCCATAATTCAAAAAGAGTCATGTACCAAAATGTTCATTGCAGCTCTATTTACAATAGCCCGGAGATGGAAACAACCTAAGTGTCCATCATTGGATGAATGGATAAAGAAGATGTGGCAAATATATACAATGGAATATTACTCAGCCATAAAAAGAAACGAAATTGAGCTATTTGTAATGAGGTGGATGACCCAAAGTCTGTCATACAGAGTGAAGTAAGTCAGAAAGAGAAAGACAAATACCGCATGCTAACACATATGTATGGAATTTAAGAAAAAAAAAAGAATGTCATGAAGAACCTAGGGGTAAGACAGGAATGGAGACACAGACCTACTAGAGAATGGACTTGAGGATATGGGGAGGGGGAAGGGTAAGCTGTGACAAAGCGAGAGAGTGGCATGGACATATATACACTACCAAATGTAAAATAGATAGCTAGTGGGAAGCAGCCGCATAGCACAGGGAGATCAGCTCGGTGCTTTGTGACCACCTAGAGGGGTGGGATAGGGAGGGTGGGAGGGAGGGAGACGCAAGAGGGAAGAGATATGGGAACATATGTATATGTATAGCTGATTCACTTTGTTATGCGGCGGAGACTAACACACCATTGTGGAGCAATTATACTCCAATAAAGAGGTAAAGAAAAAAAAACGTAATTTACTTTAGAACTATGATCTCAGAAAATTGCATTTCTAATGAGGATATTAAATATAAAAATAGCTAAATAGCTCTAAGGATCCAAGCCTGAGTCAGTTGCTTTGGTACTCATCTGTTACAGAATAAACGTCAGATATTTATTAAATAAACTTCAAGCATCATTGCTTATGGCAAGGTTAATATAAATAGTTTAGTGATTTTATTGGCAGTTACCATTTACAATGGCATACGTAAATTCCATAACTGTGAATAAAGATTTTTTAAATTGTTCAAGATTTGTAAAGTAGTAAGCATTTAAAAAATAAAAATAAATGGATAACATCATAGTTAATGGTGAAAAACTCAAAGTTTTCCCATTAAGATTAGGTACATAGCAAGAGTGGGATGTTCCCTCTTACCATTCCTTTTCAACATCACACTGGAAGTTCTAGCTAATGCAGTAAGAAAAGAAAATAAAAGGTATACAGATTGGGAAGGAAGAAATAAAAGTGTCTTTGTTCAAATACAATATCATCTGTGTCAAAAATCTGAAATAGTCAACCAAAAACTCCTGGAACTAATAAGTGATTATGGCATGGTTGTAGGATACAAAGTTAATACACAAATTCAATTCATTTCCTTTATACCAGAAATGGCCCAGTAGAATTTGAAATTTAAAACACAATGCCATTCTAGCCCTCCCTGCAAAAAAAAGAGAAATACTTAGGTTTAAATGTAACAAAATATGTATAGGACCTATATGAGGAAAACCACAAAACTCTAATGAATTAAATCAAAGAAGAATTAAATAAATGAAGAGATGTTCCATGTTCATGGATAGAAAGACTCAATGTTGTCAAATATCTGTTGTTTTGAGCTTAATCTATAAATTAAATGCAATTCCAATAAAAATCCCAGCCAGTTGTGTTGTAGATATCTACAAACAGATTCTAAATTTCATATGGAGAGTCAAAAGACCCAGATTAGCCAACACAATATTGATGAAAAACAAAGTTGGAGGACTGACACTAATTGACTTCAAGACTTACTATATAGCTATAGTAATCAAAATACTGCATTCTCAGCAAAGAATAGACATATAGATGAATGGAATAGAAGAGAGAGCTCAGAAATAGACCAACATACATATAGTCAACCTATCTTTGACAAAGAGGTCAGGCAATACAATAAACACTCTTTTCAACAAATGGTGCTGGAAAAACTGGACATACATACATGAAAAAAAAGTGCCTAGACACAGATTTTACACATTTCACAAAAATTAACTCAAAGTGGTTCATAGACCTAAATGTAAAATGCAAAATTATAAGAGTCCTAGAAAATAACATAGGAAAAAATCCAGATGACTTTGAGTCTGCTGATGTTTTTAGAAATGACACCTAAGACTCAATTCATTAAAAAAAAACACCAACAACAAAATAAAAATAGATAAGCTGGACTTCATTAAAATTAAAAACTTCTGTTCTGATTAAGATATTATCAAAAGAAGTAGAAGATGAGGCATAGAATGGGAGAAAATATTTTCAAAAGACACATCTGAGAAAGGATGCTATCCAAAATATACACAGAACTCTTCAAACTTAACAGTAAGAAAATAAACAATTCAGTCAAAAAATGGTACAAAGACCTTAACAGGCACCTTCTCAAAGAAGATATAGAGATAGCAAATAAGCATATGAAAAGATTTTCCATATCATATGTTATCAGGGAAATGCAAATTTAAACAACAATTAATTATCATTATATACCTAAGAGAATGGCCAAAATGCAGAACACCAGGAAAAAAAAAAACAAACAAAAAAAACAAATGCTGTCCAGGATGTGAGCAAGAGGAACTCTTATTCATTGCTGTTGGGAATGCAAAATGGTACAGCTACTTTGGGAGACAGTTCAGTGGATTTTCACAAAACTAAACATACTCTTACCATACCATCCAGCAATCACAATCCATGGTACCCCAAAATTTGAAGATATACAACTACACAAAAACCTGCACATGAATGTTTACTGGAGCTTGATTCATAAATGCCAAAACTTGGAAGCAACCAAGATGTGCTTCAGTAGGTGAATGGATAAGTAATATTTGATACATCCAGACAATAGAATAGTATTCAGGGATAAAAGGAAATGTGCTACAATACTCCTCCAAAAAACTGTTAGAACTAATAAACAAATTTAGTAAAGTTTCAGGATACAAACTGAACATACAGAAGTCAGTTGTATTTCTATACACTAAGAACAAAATATCTGAAAAACAAATAAAACAATTCCATTCACAATAGCATCAAAAACAATAAGATACTTAGGAATAAATTTAACCAAAGAGGTGAAAAAGATCTGTACACTAAAAACTACAAGACTTTGATGAAAGAAATTAAAGAAGACACAAACAAATGGAAAGATACCCAGTGTTCAGGGACCAGAAGAATGAATATTGTTAAAATGTCTATACTCCCCAAAGCCATCTATAGATTGAATGTGATCACTATCAAAATTTCAATGGCATTTCTTCACAGAAATTTAAAAAAATCCTAAAATTTATGTGGAGCCACAAAAGGCCTTAATTGTCAAACCAATTCTGAGAAAGAACAAAGTCAGTCAGAGGCAGAATGCTTCCTTATTTAAAACTATAATAGAAAGCTATAGTAATCAAAACAGTATGGTACTGGCATAAAATATAAACACATATGTCTCAAGGTAATAAAAGCTATTTATGACAAACCCACAGCCAACATAACACTCAATGGTGAAAAGCTAAAAGCCTTCCTGCTAAAATCTGGAATAAGACATGTATGCCCACTCTCACCACTTCTACTCAACATAGTATTGGAACTCCTAGCCACAGCAATCAGATAAGAAAACAAAATAATAGGTATACAATTGGAAGGGAAGAGATAAAATTGTCATTATATGAGGATGACATTATACTATATAAAGAAAACCCTAAGGACTCCACAAAAAAACTACTAGAACTGATAACTGAAATCAGCAAGGTAGCAGGATACAAGATTAACATACAGGAATTGGTTGCATTTCTTTACACTAATAATGAAATATCAGAAAAGTAAAACAAAAACAAAAACAATCCATTTTAAAATCTCATCCCCCCAAAAAAATACTTAGGAATAAACCTGACTAAGGAGGTGAAAGATTTATACACTAAGAACTATAAAACATTGATAAAGGAAATTGAAGATGGTTCAAAGAAATGGAAAAATATCCCATGCTCTTGGACTGGAAGAATTAATGTTGTTAAAATGGTCATACTACCCAATCTACAGATTCAATGTGATCCCTATCAAATTATCCATGACATTTTTCACAGAACTAGAACAAATAATCCTAAAATTTATAAGGAACCACAAAAGACCCAGAATTGCCAAAGCAATCCTGAGGAATAAGAACAAAGCTGGAGGCATAAATCACCCAGACTTCAAACAATACTACAAAGCTACAGTAATTAAAACAGCATGATACTGGCACAGAAACAGACATATGGATCAATGGAACAGAACAGAGAGCCCAGAAATAAACCCACACCCCTATGGTAAATTAATCTTTGACAAAGGAGGCAAGAATATACAACGGAGAAATGGCAGTCTCTTTAGCACGAGTTGCTGGGAAAGTTGGAGGGCCGCATGTAACTCAATGGAGTTAGAACACTCCCTAACACCGTATACAAAAATAAACTCAAAATGGCTTAAAGACTTAAATATAATATGATACCATAAAACTCCTAGAGGGAAGGAGCTAAGATGGCAGAATAGGAGGATGTGGAATTTGTAGCTCCTCACAAGTACATCAAGAATACATCTACAAATGGAACAATTCTCATACAGCACCTGCTGAACATTAGTGGAAGACTTCCGACACCTAAAAGAATGCAAGGAAGAAGAAAAAGAGAAAAGAGGAATCAAAAAAGGGACTAGCAACCCTGGCGGAAAGCTGAAGGTGAGGAGAGGTCCCCACACTCAGAAAAACTCCCTCACGGTGGGGAAGTCAGCTGGGACAGAAAAGGACCTTTGGGGGATCAAAGGAGAACACAGCAGATGGTCTGTGGAAGGAAGCACAAAGTAAGAACTGCATGCATTGTCTACACCACAGCTCTGAGCACTCCAGATTGAGTCATGAGTCACCTGTTGCGGAGGGGAACTGGGTGCTGGAAAGTGGGGTTTGGAGCATGGACCCAGGGAGGGGACAGCTGTTGGCTGTGAAAGGACAGCCTAAAGGGACAGGAGTAAGGAGCTCCATAACTGGGAAATTTTGCAGAAAAAGCCCGGGACACCATAGAAGCAAGGCGTCATTGTTGAGAGGTGCACAAGGGGCAGAGCCACCATTACAACACCCTTCCCCACATGCTGGCCTCTTCAGCCTCCACAGGCACTGGGAGGGGCTCCCATCTGAGTAGGCCTGGCTGCCCTCGAGGCAGGGTCTCCTCCACCTGCATGGGCTCTGGAGGCCTGAGTGTCACCAATCCCAAAGCCTCCTAGAGGATCAGCCCTGGGTGCCCCTGCTGGGGACAGGAGTCCTCTGATGCTGGCAGGGGCTGAGTGCTAAAATGTGGGGTTGAGAGAACGGATCCAGGGAGAGGAGAGCTGTTGGCTGCATGGATACAGCAGAGGGAACAGGAGTGAGGGGATGCGTGGTCGGGAATGCGCCAAGAGGAAGCGTGGTCTGCCTGGAAAGGGAGGCAACACTGTTGAGAGGGGCGTGGGGGTGGGGCCGCCACTGCCCCCACATGCAAGCTCCTGCCTCCATGGACACTGGGAGGGACTCCCATCAGAGCAAGCATGACACAGTTTGTTGCAACTGCCTGCCAGTCCCCACCGCTGCAGGCAACTCACACACACCCCAGTTGTGGCTGCCATACTAGTCTCCAGCCTGAGTAAGTGTGCCCCAATCAGCTGCTGCTTTCACTCCCTCTCGCCTGGGTAAGGAACAGACACCTGAGGTTGGCTCACAGGCAGAGGTGGAGTTAAAACCAAAGCTGAGCCCCAGGAACGGTGTGACTAAGGAAGAGGAATGAAAATCTATCCACGCAGCTGCACAAGCTGCGGATTAAATACCCACAGCTTGGTAAATTCTGTATCTGTGGAATATCTGAATAGACAACGAGTGTTCTCGCAACGGAGACCAGTCTAGCTTTCACAGCAGTGGACGTTCGGGGCAAGTACACGCAGGAGTCAGGACAGGTCAGAGTCTGAGCTGGGCCCACAGTGCTCACAGCAGGTCCAGAGAACTACCCAGAGGTACTGGAAGGCCTCCTGGGGAGGAGGGAATTGGCTCTGGCTCACTGTGGGAGCAAGGACACTGACAGAGGAGGCCTCAGGAAAACATTATTATTATTCTCTTTTTGTTTTGTTCAGTTGTTGGTATTTTTGCTTTTATTATTTTTTTATCTTTTATTTTTATTTTTTTAAAATTTAATATATATTATATTTTTCTATTTTTACTTTCCTTTGTTGTTGTTTTGTGTTTTCTTGTTTTTGTTCTTTGTTTTTTATTTTATTTTTTTTAATTCTTTTTATGTGCATATTTTATCTTCACTTTTTCTTGCTGTTTGCTCTCTGTTTTTGTTTTATTTTTGAGTTTTTGTTCTTGTTACTTTAGTCCTTATTGACTGTTCTCATTTTCAAATTCTTATTTTTGTTCTCTTGTGTTTTTTTTCCCTGTGTGTGTTGTTGCTGCTGTTTGCTGTTGTTTTTGCTATTTGTCTTGGGTTTTGTTTGTCTGTTTCTTTTCTTTTCTTTTTTTTTCTCTGGCAACACTGTGTGGCTTGCAGGCTCTTGGTTCCCTGGCCAGGGGTTGGGCCTAGGCTTCTGGGGTGGGAGCGCCGAGTCCAGGACACTGGACCTACAGAGAATTCCCAGGCCCAGGGAACATTAACTAGTGACTGTGGTCCTGGAGGTATCCATATCAACACAAAGACCCAGCTCCACCTAACTGCCTGCAGGCTCCAGTGCTGGATACCCCATACCAAACAACCAGCAAGACAGGAACACAGCCCCACCCATCAACACACAGGCTACCTAAAATTGTATTATGCTCACAGACACCCCAAAACACACCATCTGACATGGCCCTGCCTTTCAGAGGGAGAAGACTCAGCTCCACCCACCAGAGCGCAGGCACCAGTCCCTCCCAGCAGGAAGCCTAATTAAAGCCCCTGGACCAACCTCACTCACCAGGGGGCAGACAACAGAAGCAAGAGAAATTATGACCCTGCAGCCTGAGGAAAGGAGACCATAACCACAGTAGGTTACAGAAAATGAGAAGACAGAGAAATATGTTGCAGACGAAGGAGCAAGGTAAAACCCCACAGGAGCAAATAAATGAAGAGGAAATAGGCAGTCTACCTGAAAAAGAATTCAGAGTAATGAGAGTAAAGATGATCCAAGATCTCAGAAATAGAATGGAGGCACAGATGAAGAAGGAACAAGAAATGTTTAACAAGGACCTAGAAGAACTAAAGAACAAACAATCAGTGATGAACAACACAATAACTGAAATGAAAAATATACTATAAGGAATCAATAGCAGAACAACTGAGGCAGAAGAACAGATAAGTGACCTGGAAGATAAAATACTGGAAATAACTACCACAGAGCAGAATAAAGACAAAAAATGAGAAGAATTGAGGACAGTCTCAGAGACCTCTGGGACAACATTAAACACACCAACATTCAAATTATAGGGGTCCCAGAAGAAGAAAAGAAAGGGAAAGGGTCTGAGAAAATATTTAAAGAGATTATAGTCAAAAACTTCCCTAACATGGGAAAGGAAATAGTCAATCAAGTCCAGGAAGTGCAGAGAGTCCCATACAGGATAAATCCAAGGAGGAACATGCTGAGACACATATTAATCAAACTAACAAAAAATAATACAAAGAAAAAATATTAAAGGCAGCAAGGGAAAACAACAAATAACCTACAAGGGAATCCCCATAAAGTTATTAGCTGATTTTTCAGCAGAAATGCTGCAGGCCAGCGTTTCTGGCCAGAAGGGAATGGCAGGACATATTTAAAGTGATGAAAGGCAAAAACCTAC